>NC_132898.1:19779661-20379661 GCF_030463535.1 Salminus brasiliensis | reverse complement strand
AGTGTTTTATCTAGTAGTAGTTGTTTTTTATTGCTTTATTATTTTATTTGAATCCTCATTATCAGTTGAACGTGCTAATAAGTGTTTAACATTTGATTAATAAAGATAAATAGCAACGCTTTATTCAGATAAAAACGTCTCAGTAATGATCAGTAAATATCTTTCTATAAATTTTAATCTGGCATATAAGTCTGACAGCTGTGTGAAGATGGGCAGTTAATCACGTGCCTGATTTTAACCAGTGGAACAGTCGGGGGATAGGATGTGTCACAGCACCGGCCGGTCTGACTTATTTACACCTTACCATAAAGCTAACACTAACAAGTGAACTTCATTCTTTATTTTAGTTCATTTATTTAGATTTTCATTTATTGTATTTATTAATTATGAATGTATTTGGAGTATTGTTAGAATGTACTGCTTGTTTTCTAGAATGAATTCATCCTGTGTGAATAATTCATAAGAGTATTTTATGGACAATCAATTCTTCAACAGGTTTATTTACTATTTAAGTGGTGAAAAATCCACACAGACACATCAGTGGAACGCACCTCGCACCAGCAGGTGTTACAGTATAAGAGCATCACTAAGACCAGAAACCTTTGAAAAACTGCCCTTCTAGAAAAAAACAGCACACACCAGCAAACCAGACCAGCATAAACCAGTTTAGACCATTTTAGATGAAGATGGAATTTATACTGGTCTAAGATGTTTGTTTCAGTCGCATGTTTGAATATTTTATGATAAACTGAATTTTAAGCCACAATAATTGAACTTTTCATAATCGTCTTACATTAACTTTGAACATTTCAGACTCCAGTTATCAGACTTTAGACGTAAAAGTGTCTCGCTTGTAGTGAAGACGTCAGTGAGTGTGAATCACTTTACAGCAGCCGTCAGGAAAGTTTACACCGATTTAACATAATTGTAATAATGAAGCTACATGAGGGGAGTCTAACTCTTTAGAGGTAACGGGCTGCATTACACACAGCCCAATGTCAAGCAGGCCAGACTGGTTTTATATGAAGTTCATTATTTATTGAGGGGATGCTTAAATGTTCAGGAATGAACAGCTCTCACACTCGTTATTCTACAGTAGTAAAAGAACACAGTATCTGTTAGCTAGTGTTAGTTATCCAGACAGCTAACTGCTTAGGTATTTCCTCAGGTTGGAAAAGTGGAGATTTTTCACAGGTTTTGGGAGGCATTATTGGCAGCTGTGCATTTGAAATTGATTAAAGATGGATGAAGATGACCTATGGGCCAAATATGTGGTGTCCTCATACTTTATTAAAACTACTGTAATGAGAGAAGTTGGAATGTGTTACTTTTTACCTCTGGAAATAGATGAAAACAGGCCACTTTACACAGTAAACCCCAAATCTCAGAATCTCTTTATTCCGCCAACTATGTTACAAATTTACTTGGTGAGAGCAACACAAGTATGACATGTAACAAAAAACAGACCGTTAACAAGTATTACACTAAAAGAGAAAAATATACTAAACAATAAATATAATAAATAATAAGTTTAAAAAGTAATAAAGAGCTGTAAAAAATCTGTAATCAGAAATCTGTACTTGTACAGGTATGAATACTGTATATCAATATGTAGCCTGAGTAGACATCTATATATAAACTATTATGTACAGATATGATATAAACATTTACAGAAACTTAACATCTGTACAGCTGTGCAAATAATCATAGTGTAAATGGTAAGCATGTTATGTATCAGTACTTTGTTGAAGTTAAATCCAGTTTGGTTCAGTGAAATTTAGAAGCTCAGTTCAGTTTTAGAATAGGTTTATAGATTAGGGTGTGAACCCTAATGTAACATTTACAGTTCTATTATTAAGCTTATATTTCACAATTGCACATTTCTGTGCCAAAGGTCATGACAGTACCTCAGTTATGAGAGGAAAAAAAGTACATTTTAATAACAATAATAAGAAGAAAAGTAGTTAAAATAGTAAAAAGGGGTTAAAAGTCATGTTTGCTGCTTTTCCTGATCTCAGTGTCTTCGCCTCCTCCTCTTCCTCTTGGGCTGCTTAGGCATTGGCTAAGCTTGGCTCTGCTTGTATCCAGTTCTGTGATAAGGACCTGTCCATCAGGCTGGACCTTCATACTCAGAGTGGGACAGCGGAGCTCCTCCCACAAACGCTGCTTGATTTCTCGGCCTAGCTGCAGGCTGTAGGGACGGAGATGTCCTGAGGGAGTTCTGAGCAGAGGGTCCATCACAGAGTGATACACATTCTGGTAGTCCCTCACACTGAGTCCATGGACCAGCAGGGAGGTCTCTCCACCAGTGGAGCTTGTCTCTGGGACTGAGTCAGGAGCAGTGGGTGGACTGACGACAGTCTGAATCAGCACAACAAGAAGATTCGGAACCTGATTGTTTTAGGACCTAAATCTACTGTATATTTACAGAGGAACCTTAGTACCTCTGATCTGAATGAAGAGTCTATTAAATGAAGGAGGATCATGGATGAAGGGTTTCTAGGTTGTGCTGGTGTGTGATTTACCTGCTGAGGAGTACTGACAGACTTGGAGATGCAGCTGTAAGTGTGGTCCAGCCTGGAGCTCAACACCTGTATTGAGATCTCTGGAGCTTTGGGCTCTACTTTTAGCTGCAGCCGCTTCCTCCAAGTACTCTCTCAGCCGTCTAGTAAGTACTAGTTTCCTCCTGAGGCCGTACTGACCTGCAGAGGAACGATTCCTCGAATCCTGAAACTAAAATATGAATATGTAATCATTATGTACAGTTAAAAATATTAGTCTAATTTAATAAAAATACACCTCAGGAGATAAATGTACCATTTCTGTAGGAGATGTTTCTAAAAGAACGTAGCAGTTGTTGAAAAAGAGCTTTGAAGAGCAGATCTGAAGAGCTTGTGTTATCAGAGGTGTAACTTTGATTGTGTTTACTTTTGAAATCTGGACTCAGAATTCTATCTGACATCAGCAGGTAATTATGACCTCAAGGATGGTTGAGGCCCAAATTTCTGCTGAGTGGTTTCCATGGAGACGGATAAACGTTAGAGTTCAGAATGTTGGGCTGATTTAAATGTAGAAAATCTTCACGGCACCGAGACAAACATTAAAGCTTTAGGAGGTGATTCTGTAGAAACCTGACACAAAAAAGCTAGCTGGCTACATCTCCTCATTTGTAAAACATCCCATTCAAATCAATACAATCAGGACCATAAGTATTTGGACAGTGACTGAATGTGTGTAATTTAGCTTCAGTACACCACCTTGGGGGATCTGAAATCAGGTAGTCAACCGAATGAGATGAAACCACAGGACTTTCTAGAACTAAATTGTGCTTATTTACATTTCTGTTGAGGCTTTTAAGGCTGTGGTGAGAAGCGATTTGACCAATGGCTGCATGTAGATGCAGGTACATGTAGACCAGGTCTGGTGGTAAAGAGGTGGGGCTTAAAGAGACATGTTTAAAAGTGTACAAATTTGAAAAACTACCACTGCAACAGCATACCATTACTGTCCCTGATTCTGTCTGAAAAAAATAAGCACCATTTTTAGTTACTCTATAAACTAGGTAACCATAATTGGTTCATATCTGGTTTAAAAAAATAATTGGTTTAAAAAACACACAGCCAGGCTTGAACATCACACCAACCAGGAAGTCGTACCAAGAGGATCTGAAATGATGTAATCAAGATGTGACGGAAGTGTAGAGCTTTTTCAAGAGGGTTAACAGAAATACTTATATTTAATGTGGAAGTGGATACCTCATCTCAGTACAGCTGTGATCACTGTAACATCTTATACAAATCACACAGGAGCACCCATCAGCATTACTGTGGGTAAGAGCACAGAGAGTGACTTTATAATAAGCTCATCTGACTGCAGTAGTAGTAGTAGCATTCTGTAATCATATGTGGGCAGCATGGATTGCTACTGGCTATCTAAAAACGTCCATAAAAAGTGTGCCACTACCGAATTCACGCCTGGCCAGTTTTGTGCTAAGCATGTGCTGTTTTGTTTAGAGAACAGGTATGGACTATAAAACATTATAAGAACCAATAAAAAATGAAAGAGAATATTATATTATACTAATTAGCACTACATCAAGAATTATGTGATTTACACTATATGGACAAAAAGTATTTGGACATCTACTCATTCATGGTTTCTTCTAAAATGAAAGAATTTATCCTGCTTTTTTGGAGTAACTGTCTCTACTGTTCAGGAAAGAAGGCGTTCTACTGGATTTAGGAGGAGCATTGCTGTGAGGATTTTATTGCATTCAGTGACGAGAGCGTTAGTGAGGTCAGGATGTTGGATGATCACCTCCCCAACTCCCCAACTCATCCCATCTAAAACTATTAGTTGAAGCACCACCATAATTCAGCTCAATACTAGGTGGTTTTATACCCCTCTAACCCCTGCCTGACATTAGGCATGGCGCAAGCAGGTTCATGTTTACTATCTGCTCCAGAAATCGTCCTATTCTATTGGTAGTACTTTTCTACAAGCTGTGTGCTGTTTGCACATCATTGTCATCATTGGAAAAGACAGCAGCAGGTGAGTGAGTTTATAATATTTAACCAGAACAATTTCACAGTTTCAGGAGGCTGTAAGAGCCTGTTTACACCTACATCCTGTTAAGATATCCTGTTACACTTAGTAGTGAAATGCCTCTCCGGTTCATCAGACTGGAATCTGATTGCTGTGTGGGATGGAAAATGCTAATTTACTCTTTTCCCAGCAAAGGGAGGGGATTTGGGATTTTGGATGTACTGGGAGGAGTTTCAGTTGTACTGGGAGGAGTTAAGGTGGTACTGGGAAGACTTACAGTTGTACTGGTGGTGGTTTTGGCTGCAATGGTAGAAGGTTTGGTTGTACTCGCAAGACTTTTAGTTGTACTAGACAAACGTTTGGTTGTACTGGGAAGAGTTTGGGTTGTACTGGAAGGAGTTTAAATTGTACTGGACAAACATTTGGTTGTACTGGGAAGAGTTTGGGTTGTACTGGAAGGAGTTTAAATTGTACTGGACAAACTTTTGGTTGTACTGGTAGGAATTCTGGTTGTACTGGGAGGAGTTTGGGTTGAACTGAACCAGGTGTAAGAGAATTAAAGAACTCTGAAATTAGAGAAGGGTGGAATTCTTGTGGCTTTTGCTTTGTGGGAGAAGACCAGACCCTCCTCTGAAAAATGAAGCTAGGACTGAGAGATATGGCAGAGTTAAAGGAAAGTAAGGAAAAGTAAGTAATGTTCATGTTCATGTCATGAACATGAACATGAGATGCCATTCTCCCAACATTATTCTGAAGCTGCTGTTTTAAGGTAGAATTGCTACATAAGGTGATTTTAAGCTATTTCATATTTCTCATATTTGAACTGTATTGTGACTCAATTATTCTGTAGGGGGAAAAAACACAGGATCAGGATCACCTGTTTGAGGAACAAGATGGCGGATGAAGACGATAATAATGAAAGTGGAGAAACAGTTCTTTCAGAGAAAGAATATTCGGTGGACTCTGATGATGACTACATCAATGTAGATGCTGATGTGGGAAAACCAGCATTGGAAAATCAGTTTGCAGGTGAATGTTTATGTAAATTGTGTAGAACATCATAGCCATTTGAGTCAATACTGGTTATAATATTACCCATCTTTCAGGTTCCTGCCTGCACGCACGAGACATTTATGAAAACTTTGTCTGATGAGGACTTCATTAATGTAAACTAGATAGTGATGGTGGCGTACTCTGACACACACTGCATTCTATTTACTAAACGTACAGAATGATATAAAGCTTAGTCATTAATAATAAACATGATTCATATTTGCTATTAGCAGTCTTGCCTAAGGATTCTTATTGGTGTGGAGTGGTGTGTTTGTCCAGCTGGGGAATTGAACCCCTGTCTGCCACTGAGGGTGATGCTGTTGCTACTACGCTACTCCAACCACTTCAACTCCCGTACAGTAAATTAATTTGAATCGTTTATATGATTGAAATGTTAAGAGGATACGCAGAAGTAAAATACAGCTTCTTCCACTGAGATCTGTGTGTTAGTATTTCAGAACAATATTCACCAATAGTGTTGGACCCAGAAGGAATTTTGGAATTTGGAATTGGTACAACTTAAAGTAGCTATATGCATTCATTAGAAGAGGTGTCCATAAACATTTGGACACATAGTGTATTCTGGGTGTGTATTTTTCAGCCCCATAATGCCTCACTGCTCTTCCCCTCAGGGAATCAGTGAGGTCTATCTGCAGCATCACAGTAGAATAGAGCCTTCACTGAGTGACTGGATTATGACCTGTGTGTAGAATGGTGTGACATCATCAGCCAGATCACACACCTGCTCTTCACTGCTCTTTTAGAAGAAACATGTTTCACAGATTCTCTCCAGCCGGACTGTCCAGGTAGGCCTGGGCCTTTGATTTTTAAGGCTGTCAAATGTAAAAATCCAACAATGAACCTGAAAAAAAAACCCATCATTAATATTAATAATTAAATAATAAATGACTGAACCACAGCCTATCAATGATACAGTATTTGACACCCTAAAATGCAGTTATTTGTATTTATTTATTTATTTATTTTATAAATATTAACTACACCAGCCAAATATAATGGTTTGCTCTGTGTAGCAGGGAAAGTGACCATAACTCCTTGCCATTGGCTGTCCCCCTATCTCAGGAAGGTTTGAGGACCATGCATGGCTCAATACTGGAAACCTTTTCTACTGACAAGCTACCCCAGTCTCCGGTGGAATCTCACCTGCTGCAAAACGACGAATCCAGCACAAATCTGCTGATGGTAAATCGCCAGCACTGCTGACGAACCACCTCGGCCAGCTTCCACAGCCCAGGTCTCAGAGTTTGCTTCTTCACATTTCCTTTATACCCTTGAGATAAACGAGCGTCTTGAATGGACGTCACCAGCAGAGAAAGGATTTGGTGTTCTGTCATTTGTGGAAGAACTGGAGTCTGAGCTGGGCTTCCCCTTAGCAACTTCTCCAGAACCACAGGAGGAGGATGGTGGTGGCTGTGCAGTGTTGCAGCAATCAGCTGATTCTGAAAACTGTCAAATGCTTTAAGGATTTGGAGAAGCTCACGTCTTCCCCTTCTTCCTGTTCTTCAGTTGAGAAGAACGAAAATGATGATGATGATGATGATGCCTATTTTGGACTCACTCCAAAGATGAGCCCAAACAGCCGCTGTGACTTTTACCCCTCTCTTTCAACCACTGATGCACCCGTATCTGCGTCTGTCTTTGGTGGCACTAGATTCCCAAAGCTTGCCTCTCAGACGTCAGCACTTCTCAAGGAAGATGGCTGTCCCTCGATCACTCTTCAGAGCACAAAAGATGCTCTAGATAATCAGCCGTCATTTGAGAAAGGAAAAAGGCTTCGTTTGTCTTCCCCACAGGAGGCTGCAAATAGCTCACGGTTCTGGGGGAGTTGTGATGAGGAAGCAGTTAACTCGACATGTCTCCAACAGGGCATTAGAACTGTAAGCAGGACTGCAACAAATGGATATGTACAAGACTCTCCTGCTCATCTGCAGCAGCCAGACACTGCAATGGATCTGCCAGCTAATTTGAGCCTGAAATCACTTGGTGAAGAGCAGGCCCATTTTTTCCAAGGTGATGTAGAAGCTCCTGTGCATCACAAAGGCCAGTCCCTGGGCCTAGATACCCTCCGTCCTGCAAGATCTCCCATTGAAAAGAGTATCTTGTCTCCAACCTGTGTGATCCACAGATTCCATGACCAAGGATCTGTACAGCACTTTGAAGTCAGCTTCTACTGCCATGGTGTTGACCCATCTGTTATTAGCTCATACGATCTTCTGACTGAAGCATCTCCCTCTACGTCTTCTGAGTCCTTCATACTCCAAGATGAGAAGCCCTATGATGCCAGTTTGCAGGCCACTGTAGACAGCCGCCCATGCCAACATACAAGGTCAGATGTGTAAAGTAAAGGAGGTCATTTAGCTCCAGTGTTCTTGTATACAGCAAAAATGACAATAAAAGCCTTTAGACTAAACAGTTAATGTCTTTATATTCTCAAATAAAAGGTTTAGTTTATTAAAAATGTATTCACGGATGATTGTTCTGCAATTCACAGCTTCCCAATCCATGCAGTCATCATCTTTGTCTGAAGATGGACAATAAGGTGGAGCAGGCTGTTCATAAGAACAACTTCATGAATGGAGCATCATCAGCTACAATGAACCCGAGATTATACTGATGATATTTGGGGCATGTCTGCTTGGATGTATCACACATTGCCCACACTTCACTGACTTCCTTTGGTTGGTTAACAGTGATATCTACAGACACAAAATCGAGTTAGGAGAACACAGGTTTGGGTGCTGATCTTCTCTGTGAACTCTCGTTGGGATTTGTTTAGTTCCACCAGCAGCTCCCCCGATTTACTGTAATGAAGAACCCCTAGAGTAAACTACGGCCTGGACGGGAACCGAAAATTCTGGCCTTCCACCAGATTCCTTAAAAGTTAATTTAAGAATAGTGTATCAATCATAAGAACTATAAACACAAAGTAATAATAATAATGCTACTAGAATATTAATAATAGTGCTAATAACAATATAACAACATTAATAACAGCATCAGTTGATGTAGTGCGTTCATTAATTCATATAAACAATTATTATTAGTAGTATTATTATTTATAATAATTATACTCACTATAACCCTATTTGTAAAAAAAAAAGATAATTTTGTTTTTAAAAGAGTTTTTTCCATCAATCATAAGAACCCTTTAACCAAAGAATAGGTCTAAGAATCACAAGGCAGATGTGTGGTCACAGATTCTAAATATATGTTTTATATATATATATATATATATATAGTGGGAAAAAAAGTATTTAGTCAGTCACCAATTGTGCAAGTTCTCCCACTTAAAAATATGAGAGAGGCCTGTAATGGACATCATAGGTAGACCTCAACTATGAGAGACAAAATGAGAAAAACAAAAAAGTCACATTGTCTGATTTTTAAATAATTTATTTGCAAATAATGGTGGAAAATAAGTATTTGGTCAATAACAAAAGTTAATCTCAAAACTTTGTTATATAACCTTTGTTGGCAATGACAGAGGTCAAACGTTTTCTGTAAGTCTTCACAAGGTTGGCACACACCGTTGCTGGTATGTTGGCCCATTCCTCCATGCAGATCTCCTCTAGAGCAGTGATGTTGTGGGGCTGTCGTCGGGCAACACAGACTTTCAACTCCCTCCAAAGGTTTTCTATGGGGTTGAGATCTGGAGACTGGCTAGGCCACTCCAGGACTCCTCTCCTCCAAACACAACGAGTTTCATCTGACCATAAGACATTCTCCCAATACTCTTCCGGAACATCCAAATGCTCTCTAGCAAACTTCAGACGTGCCCGGATATGTACTGGCTTAAGCAGGGGAACACGTCTGGCACTGCAAGATCTGAGTCCCTGGCGGCGTAGTGTGTTACTAACGGTAGCCTTTGTAACGTTGGTCCCAGCTTTCTGCAGGTCATTCACTAGGTCCCCCCGTGTGGTTCTGGGATTTTTGCTCATCGTTCTTGTGATCATTTTGACCCCACGATCTTGCATGGAGCCCCTGATCGAGGGAGATTAGCAGTGGTCTTGTAGGTCTCCCATTTTCTGATTATTGCTCCCACAGTAGATTTCTTCACACCAAGCTGCTTGCCTATTGCAGATTCAGTCTTCCCAGCCTCGTGCAGGTCTACAATTTTGTTTCTGGTGTCCTTCGACAGCTCTTTGGTCTTCACCACAGTGGAGTTTGGAGTGTGACTGTTTGAGGTTGTGGGCAGGTGTCTTTTATACTGTTAACAAGTTCAAACAGGTGCCATTAATACATGTAATGAGTGGAGGACAGAGCCTCTTAAAGAAGAAGTTACAGGTCTGTGACAGCCAGAAATCTTGCTTGTTTGTAGGTGACCAAATACTTATTTTCCACCATTATTTGCAAATAAATTCTTTTTAAAAATCAGACAATGTGATTTTCAGAATTTTTTATTTCTCATTTTGTCTCTCATAGTTGAGGTCTACCTATGATGTCAATTACAGGCCTCTCACAATTGGTGACTGATTATATATAACATATATATATATATAACATATATTTAGAATGAATTCTGCCCAGATCATTGGAGATTGGGCGCCTATAGCAGCTTGTTTTAGTCAGCTTGCCTCAACAGTGATCCACCAGCACACGTAGATTTTCTTTTAGCAAGCACACCAGATAGCCCTGCCAGTATAAAAACATATTTCTGATACCCTTATTTACAATTCCACCTTATAACGTAATCCTTGTGCAAAAACCTTCTCGACTGCTCGACTCACTGAGGGGGGCAGCCCTGTTGAGTTTACATATAAAGAGTGCAGTACTAAGATGTTTGAGTCTGACTAGGTGATCTGTCAGTGCGTGATTGTGAAGTCTTTTGTTTTGATCCACAGCTCTCATAAGGACTCTCCCCTCGTGTCTGAAGCTGCCCTACACTGTGGTTCTAACTGTATGTGGCTTGCTGCTGGGAACACTCAGCCTTCATTATCCTGAAGTAAGATCACATTTTTAAGGGTGTGAAATAGAGATGGCACACTGCCAGTTTCTTTTTTCTGTAACTGATTTTTGAATTTGCTCTACTACTTAAACACTTCATTACCCCATAGGGAAAAAACACCGCTAACCTCACATCACACAGTGTGAGTGTGTGCTGCTTCAGGATAGATTAGTTTTCAGTCTGAAATGCAATCCAGCATTTTATGCAGATGTTGGGTCAATGTGCGTAGCCATCCACACTGATATATGCCATATCTGTTTAAAAAGAAAGATGGAAGAGGAAGATGCTGTTATTTTGATTTAATATTCTGAATCCTGTTCATTTATAACTTATCTCTGTGTTCATAACAACATATTTCCACTCTTATTAAGGCCACAAAAAATGTCAGGTCTTTAAGAAAAAAAGAGTTTTGTATGGCTTACATGATTTATCAGCCTGCAGTTTGTGTAGTTTGTGTAAAGCCACAACTATCCGTTCTAGGTGTGAATCTGAGATAGCTCTGCAGTGTACAACAAAACAAAATCAATGCATTTTTGAAAATGAGTTAAACTGAGAGTAAAATACTGCATGGACATATAAAACTGTGCATTTATGCGATATCACAGATATTAGATCTGGGCAATATGACAGTATTTTATTGTATCATGATAAATTTTGTTACTGTGATAATATGCCTATTATGGGGTCTTTTCCTCCATAATAAGTATATGGAGGAGACGGTTAGTGCTTAATAAACACTGATCAGCTGCAGGTTTCATTAATAACAGTGTAATTAGACTGGTTAAATTAAAGTACAGCAGATGTATTGTGATAAATATAGTGTATATAGTATATAGTCTTTAAATGTCGTGATGTAGTATTTCTATCATATCGCCCAGCCCTAACATATGTTCATATCTCCAAAATAGAAACTTTATGCAAGAAGGAGAAAACCTTAAAGTCAGTGTAAAAAGATTACATTTTAAGTAATTTTGTTGCATTTCTGTTGGTGAAATGTAACACAATGTAAAGAACAAAAATGGAAAAATTAAAAATGTAAATCCAAGATTTTTGTGTGGCGACAGTGATATTCTAGATTCTACTAGAAACTCCTTTGAATGTCTTATCTCTCAGTGTCACTGGTTTAAATGTATAACAGCTCTGTCAGCTGACACCTTGGTGTCTCCTTTTCTTTCAGGTCAGTTACTACACAGAAGAGATCGCAAACATCGGCCCCTGACTCCTACTTCACACATCTATGCCAGTAATTATCTTTAGCTGTGCTTTTGAGATTCACCCACACATGTTCCAGAAGTCTCTTATACAGGTAAGAATGTTCTAGAGTCTACAATAACAGAGCATTGCCATCTGTGTTTAAGAACATTGGTCATTTTTTGTAAAACAGTACTTGTACATGTTCTCCCCCTATATGGCTCTCGGCTGACAAGAGTCTAAGCAGCATTATGTGAGAAATATACAAATATACACAAGCTCTAAGAGACAGAACTGTCACTGAAAGTGAAAGAAGCATGTGGACAAAGACAGTAGTGTAATACATTTGCAGGATTTTACGCAAATATGGCCCGGGTGCCACAGCGTTGCACAGTTCTGGCGAGCAATGTCCTGTCCGCTTTACCCAAGTCACCAAGTGCAGGTTCTGCCGTGGTGTGCCAAGACACTGTTTCGCCTATTATGGCTAGTGGAGCATCAACATGATACATTAGCCCTGTAGCTCCAGTGTGAAAGTAAAGACACATGACATGGCTGATCAATTGCCTCTGGGCTGATTTACATATGTGATGTATTCAAACCTGTTTAGGTATAAGTCCATGTTTAATGTTAAATTTGTCCTTTTTTTGGGCAGATTCTGATTCTTGCTGTACCTGGGTTTTTACTCAGCGCCTGTCTGACCGGGGTCTTTACAGTGTAGTTGTATAACCACACTTGGGATTGGTCTGTTGGAAAGATGTTTGGCGCAATCATTAGCACCATTGATCCTGCATTATCAACAGCTGAATTGCACAGCTTGGGTATGTTCCTGCAATCACAATAAAGATGATGTCAGGACAATATGAGATCTATGAATATCTATGAGTGTTAACAATTTGATATATATTAAATATGAATGTATACTAATGTGTGTATCTACCTATCATATAATGATAGGTAGATATAATGATGATAATGATAATATGCTGCTTCAGTAGTTCCGCACTCGTCCACCATCTTTCCTACTGCTGCTTTGCAGCAACCGCATTGTGGTCCATTTGGCCAAAAGTAGACTGCATCAGGGGTTCACTGGTTTTATAGTGCATAGCGCTAGAACACGAGAGGGAGTGTATTATCATGGATAACATAGACGTGTTAACGAATGCTATAGATCATTACAGCCCTGATGTTATTTGGGATAACACATGACCTTGAATGCTCTTTTTTTAAAGGCTTTTATTGTGATTTTACTGTGAAAACACTGTGCTGTTATCACAAATATCAGCACAACACTTCTCATCTAGTCAGATTGTGAGGTCGGAACTAACCAACTGTAGTATAAAGGGAATCTAATTTGCCTTCTGAGAATTCGGGCCACACTACAAAATTGCTGACACCCTAAATAGAACACTAAACAGTGAGCAGGGGCGGATTCAGAGACAGCTGTCCTTTCTTTTTGACAGGAACGGCTATGCATCTGATTCTGATTACAGAGAGCGAGATGTTGTTTAGTGATGGAACTGCCTTCATCATGTTCAAAATGTTTAAAGACCTGGCCATCGGTCATGGCCACATTGATGGTAGTCTTCATATCTTCATAAATATATCTATATCTCTTCAGTTGTTTCAGCTTCCTGAATATAGCTGTATTTTTGTCCCACAGCATTTGGCTGTGAAACTGATGGTGAAAGTTTTGGGGACTCCTCTTCTGGGATTTGTTGGGTTGGGTCAAAGATCACCACCTATTGGCTTTCACACATCTTCAGTGACATGGTCACTGAAATAACGGTCAGCCTCTCGATGACGTACATCCCGTTCTATCTTGGTAAGTGATTTTTGAAGGCGTTTGTTTAGTGTGTGATCTGAATGTCCCAGTTTCCCATCTCAGTGTGACATTATCGTTTCTAGCGAAGTGGTGGAGAGAGTGTTCAACATGATGCTTATTTGAGCAGTTAATAATCATCTTCATGATTCCAGAGGTTTTTGGAAAAGCCGTCCCTGATCGTTTTTTTGACCACATTCTCTGTTCCTCTGTGCTGCATGTGGATGTAATGAGTACAAATATTAACATCTGTCCTTCGACAGCTCAGTGGTTGGGAATGTCTGGCGTTATTGCCATTCTCATAATGGGTCTTTTTATTGACACGGTCAACTTCAGTCCTGAAATTAAAGTCATTCTCTTATGATCAGTGCCTTGAAGGAATAGTCCAGCATTTTTCCATCTGATCTCTGTCTGCTATAATATAAAGCATAGAAAAAGAAATCCAGATGAAAGTGCTGTATTGAACAATGCAGTATCTAATGTCTATGATGTAAATAGTAATGTCAACTTTTCAGATATATTAACCTGTACATTTTAAACTGTGCATCTATAGAGTAAGTTAATGTGTATCTGTATTTTTATCATTTTTTATCAGTTTTCGGTCCAAAGATTATGTCATGCATGTTTCAGCATTATGTTCTGTGGCTGTAATTTCATAAAAGTCCTGCTTAAATGTTTAAAATTAAATGTAAAATTAAATGTTTATTTTCTAATTTTTATTTCATTTCCTGATTTCGTGCAGGATTTGGGAACTGTGGACATACCTGGCCAATACAATGATCTTCTTCATCATTGGACTTATCACTTCCCAAGCGTTTCAGCACATGGTTCTCTATGACTGGCTCTACATTTTGGCGCTTTTCCCTGCCATTACCGTTACAAGGTGTGTCTTACACAAAATGAATTTTTTATTTTGACCCTTGTTCACTGTTAGCATTTCTATGTATTATTACTATCCATATTATTTAGGAAAGGTGGCATACACCGATCACCCCCAATATTGAGCATCACCCCCTTGTTCCATCCCAGTAGATTTGACCATTCGAGGCATGGATTCCACAAGACCTCTAAAGATGTCCTGTGGTATCTGACATCAAATCTAACGTTAGCAGCAGATCCTTTAAGTTCTGTAAGTTGTAAGAGGTGGGACCTCCATGTGCATCAGCGAGCCTTCTGTATCCAATGCCGGTTCACCGGTTACTTTTAATGAGTACTGACTGCACACCAGAAAAACCCTGAATGCATGCCTGATATTTCTGAGATGTTCTGATAAAGTATCCCGGATTCTCATTTTCACTGCTTCAAAACATTACCTACAGGGGCTGACTGTTTACTTGCTAATATATTTACCCCTTGACAGGAGACACTGTAGAAGATAGTCAGTGGTTTTACTTTATCTGTCTGTGTTGCTAATGTTATGGCTGATTGGGGTATATATGAGTTTATTATTATTAATATCAATAAAGGGAATCTGCAGTCTACTAACATGCATGCTGATATGTCCTTGCAGGCTGTTGACAGTTTTTCTGCTATCGTCCGTCCTGTCCTGCGTTGGATATGGCTTTAACTGGCGCTGGGCTTTAGTTTGTGTCTGGGGTGCAACCAGAGGGTTTTTTTTTTTTTTTTGCCTGAGCCTGACACTAATGGCTTTTCAGGCTGAAGGACTGGAGAAACTACTAGTACGAGACAAGGTAATTAGTCCCAAAAAAGACCTTAGATAAAGTACACAGCGATTAGAACTGCTTCAAACTGAGTGTCTACTTGAATGAACTCTATACAATATTAGAATAAACCCACATAAACATAAAGTCAGTGGTCAGAATGTGCTGTTGGTCAGTAAAGTTATAGATATGTAAGAACACAGCTTTGGTTGCTGGTAAGGAGAAAAGAAATCTTTAAATGCAGCATTAGGATTTAGAAGGCATAAATGCTCTGTTTATACATATATTTACAGGTATTTTGTGGTTTATTAGAAATGTATTTATTCTCTATGTTCCAGATTTTAGTGCTTTCCTGCGGAGTGGTTATTCTTACCCTTGTTATTAACGGATCCACAACAAGCCTGTTTTTTAGGCTTATCGGTAAGACTTAACATTAAGACTACGTTCACACAGGTCCATTGGCCCAAATTGTTATCGATTCAGTGTGTGTTTTGCCATTCACACTTCTGCACGCATAGCCCTGCTGTGTAAACACAGCCTTAGAAGTTTGTTTTTCTGCTGTTTTTGCAGCATCCAAATAAAATGTGTCTTGTTTGAATGGAAAAGATGAGGTTAGCAGATTTATTGACCATCTCTCCTCATGTTGGCAGGCATCAGTGATATTTCTCGGGCAAAACAAAAGACTGTGCACAGGCTGTTGCAGACCATGGAGGAGTCCACCGAGAACATCATCAACAAGCTCAAAGCTGACTGATCTATGTTCAATGTCAACTGGAAGATGGTAACACGGCTTGTACGCATTAAGAGCCCGTACGAAACTTCTGGAAAAAAGGTATGTGAATGAAGAGAGATTCCCCCACAGTCCAGGTTTCAGGTTATTATCAGGAGTCAATTCAGCATTTACCACCTGCAGCAGTTCTTTTTGTTGTTGGTGAAAGTAACATGTGCTGGAGACTCTTCAGTTGGTCCTCTTTGCTTTGATGCAGTTTTAAACACTCGTTGCATTCTCTCAAGCAGCTGTTGTTACATTTTTGGTTATAAATTGATACATAAGCATCAACTTTGCTGTTCACATTTGTCCTTAAAATCAATTTTAAGCATTTAAAGGGCCAATATTAATCTAATTTTACAGAACAAACTGGACTTATATGAATACATTAAAGGGAATTACTTATAGAATGTTATATTTATGATAAGTGTTGATGGTGACTTGATTTGAAATACAAGCCAGCAGTGTTTTAAAGATCTTCATTAATATTTTACAGTTTATGCACATCAGTAATGTATATTGTGTCAACACCAAAGTTCATTTTTGTCATGTGGAACCGCTTGGCTTTTGTTTTGTTTGTTTGTTTTTTTTAAACCACGATATCGATGATGAACCCTATAAGTAATGCTGTCTCATTCTCAGCCCAAATAATATGCTGATGGAATGGTCAACATCAGCAAATGGAAGAGGAGAAATTTTAGTATGATTACATTACACTTAAAAACGTGGTGCAATGAACTTAAAATATTTATATTTAAATCTGTTCTACATTTATTCCACAGTGACAGACAAACGTAGATAAACTAAAAAAACAACCTGGTTTTAATGTATCGTTTAATGTATCGTATGAATCGTTGTTTGGTGGGGTTTGGAACATTATCCTGTAATTAGTACGATATATAGTTCAGCCAACACAATTTACTAACTCTCTTTCAGCAGTAAGTGACCAGAAAATACTATATACCATATAATTATCCAAAAACATAAACATGAAGTCAGTGGTCAATGAGAGTGTCTACCTGTAATTAACTCTATATAACATTAGAATAAACTCAAATAAACATAAAGTCAGTGGTCAGATCGTTTTGTTGGTCAGTAAAGTAATTGATATGCTGGTTAGAAGAGCACAGGTTCGGGTGCTGATCTCCATACACTGTATGGGTGTGTTAAGTTCCAGCTGCAGCTCACCTGATCTACTTTACTGATCTAGCAAAGCTAACACACTCACACACAACGATCACAATGAATTGTGTTTATTTTAATGTTATGAGAATTTTTTTTTCTAAAAATAACTCTTTTCACTTTATTACTATATTTTATTAATGAGGAAATGTATCATGTATTTTAAATGTGTTGGGGTTTTTTTTTGGCAATCTTTCTACTTAGAGATAAGTAGAGGTAAGGCTGTGGGGTGTGAATGGGATGTACGGTTTTGGTGTAGTGTGTAAAAACTGTAATAATGTAAAGATTGTAAGGTGTTCACTGTTCACCACTCAGTCCATGTCCATCCCAGTACAGCCTGCTCTTTGAATGAGGTGCAAAACAGGGCAGCCAGTTAGAACAGAGCTTATTTACATATTATTTATATAGGCTTATTTAGCTTTAAAGGCATAGTAACAGAAAATAGTGGTATTTATATTATCATGGCTATCTGTTTGTAATAAACTAATCAAACAAGAGCAATTTAAATATCTCAACAAAATTAATAGAATAAGGGCTTTCTCCACATTCAGCCCAAAATACCACTTTAATGACGACTGCAGTCTCAGAATTATTCGACCCCTTCATCACCAGCCTCTTTAAAACTTAGTAGAGCTCCCTTCTGCGGTTCTGCCCTGCTGCAAACGTGCTGCCCAGCCAGATACCAGCTTCTAGCCCCTTCCTCACTGGTTCCAGTTCACCGATATTGCTGGGTTTGCTGCTGCAGCCACCTTCCAAAGATTTTCTATGGGGTTCAGGTGTTCAAGTCAGGCGACTGTGCAGAACCTTCCAGGACTTCTTAAACCAAGCCTTGGGGGACTTGGGGTATGCTTTGGCTCACTGTCCTGTTGGAAGGTCCAAAGATACTCAAGCCTCCTCACAGAAGGCATGATGTGTTCTCCTAGGATTTCCCAATACTTGATTGAATCCATCTTGCCCTTCCACTCGCTGTCTTCAAACGCTGTCTTACTTACTAGAGTACTACTTGTGGTCTCCATACTGTTTAGTAGAGTCTAAGCTTGGAATGATCTTTTGGATCCTAGCCTCTACAAATGAGCTAAGGGTATTTTCGGTGAGTGAACGGTGAAGCACGTTTGTAAGTTGCTCTGGAGAAGAGCAGCTGCTAAATGCCTTCAGTGTAAATGTAAATTCATCAAGATAATCATCTTCCAAAAACACATCCCAGCCCTCTGAATCCTAGCCCTAGCTTGTGTGCAGGATTATGTTCAGTGGGTTGAATTCATCTGAGACAGCAGTTGTCATTAATAGTGGTATTGTGAGCTGAATCTGGAGATTACACTTATTTACAGTGGAGGTTGAATAATTTTGAGTGCTGTAGTGTAGACATGTTGCATGGATAATTGACATCATAGGTAGACCTCAACTATGAGAGACAAAATGAGAGACACTGTCTGATTTTTAAAGAATTTATTTGCAAATAATGGTGGAAAATAAGTATTTGGTCACCTACAAAGAAGCAAGATTTCTGTCTGTCACAGACCTGTAACTTCTTCTTTAAGAGGCTTCTCTGTCCTCCACTCATTACTTGTATTAATGGCACCTGTTTAAACTCGTTAACAGTATAAAAGACACCTGCCAACAACCTCAAACAGTCACAGTCCAAACTCCACTATGGTGAAGACCAAAGAGCTGTCGACGGACACCAGAAACAAAACTGTAGACCTGCACCAGGCTGGGAAGACTGAATCTGCAATAGGCAAGCAGCTTGGTGTGAAGAAATCTACTGTGGGAGCAATAATCAGAAAAAAATGGGAGACCTACAAGACCACTGCTAATCTCCCTCGATCAGGGGCTCCATGCAAGATCTCAGCCCGTGAGGTCAAAATGATCACAAGAACAGTGAGCAAAAATCCCAGAACCACACGGGGGGGACCTAGTGAATGACCTGCAGAAAGCTGGGACCAACGTTAGAAACTACCAGCTACCATCAGTAACACACTACGTTGCCAGGGACTCAGATCTTGCAGTGCCAGACGTGTTCCCCTGCTTAAGCCAGTACATATCCGGCCGCATCTGAAGTTTGCTAGAGAGCATTTGGATGTTCCGGAAGAGTATTGGGAGAATGTCTTATGGTCAGATGAAACCAAAGTAGAACTGTTTGGTACAAACACAACTCGTTGTGTTTGGTGGAGAGTGAATGCTGAGTTGCATCCAAAGAACACCATAACAACTGTGAAGCATGGGGGTGGTAACATCACACTTTGGGGCTGTTTCTCTACAAAGGGACTAGGACGACTGGTCTGTGTACATGAAAGAATGAATGGGGCCATGTATTGTGAGATTTTGAGTGCAAACCTCCTTCCATCAGCAAGGGCATTGAAGATGAAACGTGGCTGGGTCTTTCAGCATGACAATGATCCCAAGCACACTGCCAGGGCAACAAAGGAGTGGCTTTGTAAGAAGCATTTCAAGGTCCTGGAGTGGCCGAGCCAGTCTCCAGATCTCAACCCCATAGAAAACCTTTGGAGGGAGTTGAAAGTCTGTGTTGCCCGCCGACAGCCCCAAAACATCACTGCTCTAGAGGAGATCTGCATAGAGGAATGGGCCAACATATCAGCAACGGTGTGTGTCAACCTTGTGAAGACCTTGTTTGACCTCTGTCATTGCCAACAAAGGATATATAACAAAGTATTGAGATGAACTTTTGTTATTGACCAAATACTCATTTTCCACCATTATTTGCCAATAAATTCTTTAAAAATCAGACAGTGTGATTTTCTCATTTTGTCTCTCATAGTTGAGGTCTACCTATGATGTCAATTACAGGCCTCTCTCAAATTTTTAAGTGGGAGAACTTGCATAATTGGTGACTGACTAAATACTTTTTTCCCCCACTGTATAAACGTAGTGCCAAATAATTCTTATTGGAATCCACTTCAAGTCTGTTTAAAACAAGGTTTGATATGACTTTGTGATGACTTTGGCATGCAGTTAGCTAGTTTATGCTAACGGATAGCTATAGCCATGGTCCTGTCAAAAGATGATATAAAGTCTCAAAATCATAAACATGGTCCACACAGAAACCCTGCAATGCGCTTTAAAGTGTGTGATGCTAATTTCCACGAGCGAGCCAGGACGTGCTAACACCGCACTAGCGATGTTGCATGCGACCCATAGCTGACTCAAGTATGACGTGACTTCTGCCAGCCGTGATTAATGACACCTAGAACTAGAACTCGCTGTGTGTCTTCCTCACCTATGGAGGGAGCTGCGTCTCCAAGATCTGTTCAGCTCAAACTCAGTTAGCGTGAATCTGAGCTGTGTGTAGAAGCTCTCCTACAGTTTAATCTGTGTAGAAACTTCTTTCACTTTTCCTAAAAGAAGCATGCTGTGCTTTACTTTTTGAGGCCCAGTCTCAAATCACTCCCTCTCCACTATGGAGTGCACTTTGTAGGTTGTGAAGTAGCAGCACCTCCACCCAAAACAGTACACGTCAGTACAAGACAGTTACATTCAGCTGGACAACTCGGTTTCTACCATGCTGGCACTGTCTAATGATTTTTGTGTTGTGTTGTGTTTTTTTAAGTAGTGCACTATGTAGAGAGTATGATGTGATTTGAGACGGGGCCGAAAGTCTCTTCTCAGAAAGAGTGAAATGTGCAGGTCAGTGGTGAAAGGAGAACGAACAGTTTCCTCATGGAAATCTGCACACAGCTCCACAGTAATATGAAATAAATCTCATTTCACAGTTGGTTCAGTCCTTCTCAACCCCTCAACTAAAAAAAAAAAGTGCTACACCTGTGTGAGCACTTGAGAGACGTGAGAAAATTGTGTGCTAATATTTTGCATTTTCAAAACCTTTGCTGTGTAACAGCCTTAATTGTCTACTAGGATTTGCTGAAAGTATTGTGGGTATGTTTGATTAGCCACAGGGGCTATTTACCACTCCTCTAATAAAAAACAGATTGGAGAAAAAAAGAATTTGGCCATGGGTGCCTAAACTTTTGCATAAGACTGTATGTTTCTGTTATGCTAAATCAGCGTCCATGGTTATGGTGATGATTGAAAGGTAAAGAAATGTATGTTAGTGCTTTGCAGAATTTAGGTTCCTGAATAATAAAATGTTGGGTTTGACAGGAATGCCATGCAGAAGCTGTGCTACAAGATTGTCTTCAGTGCCCCCTTTCATTCGCATGTGCATCGTAATCCTGCTCAACGTATTGACCATCATTTTGGACTTCATCCCTGAAGTTAGCGAGAAGTACATCCTGGAGCTCTACGTGGCAAACGACGTCTTCTTTGCCTTTTACGTTGCTGAAGCTGCGTTGAGGGTAAGAGAAATGAGGGTGTGTTTTGTGGCAGCGGCTGGTCAAAACACAGTTGCAGATGGATGGACCCTTGATGGACAGATTCAACATCAGGGAGGGAAGGAGTAATGGCATCCTCGGAACCTGAAAGACAACAAAGACAATCAATACAGGTTTTGAAACTGAAAGATCACTTACCTTTTACACAGTTGCAGAACAATAGACAGTGAGCCAGACACAGCTGCAGATGGACAGATTGATGGTGGCTGGATCTACGGTCAGGGAGGGAGGGGCTCAGAAGGTCCTCAACCTGTAAGACAAAAAAAAGTTA
This sequence comes from Salminus brasiliensis, assembly GCF_030463535.1. NCBI lineage: Eukaryota > Metazoa > Chordata > Actinopteri > Characiformes > Bryconidae > Salminus > Salminus brasiliensis. The sequence continues at coordinate 20,357,858 of NC_132898.1, read as the reverse complement.
ATACATGTGTAGAAACTGAATGATGAACTAACTCTTACACACTTGCAGTCAGAGAGATAGCGAGTCACACACACCGTTGCAATGGACAGACACTTGTTTGATGGATCCACCATTAGGAAGGGGGGGGGGGCCCTGGAGTCCTGAAAGCCTGTAAGACAACAAAGAAAATCAATACGTGTATAGAAACTGAATGATCACCTACCTTTTACACAGGTGCAGACAGATAGACCCTTGATTGACAGATGCATCATCAGGGAGTGAAGGGGTTTTGGCATCCTCAGAAACTAAAAGATAACAAAGACAATCAATACAGGTTTTGAAACTGAAATATCACCTACCTGTTAGACAGTAGAAAACAGATTGACAGCGAGCCGTACACAGTGGCAGATGGATGGGACCTTGATGGACAGATGCACCATCAGGAAGGGAAGGGGTATTGGCATCCTCAGAACCTAAAAGATAACAAAGACAATCAATACAGGTTTTGAAACTGAAATATCACTTACCTTTTACACAGTTGCCGAACAATAGACAGTGAGCCATACACAGTGGCAGATGGATGGAACCTTGATGGACAGATGCACCATCAGGGAGGGAAAGGGTAATGGCATCATCGGAACCTGAAAGACAACAAAGAAAATCAATACATATATAGAAACTGAATGATCACCTACCTGTTAGACAGTAGCAAACAGATAGACAGCACCATCAGGGAGGGATGGGGTAATGGCATCCTCTAAACCTGTAAGACAACAAAGAAAATCAATACATGTATAGAAACTGAATGATCACCTACCTGTTAGACAGTAGCAAACAGATTGACAGCGAGCCGTACAAAGTGGTAGATGGATTAAACCTTGATGGACAGATGCACCATCAGGGAGGGAAGGGGTAATGGCATCCTCGGAACCTGAAAGACAACAAAGACAGTCAATACAGGTTTTGAATCTGAAAGATCACTTACCTTTTACACAGTTGCAGAACAATACACAGTGAGCCAGACAGAGCTGCAGACGGACAGATTGGTGGAGGCTGGATTCACGGTCAGCGAGGGAGGGGCTCAGAAGGTCCTAAACCTGTAAGACAAAAAAAAGTCAATACATATATAGAAATTGAATGATGAACTATCTCTTACACACTTGCAGTAGGATAAATATCGAGTCACACAAATAGTTGCAATGGACAGACACTTCTTTCATGGATCAACCATTAGGAAGGAGGGGGGGGGTCCTGAAGTCCTGAAAGCCTGTAAACCAACAAAGAAAATCAATACATGTATAGAAACTGAATGATCACCTACCTGTTAGTCAGTAGCAAACAGATGGACCCTTGATGGACAGATGCACCATTAGGGAGGGAAGGGGTATTGGCATCCTCAGAACCTCAAAGATAACAAAGAAAATTAATACAGGTTTTGAAAATGAAAGATCACTTACCTTTTACACAGTTGCAGAACAATAGACAGTGAGCCAGACACAGCTGCAGATGGACAGATTGATGGTGGCTGAATCTACGGTCAGGGAGGGAAGGGCTCTGAAGGTCCTAAACCTGTAAGACAAAAAAAAACTAAAAAAAGTCAATACATGTGTAGAAACTGAATGATAAACTAACTCTTACATACTTGCAATCGGATAGATATCGAGTTACAGAAATAGTTGCAATGGACAAACACTTGTTTGATGGATCCACCATTAGGAAGAAGGGGGGGGGTCCTGGAGTCCTGAAAGCCTGTAAGACAACAAAGAAAGTCAATACATGTATAGAAACTGAATGATCACCTACCTGTTAGACAGTAGCAAACAGATAGACAGCGAGCCATACACAGTGGCAGATGGATGGGACCTTGATGGACAGATGCACCATCAGGAAGGGAATGGGTAATGTCAAGTCAAGTCAAGTCAAATTTATTTGTATAGCGCTTTTTACAACTGTTGTCGTCACAAAGCAGCTTTACATAATTATTACTTAATAAAGAACAGAGACAGAGAAGAAAGAAGAAATAACATGAAGCGTCAAAGACCCCCGTGAGCAAGCCAACGGCGACAGTGGCAAGGAAAAACTCCCTCAGAGCTGGAGGAAGAAGCCTTGGGAGGAACCAAGACTCACAAGGGGGACCCATCCTCCTCTGGCCAGACTGTTTTAAACATTAATGATAAAAATTACCAAACCAGGTACAACAGAAAGTTAATAGTTGTGATATTAATAGTGTCAGACAGGCACGAGTCCATCTAGGTTTCAGCACGGCCACCAAACAGGCAGCAGCGGCTGGCGGGTGAGCCATGGGTGGTGGCGGGTTGGGGGGGACCCGCTGGCTGGACTGGTAGGTGGCAGCTGGTTAGATGCAGGTAGAGGGGACCTCAGCGGGCAATCTTCCTGCAGATCGGGCTGGGTGGCCATTTACTCGGGGAAGGTAAAGAGAGAGAAGTTAGTTCTAAGAGGAATTTTATGGAGTGCAGAGAATGTTGATCATCAGCATCTGGGTATGTCTGATGACTCCGGCAGGTCTGATTATCACAGCATAATTAAAAGGAGAGAGCCAGAAGGTAACACGGACACGGGCGTACCCTGAGAACACCAGCATCTATCTGCTCCACCGTCAACAAACCTGAGTGATCGCTTGTAAGCAGCGAGACGACAGCTCCAGCATCTCAGAGTACTACAATTCCCTGGGTCCGCGAACCCCTGGACCTGCAGCCCTTATCTAAGAAACATTAATTACCAAAAGCTAAACTAAACATATAAGTTTTCAGTTTAGATTTAAAGATTGAGACTGTGTCTGAGTCCCGAACATTATCTGGAAGGTTATTCCAGAGCTGGGGGGCTTTATAGGAAAAGGCTCTTCCCCCTGCTGAGGTTTTCTGAATTTTGGGAACGCGTAAGAGGCCAGCACCCTGAGATCTAAGTAGTCTTGATGGTTCGTAATATACTATAAGATCCTGCAGGTACTCAGGAGCGAGGCCATGTAGGGCTTTATATGTTAATAAAAGAATTTTGTATTCAATACGGAATTTAACTGGGAGCCAATGAAGTGCTGATAGAACTGGACTGATATGGTCAAATTTTCTAGTTTTAGTAAGGACCCTGGCTGCAGCATTTTGCACCAGCTGAAGTTTATTGAGGTTCCTGCTGGAACAACCTGACAGTAACGCATTACAGTAATCTAGCCTTGAGGTAATAAAAGCATGTACTAGCTTTTCTGCGTCTTGTAGTGATAAGGAGTTTCTTAGTTTGGAGATGTTCCTAAGCTGCATAAAGGCTGTTCTACTAATATTAGCTATATGTTGCTCAAATGATAAATCTGAGTCGAATGTGACGCCAAGATTTTTAGCTGCTAAACCAGGAATGATGGGAGAATCTGCCAAGTCTAACATTAAGTCTGATAGTTTATTTCTAGAGTCTTTTGGACCTAAAAGGAGAACTTCGGTTTTGTCACTGTTAAGGAGAAGGAAGTTATGTGACATCCAGAGTTTTATATCCTTTACACAGTCCTCCATTTTCTGTAGTCTAAATTTATCGTCAGGTTTGGCTGATATATAGAGCTGTGTGTCATCTGCATAGAAGTGGAAATTAACGCCATGTCTGCTTATAACTGAGCCCAGTGGTAACATGTATAATGTAAATAATAGTGGTCCTAAAATTGAGCCTTGCGGAACTCCATATCTTACTTCTGTGTAGTTTGAAGATAAATCATTTATCTTTACAAATTGGAAGCGTCCCGTTAGATATGACTGGAACCATGATAGGGCTGTCCCTGTGATTCCAACCATTTTCTCTAATCTTTCTAGTAATATAGAATGATCTATTGTATCAAAGGCTGCACTAAGGTCTAGTAGGACTAATAAAGATACGTAGCCTTGATCAGAGGCAAGAAGGAGATCATTCGTAATCTTCACTAGGGCTGTCTCTGTGCTGTGATTGAGTCTAAATCCAGACTGGAATTTCTCATACATGTCATTTTTACTCAGGTATAAGCAGAGTTGTTGGGCCACAGCTTTTTCTAATATCTTAGATACGAATGTTAAGTTTGAGATGGGTCTATAATTAGATAATACGCTAGGATCAAGATTTGGTTTTTTGATTAAAGGTTTTATAACTGCTATTTTAAGGGTTTGGGGTACATGCCCAAGGCTAAGGGATGAATTTACAATTGTTAAAAGAGGTCCGATTATAATTGGGAGAATTTCTTTTAGCAATTTAGAGGGAATCGGGTCGAGTGTACATGTTGTACAATTAGCTGAGGATATAATTTTTTCTAGTTCTGGCTGTGGAAGTGGGTAGAAGGCTTCCAGCCTTTGTTCTACAACTAAGTTTTGTTCTAAAGCAACTACATCGGGTGACGGCCATGTTTGATTTAATAAGCAGGGTTGGATTTGTTGTCTAATATTTTCTATTTTATTATTAAAATAGTCCATAAAAACATGACTAGTTAAAGATGTTGGGATCTGGGGTTGAGTATCTGCCTGGCTTTTAGTAAGTTTAGAGATCTCATTAAAAAGAACTCTGGGATTGTTTTTGTTTTTCTCGATCAGCGAGGCCAGATACGCTGAGCGAGCTTTAATGAGTGCCTTTCTATATTGACTAAGGCTGTCCTTCCACGCAGAGTGGAACACCTCTAGTTTGGTCGTCCGCCATTTACGCTCTAGTTTCCGCACTGTTTGTTTTAAGGTACGAGTTTGATCACTGTACCACGGTGCAAGCCTTTTTTGCCTCATCATTTTATTTTTGAACGGTGCTACTTTGTCTAAGGTTGATCGGAGGGTATTCTCTAGATCGTTTGTTAATTTGACGAGCTCCGTTTGGTCTGACGGAGTGTAAGCTAAGGTCGATAGGGGTGGGAGATTTTTAGTAAACTGTACAGTTGTCATTGGTGTTATTGTGCGTTTTAGGCAGTGTTGGGGAGAAGAATTTACATTTTGCCTTAGATGTAGCTCAAAGGAGATTAGATAATGATCTGATATCACTGAGCTTTGAGGTAGAATATTTAGCTGATCAATGCTAACACCCAGGGTCAGGACTAAATCTAGGGTATGATTACAGTAATGTGTGGGTCCAGTTATGTTTTGTATAATGCCGACAGAATCTAAAATTGATACAAACGCCTTTGTTAATGGATCGTCTGCTTTTTCAAAGTGAATATTAAAATCTCCTACTATTATAACTTTGTTGCTGCACACTGCCAAGTCTGCAGCAAAATCACTAAATTCTTTTAAAAATTCAGAGTAGGGCCCTGGAGGCCTATAAATATTAATCAGTGAGAAAACATTTTTATTTGTGGCTGGATTTGATATATTAATGTAGATAAGCTCAAAAGAAGTGAAGGTGTTACAGTGTTTTTGAATAATCTCTAGTGTATTCTGATAGATTATACATACTCCACCTCCTCTGCCTGATAATCTAGGGCTATGTACATATTTATAGCCTGCGGGGGTGGCTTCATTTAGTGCTATATATTGATCAGGTCTAATCCAGGTTTCGGTGAGGCAGAAAACATCTAGTTTCTGATCACATATAATTTCATTCACGATCACTGCTTTTGAGGTTAGTGATCTAATGTTAAGTAGACCAAGCTTTAGGTCTGAGGTGCTGCTGTTATCGTTGAAATGAGAGATTTTAACACTGATTAAAGTATTAAAACGAGCTGATCTAGATGTTCTACGTTTGGGTTTAATTCGGGGCACAGACACAGTCTCAATACAGTGAAACCTGGGTGACGCCTCAAAGCAGCTCGCAGACGGTCGGTTTAGCCTGTCTGTCTGCGGCCTGGTCTCGGCTCTGGATTGTCAGCAGCCTTTTACACTCCTCTGCCGACTAACTAGCAGACTATGGGCTATGCTGCACGAAAGTAAGGCAGCACCCTCCCGCGTGGGGTGGACACCATCCCTACCTAAAAAACCAGGCTTGCCCTCAAACTTTGACCAATTATCTATGAAGCCCACATGATTTTCGGAACACCACTTGGACATCCAGCGGTTCAGCGCTGTGAGTCGGCTGTAGGACTCAGCGCCGCGCCTCATTGGGATGGGACCAGAGCAAATTACGGCATCGGACATCGTCTGGGCCAGTTTAACCACCTCTTTAATATTATCCTTAGTTATTTCTGACTGCCGCAGACGGATATCATTGGCCCCTACATGAATAACTATCCTCGAATATCTCCTGTTTGCTAGCCGCTTAAGGTTGCCGCTAATGTCCGGCGCTCTGGCTCCCGGTAAACAGCTAACGGTCACTGCTGGAGCCCCTAAAGGACTAGCTATCTTCACGTGTCGAACAATAGAGTCTCCTATGACCAGAGTACTGTGAACAGGCTCCTCAGCGGGTGTTTCGCTGAGCGGGGCAAACCTGTTTGACACGCGAATCGGGGGGGGAGCGTGGTGTTCCGGTGGGCTAGCTTCGGCCTTTGCGCTAGCATTAGCCTTAGCTTTCCAGCTATGCCGCCGAGACGTCACCCATTCGCCCCGCTGTGAGGGCTCTAACGCCGGAGTGGGGGGGGGGGTGCTAGCTCTCCCTGAGGCAACGGGGGGCAACTCTTGCTCTCTATCCTTCAGTAACCCCATGATGCACACCTCTAACTGGTCCACCTTTTCCACCAGAGAGCTAACTAACTCACATTTAGTGCAAACACTATCATTATCACTAGCGGTGGGAAAAGGGTCTAGACTAAACATGCCACACTTCTCACACTCAAAAAGTCCAGCAACAGCCATAATAAAACACAAACTTACCGCTTTCAGCTGATTTAGGCACCGAAATAAAGTTGTTGTTGTGGGGTACTCCGCTTTTTTAATAAACCTGTGGACTGTAAACACAATCTAAAAGCAGTTACGAGGAAAAGCGCTAGAAAGTGATAGAAAGCAGAAAGAACAAACTAAACACGGAGACAGTGATTCCTCCAAGGACCGGGTCTGGAGTAAGGATTTCCCACAAGGATTTCCCACAAGGATTTCCCACAAGCGATGGACAGCATCCTCTAAACCTGTAAGACAACAAAAAAAAATAAATACATGTATAGAAACTGAATGATCACCTACCTGTTAGACAGGTGCAGACAGACAGCGAGCCGTACACAATCGCAGATGGATGGAACCTTGATGGACAGATGCACCATCAGGGAGGGAAGGGGTAATGGCATCCTCTAAAACTGTAAGACAACAAAGAAAATCAATACATGTATAGAAACTGAATGATCACCTACCTGTTAGACAGTAGTAAACAGATAGACAGCGAGCCATACACAGTGGCAGATGGATGGAACCTTGATGGACAGATGCACCATCAGGGAGGGAAGAGGTAATGGCATCCTCCGAACCTGAAGAACAACAAAAACAGTCAATACAGGTTTTGAAACTGAAAGATCACTTACCTTTTACACAGTTGCAGAACAATAGACAGTGAGCCAGACACAGCTGCAGATGGACAGATTGATGGAGGCTGGATCTACGGTCAGCGAGGGAGGGGCTCAGAAGATCCTAAAGCTGTAAGACAAAAAAAAGTCAATACATGTATAGAAATTGAATGATGAACTAACTCTTACACACTTGCAGTCAGATAAATATTGAGTCACACAAATAGTTGCAATAGACAGACACTTGTTTGATAGATCCACCATTAGGAAGGAGGGGGGCGTCCTGGAGTCCTGAAAGCCTGTAAGACAACAAAGAAAGTCAATACATGTATAGAAACTGAATGATCACCTACCTATTAGACAGTAGCAAACAGATAAAAAACGGGCCGTACACAGTGAATGATGGTTGGACCCTTGATGGACAGATGCACCATCAGGGAGGGAAGGGGGAATGGCATCCTTGGAACCTCAAAGATAACAAAGACAATCAATACAGGTTTTGAAAGTGAAAGATCACTTACCTTTTACACAGTTGCAGAACAATAGACAGTGAGCCAGACACAGCTGCAGATGGACAGATTGATGGTGGCTGAATCTACGGTCAGGGAGGGAGGGGCTCTGAAGGTCCTAAACTTGTAAGACCAAAAAAAAAAAGAAAACGTCAATACATGTATAGAAATTGGATGATGAAATAAATCTTACACACTTGCAGTCAGAAAGATCGAGTCACACAAATAGTTGCAATGGACAGACACTTGTTTGATGGATCCACCATTAGGAAGAAGGGGGGGGCCCTAGAGTACTGAAAGCCTGTAAGACAACAAAGAAAATTAATACATGTATAGAAACTGAATGATGAACTACTTTTTGTACACTTGCAGTCAAATAAATATAGAATCACACAAATAGTTGCAATGGACAGAGACACTTGTTTGATGGATCCACCATTAGGAAGGAGGGGGGGGGCTTGGAGTCCTGAAAGCCTGTAAGACAACAAAGAAAATCAATACATGTACAGAAACTGAATGATCACCTACCTGTTACACAGGTGCAGACAGATAGATCCTTGATTGACAGATGCATCATCAGGGAGGGAAGGGGTAATGGCTTCCTCTAAACTTGTAAGACAAAAAAGAAAATCAATACATGAATCTACGGTCAGGGAGGGAGGGGCTCTGAAAGTCCTAAACCTGTAAGACAAAAAAAAACAAAAAAACATCAATACATGTATAGAAACTGAATAATTAACTAACTCTTACACACTTGCAGTCAGAAAGATCGAGTCACACAAATAGTTGCAATGGACAGACACTTGTTTGATGGATCCACCATTAGGAAGGAGGGGGGGGGTCCTGGAGTCCTGAAACCCTGTAAGACAACAAAGAAAGTCAATACATGTACAGAAACTGAATGATCACCTACCTGTTAGAAAGCAGCAAACAGATAGACAACGAGCCGTACACAGTGACAGATGGATGGACCCTTGACGGACAGATGCACCATCAGGGAGGGTAGGGGTAATGGCATCCTCTAAACCTGTAAGAAGACAAAGACAGTCAATACAGGTTTTGAATCTGAAAGATCACTTACCTTTTACACAGTTGCAGAACAATAGACAGTAAGCCAGACACAGCTGCAGACGGACAGATTAATGGAGGCTGGATTTACGGTCAGCGAGGGAGGGGCTCAGAAGGTCCTAAACCTGTAAGACAAAAAAAAACTAAAAAAAGTCAATACATGTGTAGAAACTGAATGATAAACTAACTCTTACACACTTGCAATCGGATAGATATCGAGTTACACAAATAGTTGCAATGGACAGACCCTTGTTTGATGGATACACCATTAGGAAGGAGGGGGGGGGGTCCTGGAGTCCTGAAAGCCTGTAAAAAAAACAAATAAAGTCAATACATGTATAGAAACTGAATGATCACCTACCTGTTAGACAGTAGCAAACAGATAGACAACGAGCCGTACACAGTGACAGATGGATGGACCCTTGATGGACAGATGCACCATCAGGGACGGAAGGGGTAATGTCATCCTCTAAACCTGTAAGACAACAAAGAAAATCAATACATGTATAGAAACTGAATGATCACCTACCTGTTAGACAGTAGCAAACAGATAGACATCGAGCCATACACAGTGGCAGATGGATGGAACCTTGATGGACAGCTGCACCATCAGGGAGGGAAGGGGTAATGGCATCCTCTAAACCTGTAAGACAACAAAGAAAATCAATACATTTATAGAAACTGAATAATTAACTAACTCTTACACACTTGCAGTCAGAAAGATCGAGTCACACAAATAGTTGCAACGGACTAACACTTGTTTGATGGATCCACCATTAGGAAGGAGGGGGGGGGGGTCCTGGAGTCCTGAAAGCCTGTAAGACAACAAAGAAAGTCAATACATGTTTAGAAACTGAATGATCACCTACCTGTTAGACAGCAGCAAACAGATAGACAGCGAGCCGTACACAGTGACAGATGGATGGACCCTTGACGGACAGATGCACCATCAGGGAGGGAAGGGGTAATGGCATCCTCTAAACCTGTAAGACAACAAAGAAAATCAATACATTTATAGAAACTGAATGATCACCTACCTGTTAGACAGTAGCAAACAGATTGACAGCGAGCCGTACACAGTGGCAGATGGATTAAACCTTGATGGACAGATGCACCATCAGGGAGGGAAGGGGTAATGGCATCCTCGGAACCTGAAAGACAACAAAGACAGTCAATACAGGTATTGAAACTGAAAGATCACTTACCTTTAACACAGTTGCAGAATAATACACAGTGAGCCAGACACAGCTGCAGATGGACAGATTGATGGAGGCTTGATTTACGGTCAGCGAGGGAGGGGGCTCAGAAGGTCCTAAACCTGTAAGACAAAAAAAAGTCAATACATATACAGAAATTGAATGATGAACTAACTCTTACACACTTGCAGTAGGATAAATATCGAGTCACACAAATAGTTGCAATGGACAGACACTTCTTTGATGGATCCACCATTAGGAAGGAGGGGGGGGTCCTGGAGTCCTGAAAGCCTGTAAGACAACAAAGAAAATCAATACATGTATAGAAACTGAATGATCACCTACCTGTTAGACAGTAGAAAACAGATAGACAGCGAGCCTTACACAGTGACAGATGGATGGACCCTTGATGGACAGATGCACCATCAGGGAGGGAATGGGTAATGGCATCCTCTAAACCTGTAAGACAAGAAAAAAAAAAAATACATGTATAGAAACTGAATGATCACCTACCTGTTAGACAGGGGCAGACAGACAGACAGCGAGCCGTACACAGTGGCAGAAGGATGGAACCTTGATGGACAGATGCACCATCAGGGAGGGAAGGGGTAATGGCATCCTCTAAACCTGTAAGACAAGAAAAAAAAAAAATGCATGTATAGAAACTGAATGATCACCTACCTGTTAGACAGGGGCAGACAGACAGACAGCGAGCCGTACACAGTGGCAGATGGATGGACCCTTGATGGACAGATGCACCATCAGGGAGGGAAGGGGTAATGGCATCCTCTAAACCTGTAAGACAACAAAGAAAATCAATACATGTATAGAAACTGAATAATCACCTACCTGTTAGAAAGTAGCAAAAAGATAGACAGCGAGCCGTACACAGTGACAGATGGATGGACCCTTGATGGACAGATGCACCATCAGGGAGGGAATGGGTAATGGCATCCTATAAACCTGTAAGAAAACAAAGAAAATCAATACATGTATAGAAACTGAATGATCACCTACCTGTTAGACAGTGGCAAACAGATAGACAGCGAGCCATACACAGTGGCAGATGGATGGAACCTTGATGGACAGATGCACCAGCAGGAAGGGAAGGGGCATTGGCATCCTCAGAACCTAAAAGATAACAAAGACAATCAATACAGGTTTTGAAACTGAAATATCACTTACCTTTTACACAGTTGCAGAACAATAGACAGTGAGCCAGACACAGCTGCAGATGGACAGATTGATGGTGGCTGAATCTACGGTCAGGGAGGGAGGGGCTCTGAAGGTCCTAAACCTGTAAGACAAAAAAAAAATAAATGTCAGTACATGTATAGAAACTGAATGATAAACTAACTCTAACACACTTCTAGTCAGAAAGATCGAGTCACACAAATAGTTGCAATGGACAGACACTTCTTTGATGGATCCACCATTAGGAAGGAGGGGGGGGTCCTGGAGTCCTGAAAGCCTGTAAGACAACAAAGAAAATCAATACATGTATAGAAACTGAATGATCACCTACCTGTTAGACAGTAGAAAACAGATAGACAGCGAGCCATACACAGTGACAGATGGATGAACCCTTGATGGACAGATGCACCATCAGGGAGGGAATGGGTAATGGCATCCTCTAAACCTGTAAGACAAGAAAAAAAAAAAAATACATGTATAGAAACTGAATGATCACCTACCTGTTAGACAGGGGCAGACAGACAGACAGCGAGCCGTACACAGTGGCAGAAGGATGGAACCTTGATGGACAGATGCACCATCAGGGAGGGAAGGGGTAATGGCATCCTCTAAACCTGTAAGACAAGAAAAAAAAAAAATGCATGTATAGAAACTGAATGATCACCTACCTTTTAGACAGGGGCAGACAGACAGACAGCGAGCCGTACACAGTGACAGATGGATGGACCCTTGATGGACAGATGCACCATCAGGGAGGGAATGGGTAATGGCATCCTATAAACCTGTAAGAAAACAAAGAAAATCAATACATGTATAGAAACTGAATGATCACCTACCTGTTAGACAGTGGCAAACAGATAGACAGCGAGCCATACACAGTGGCAGATGGATGGAACCTTGATGGACAGATGCACCAGCAGGAAGGGAAGGGGCATTGGCATCCTCAGAACCTAAAAGATAACAAAGACAATCAATACAGGTTTTGAAACTGAAATATCACTTACCTTTTACACAGTTGCAGAACAATAGACAGTGAGCCAGACACAGCTGCAGATGGACAGATTGATGGTGGCTGAATCTACAGTCAGGGAGGGAGGGGCTCTGAAGGTCCTAAACCTGTAAGACAAAAAAAAAATAAATGTCAATACATGTATAGAAACTGAATGATCACCTACCTGTTAGACAGTGGCAAACAGATAGACAGCGAGCCATACACAGTGGCAGAAGGATGAAACCTTGATGGACAGATGCACCATCAGGGAGGGAAGGGGTATTGGCATCCTCAGAACCTAAAAGACAACAAAGAAAATCAATACATGTAAAGAAACTGAATGATCACCTACCTGTAAGACAGAAGCAAACAGATAGACAGCGAGCCGTACACAGTTGCAGATGGATGGACCCTTGATGGAAGGATGCACCATCAGGGAGGGAAGGGGTAATGGCATCCTCTTAACCTGGAAGAGAACAAAGAAAATCAATACCTGTATAGAAACTGAATGATCACCTACCTGTTAGACAGAAGCAAACAGATAGACAGCGAGCCGTACACAGTTGCAGATGGATGAAACCTTGATGGACAGATGCACCATCAGGGAGAGAAGGGGTATTGGCATCCTCAGAACCTAAAAGACAACAAAGAAAATCAATACATGTATAGAAACTGAATGATGAACTAATTCTTATACACTTGCAGTCAAATAAATATAGAATCACACAAATAGTTGCAATGGACAGACACTTGTTTGATGGATCCACTATTAGGAAGGAGGGGGGGGGGCCCTGGAGTCCTGAAAGCCTGTAAGACAACAAAGAAAATCAATACGTGTATAGAAACTGAATGATCACCTACCTGTTACACAGGTGCAGACAGATAGACCCTTGATTGACAGATGCATCATCAGGGAGGGAATGGGTAATGGCATCCTATAAACCTGTAAGACAACAAAGAAAATCAATACATGTATAGAAACTGAATGATTACATACCTGTTAGACAGTAGCAAACAGATAGACAGCGAGCCGTACACAGTGGCATATGGATGAAACCTTGATGGACAGATGCACCATCAGAGGGGGAAGGGGTAATGGCATCCTCGGAACCTGAAAGACAACAAAAACAGTCAATACAGGTTTTGAAACTGAAAGATCACTTACCTTTTACACAGTTGCAGAATAATAGACAGTGAGGCAGACACAGCTGCAGATGGACAGATTGATGGAGGCTGGATCTACGGTCAGTGAGGGAGGGGCTCAGAAGGTCCTAAACCTGTAAGACAAAAAAAAGTCAATACATGTACAGAAATTGAATGATGAACTAACTCTTACACACTTGCAGTCAGATAAATATCGAGTCACACAAATAGTTGCAATGGACAGACACTTGTTTGATGGATCCACCATTAGGAAGGAGGGGGGAGTCCTGGAGTCCTGAAAGCCTGTAAGACAGCAAAGAAAATCAATACATGTATAGAAACTGAATGATCACCTACCTGTTAGACAGTAGAAAACAGATAGACAATGAGCCGTACACAGTGACAGATGGATGGACCCTTGACGGACAGATGCACCATCAGGGATGGAAGGGGTAATGGCATCATCTAAACCTATAAGACAACAAAGAAAATCAATACATGTATAGAAACTGAATGATCACCTACCAATTAGACAGTAGAAAACAGATAGACAGCGAGCCGTACACAGTGACAGATGGATGGACCCATGATTGACAGATGCACCATCAGGGAGGGAAGGGGGGGGGGTCCTGGGGTCCTGAAAGCCTGTAAGAAAACAAAGAAAGTCAATACATGTTTAGAAACTGAATGATCACCTACCTGTTAGACAGTAGAAAACAGATAGACAGCGAGCCATACACAGTGGCAGATGGATGGGACCTTGATGGACAGATGCACCATCAGGAAGGGAATGGGTAATGGCATCCTCTAAACCTGTAAGACAACAAAAAAAAATAAATACATGTATAGAAACTGAATGATCACCTACCTGTTAGACAGGTGCAGACAGACAGACAGCGAGCCGTACACAGTCGCAGATGGATGGAACCTTGATGGACAGATGCACCATCAGGGAGGGAAGGGGTAATGGCATCCTCTAAAACTGTAAGACAACAAAGAAAATCAATATATGTATAGAAACTGAATGATCACCTACCTGTTAGACAGTAGCAAACAGATAGATAGCGAGCCGTACACAGTGGCAGATGGATGAAACCTTGATGGACAGATGCACCATCAGGGAGGGAAGGGGTAATGGCATCCTCTAAACCTATAAGACAACAAAGAAAATCAATACATGTATAGAAATTGAATGATCACCTACCTGTTAGACAGTAGCAAACAGATAGATAGCGAGCCGTACACAGTGGCAGATGGATGAAACCTTGATGGACAGATGCACCATCAGGGAGGGAAGGGGTAATGGCATCCTCTAAAACTGTAAGACAACAAAAAAAAATAAATACATGTATAGAAACTGAATGATCACCTACCTGTTAGACAGGTGCAGACAGACAGACAGCGAGCCGTACACAGTCGCAGATGGATGGAACCTTGATGGACAGATGCACCATCAGGAAGGTAAAGGGTATTGGCATCCTCAGAAACTAATAGATAACAAAGACAATCGATACAGGTTTTGAAACTGAAATATCACTTACCTTTTACACAGTTGCAGAACAATAGACAATGAGCCAGACACAGCTGCAGATGGACAGATTGATGGTGGCTGAATCTACGGTCAGGGAGGGAAGGGCTCTGAAGGTCCTAAACCTGTAAGACAAAAAAAAAAAGTCAATACATGTATAGAAACTAAATGATAAACTAACTCTAACACACTTGCAGTCAGAAAGATCGAGTCACACAAATAGTTGCAACGGACAAACACTTGTTTGATGGATCCACCATTAGGAAGGAGGGGGGGGGGGGTCCTGGAGTCCTGAAAGTCTGTAAGACAACAAAGAAAGTCAATACATGTATAGAAACTGAATGATCACCTACCTGTTAGACAGCAGCAAACATAGACAGCGAGCCGTACACAGTGGCAGATGGATGAAACCTTGATGGACAGATGCACCATCAGGGAGGGAAGGGGTAATGGCATCCTCTAAACCTATAAGACAACAAAGAAAATCAATACATGTATAGAAACTGAATGATCACCTACCAATTAGACAGTAGAAAACAGATAGACAGCGAGCCGTACACAGTGACAGATGGATGGACCCATGATTGACAGATGCACCATCAGGGAGGGAAGGGGGGGGGGGTCCTGGGGTCCTGAAAGCCTGTAAGACAACAAAGAAAGTCAATACATGTATAGAAACTGAATGATCACCTACCTGTTAGACAGCAGCAAACACATAGACAGCGAGCCGTACACAGTCGCAGATGGATGGAACCTTGATGGACAGATGCACCATCAGGGAGGGAAGGGGTAATGGCATCCTCTAAAACTGTAAGACAACAAAGAAAATCAATATATGTATAGAAACTGAATGATCACCTACCTGTTAGACAGTAGCAAACAGATAGATAGCAAGCCGTACACAGTGGCAGATGGATGAAACCTTGATGGACAGATGCACCCTCAGGGAGGGAAGGGGTAATGGCATCCTCTAAACCTATAAGACAACAAAGAAAATCAATACATGTATAGAAACTGAATGATCACCTACCTGTTAGACAGTAGAAAACAGATAGACAACGAGCCGTACACAGTGACAGATGGATGGACCCTTGACGGACAGATGCACCTTCAGGGAGGGAAGGGGTAATGGCATCCTCTAAACCTATAAGACAACAAAGAAAGTCAATACATGTTTAGAAACTGAATGATCACCTACCTGTTAGACAGTAGCAAACAGATAGACAGCGAGCCATACACAGTGGCAGATGGATGGGACCTTGATGGACAGATGCACCATCAGGAAGGGAATGGGTAATGGCATCCTCTAAACCTGTAAGACAACAAAAAAAATAAATACATGTATAGAAACTGATTGATCACCTACCTGTTAGACAGGTGCAGACAGACAGACAGCGAGCCGTACACAGTCGCAGATGGATGGAACCTTGATGGACAGATGCACCATCAGGGAGGGAAGGGGTAATGGCATCCTCTAAAACTGTAAGACAACAAAGAAAATCAATATATGTATAGAAACTGAATGATCACCTACCTGTTAGACAGTAGCAAACAGATAGATAGCGAGCCGTACACAGTGGCAGATGGATGAAACCTTGATGGACAGATGCACCATCAGGGAGGGAAGGGGTAATGGCATCCTCTAAACCTATAAGACAACAAAGAAAATCAATACATGTATAGAAACTGAATGATCACCTACCTGTTAGACAGTAGAAAACAGATAGACAACGAGCCGTACACAGTGACAGATGGATGGACCCTTGACGGACAGATGCACCTTCAGGGAGGGAAGGGGTAATGGCATCCTCTAAACCTATAAGACAACAAAGAAAGTCAATACATGTGTAGAAACTGAATGATCACCTACCTGTTAGACAGTAGCAAACAGATAGACAGCGAGCCATACACAGTGGCAGATGGATGGGACCTTGATGGACAGATGCACCATCAGGAAGGGAATGGGTAATGGCATCCTCTAAACCTGTAAGACAACAAAAAAAAATAAATACATGTATAGAAACTGAATGATCACCTACCTGTTAGACAGGTGCAGACCGACAGACAGCGAGCCGTACACAGTCGCAGATGGATGGAACCTTGATGGACAGATGCACCATCAGGGAGGGAAGGGGTGATGGCATCCTCGGAACCTGAAAGACAACAAAGACAGTCAATACAGGTTTTAAATCTGAAAGATCACTTACCTTTTACACAGTTGCAGAACAATACACAGTGAGCCAGACACAGCTGCAGGCGGACAGATTGATGGAGGCTGGATTTACGGTCAGCGAGGGAGGGGCTCAGAAGGTCCTAAACCTGTAAGACAAAAAAAGTCAATACATATATAGAAATTGAATGATGAACTCTCTCTTACACACTTGCAGTAGGAAAAATATCGAGTCACACAAATAGCTGCAATGGACAGACACTTCTTTCATGGATCCACCATTAGGAAGGAGGGGGGGGGTCCTGGAGTCCTGAAAGCCTATAAGACAACAAAGAAAATCAATACATGTATAGAAACTGAATGATCACCTACCTGTTAGACTGTAGAAAACAGATAGACAGCGAGCCGTACACATTGACAGATGGATGGACCCTTGATGGACAGATGCACCATCAGGGAGGGAATGGGTAATGGCATCCTCTAAACCTGTAAGACAACAAAAAAAATAAATACATGTATAGAAACTGAATGAACACCTATCTGTTAGACAGGTGCAGACAGACAGACAGCGAGCCGTACACAGTGGCAGATGGATGGAACCTTGATGGACAGATACACCATCAGGGAGGGAAGGGGTAATGGCATCCTCTAAACCTGTAAGACTACAAAGAAAATCAATACATGTATAGAAACTGAATGATCACCTACCTGTTAGTCAGTAGCAAACAGATCGACAGCGAGCCATACACAGTTGCAGATGGATGGACCCTTGATGGACAGATGCACCATTAGGGAGGGAAAGGGGTAATGGCATCCTATAAACCTGTAAGACAACAAAGAAAATCAATACATGTATAGAAACTGAATGATCACCTACCTGTTACACAGTAGAAAACAGATAGACAGCGAGCCATACACAGGGGCAGATGGATGGAACCTTGATGGACAGATGCACCATCAGGGAGGGAAGGGGTAATGGCATCCTCTAAACCTGGAAGAGAACAAAGAAAATAAATACCTGTATAGAAACTGAATGATCACCTACCTGTTAGTCAGTAGCAAACAGATAGACAGCGAGCCGTACACAGTTGCAGATGGATGGACCCTTGATGGACAGATGCACAATCAGGGAGGGAAGGGGTATTGGCATCCTCAGAACCTAAAAGATAACAAAGAAAATTAATACAGGGTTTGAAACTGAAAGATCACTTACCTTTTACACAGTTGGAGAATAATAGACAGTGAGGCATGGGGAATGGGGGGGTCCTGGAGTCCAGAAAGCCTGTAAGACAACAAAGAAAATCAATACATGTATAGAAACTAAATGATCACCTACCTGTTAGACAGTAGAAAACAGACAGACAGCGAGCCGTACACAGTGACAGATGGATGGACCCATGATGGACAGATGCACCATCAGGGAGGGAATGGGTAATGGCATCCTCTAAACCTGTAAGACAACAAAAATAAATAAATACATGTATAGAAACTGAATAATCACCTACCTGTTAGACAGGGGCAGACAGACAGACAGCGAGCCATACACAGTGGCAGATGGATGGAACCTTGATGGACAGATGCACCATCAGGGAGGGAAGGGGTAATGGCATCCTATAAACCTGTAAGACAACAAAGAAAATCAATACATGTATAGAAACTGAATGATCACCTACCTGTTAGACAGTAGCAAACAGATAGACAGCGAGCCATACACAGTCGCAGATGGATGGAACCTTGATGGACAGATGCACCATCAGGGAGGGCAGGGGTAATGGCATCCTCAAACTGTAAGACAACAAAGAAAATCAATATATGTATAGAAACTGAATGATCACCTACCTGTTAGACAGTAGTAAACAGATAGACAGCGAGCCATACACAGTGGCAGATGGATGGAACCTTGATGGACAGATGCACCATCAGGGAGGGAAGGGGTAATGGCATCCTCTAAACCTGTAAGACAACAAGGAAAATCAATACATGTATAGAAACTGAATGATCACCTACCTGTTAGACAGTAGCAAAACGATTGACAGCGAGCCGTACAAAGTGGTAGATGGATTAAACATTGATGGACAGATGCACCATCAGGGAGGGAAGGGGTAATGGCATCCTCGGAACCTGAAAGATAACAAAGACAATCAATACAGGTTTTGAAACTGAAATATCACTTACCTTTTACACAGTTGCAGAACAATAGACAGTGAGCCAGACACAGCTGCAGATGGAAAGATTGATGGTGGTTGAATCTACGGCCAGGGAGGGAGGGGCTCTGAAAGTCCTAAACCTGCAAGACAAAAAAAAAAACGTCAATACATGTATAGAAACTGAATGATGAACTAACTTTTACACACTTGCAGTCAGAAAGATCGAGTCACACAAATAGTTGCAATGGACAGACACTTGTTTGATGGATCCACCATTAGGAAGGAGGGGGGGGGTGGTCCTGGAGTCCTTAAAGTCTGTAAAACAACAAAGAAAATCAATACATGTATAAAATTGAATGATCACCTACCTGTTAGACAAAAGAAAAAAGATAGACAGCGAGCCGTACACAGTGACAGATGGATGGACCCTTGATGGAAAGATGCACCATCAGGGAGGGAATGGGGCGGTCCTGGAGTCCTGAAAGCCTGTAAGACAACAAAGAAAGTCAATACATGTATAGAAACTGAATGATCACCTACCTATTAGACAGTAGCAAACAGATAAAAAACGAGCCGTACACAGTGAATGATGGTTGGACCCTTGATGGACAGATGCACCATCAGGGAGGGAAGGGGGAATGGCATCCTCGGAACCTCAAAGATAACAAAGACAATCAATACAGGTTTTGAAAGTGAAAGATCACTTACCTTTTACACAGTTGCAGAATAATAGACATTGAGCCAGACACAGCTGCAGATGGACAGATTGATGGTGGCTGAATCTACGGTCAGGGAGGGAGGGGCTCTGAAGGTCCTAAACTTGTAAGACCAAAAAAAAAAGAAAACGTCAATACATGTATAGAAATTGGATGATGAAATAAATCTTACACACTTGCAGTCAGAAAGATCGAGTCACACAAATAGTTGCAATGGACAGACACTTGTTTGATGGATCCACCATTAGGAAGAAGGGGGGGGGCCCTAGAGTACTGAAAGCCTGTAAGACAACAAAGAAAATTAATACATGTATAGAAACTGAATGATGAACTACTTTTTGTACACTTGCAGTCAAATAAATATAGAATCACACAAATAGTTGCAATGGACAGACACTTGTTTGATGGATCCACCATTAGGAAGGAGGGGGGGGGGCTTGGAGTCCTGAAAGCCTGTAAGACAACAAAGAAAATCAATACATGTACAGAAACTGAATGATCACCTACCTGTTACACAGGTGCAGACAGATAGATCCTTGATTGACAGATGCATCATCAGGGAGGGAAGGGGTAATGGCATCCTCTAAACTTGTAAGACAAAAAAGAAAATCAATACATGAATCTACGGTCAGGGAGGGAGGGGCTCTGAAAGTCCTAAACCTGTAAGACAAAAAAAAAACAAAAAAACGTCAATACATGTATAGAAACTGAATGATAAACTAACTCTAACACACTTGCAGTCAGAAAGATCGAGTCACACAAATAGTTGCAACGGACAAACACTTGTTTGATGGATCCACCATTAGGAAGGAGGGGGGGGGGGTCCTGGAGTCCTGAAAGTCTGTAAGACAACAAAGAAAGTCAATACATGTATAGAAACTGAATGATCACCTACCTGTTAGACAGCAGCAAACAGATAGACAGCGAGCCGTACACAGTGGCAGATGGATGAAACCTTGATGGACAGATGCACCATCAGGGAGGGAAGGGGTAATGGCATCCTCTAAACCTATAAGACAACAAAGAAAATCAGTACATGTATAGAAACTGAATGATCACCTACCTGTTAGACAGTAGAAAACAGATAGACAACGAGCCGTACACAGTGACAGATGGATGGACCCTTGACGGACAGATGCACCTTCAGGGAGGGAAGGGGTAATGGCATCCTCTAAACCTATAAGACAACAAAGAAAATCAATACATGTATAGAAACTGAATGATCACCTACCTGTTAGAATGTAGAAAACAGATAGACAATGAGCCGTACACAGTGACAGATGGATGGACCCTTGACGGACAGATGCACCATCAGGGATGGAAGGGGTAATGGCATCATCTAAACCTATAAGACAACAAAGAAAATCAATACATGTATAGAAACTGAATGATCACCTACCAATTAGACAGTAGAAAACAGATAGACAGCGAGCCGTACACAGTGACAGATGGATGGACCCATGATTGACAGATGCACCATCAGGGAAGGAAGGGGGGGGGTCCTGGGGTCCTGAAAGCCTGTAAGACAACAAAGAAAGTCAATACATGTTTAGAAACTGAATGATCACCTACCTGTTAGACAGTAGCAAACAGATAGACAGCGAGCCATACACAGTGGCAGATGGATGGGACCTTGATAGACAGATGCACCATCAGGAAGGGAATGGGTAATGGCATCCTCTAAACCTGTAAGACAACAAAAAAAAATAAATACATGTATAGAAACTGAATGATCACCTACCTGTTAGACAGGTGCAGACAGACAGACAGCGAGCCGTATACAGTCGCAGATGGATGGAACCTTGATGGACAGATGCACCATCAGGGAGGGAAGGGGTAATGGCATCCTCTAAAACTGTAAGACAACAAAGAAAATCAATATATGTATAGAAACTGAATGATCACCTACCTGTTAGACAGTAGCAAAAAGATAGATAGCGAGCCGTACACAATGGCAGATGGATGAAACCTTGATGGACAGATGCACCATCAGGGAGGGAAGGGGTAATGGCATCCTCTAAACCTATAAGACAACAAAGAAAATCAATACATGTATAGAAACTGAATGATCACCTACCTGTTAGACAGTAGAAAACAGATAGACAACGAGCCGTACACAGTGACAGATGGATGGACCCTTGACGGACAGATGCACCTTCAGGGAGGGAAGGGGTAATGGCATCCTCTAAACCTATAAGACAACAAAGAAAGTCAATACATGTTTAGAAACTGAATGATCACCTACCTGTTAGACAGTAGCAAACAGATAGACAGCGAGCCATACACAGTGGCAGATGGATGGGACCTTGATGGACAGATGCACCATCAGGAAGGGAAGGGGTAATGGCATCCTCTAAACCTGTAAGACAACAAGGAAAATCAATACATGTATAGAAACTGAATGATCACCTACCTGTTAGACAGTAGCAAAACGATTGACAGCGAGCCGTACAAAGTGGTAGATGGATTAAACCTTGATGGACAGATGCACCATCAGGGAGGGAAGGGGTGATGGCATCCTCGGAACCTGAAAGACAACAAAGACAGTCAATACAGGCTTTAAATCTGAAAGATCACTTACCTTTTACACAGTTGCAGAACAATACACAGTGAGCCAGACACAGCTGCAGGCGGACAGATTGATGGAGGCTGGATTTACGGTCAGCGAGGGAGGGGCTCAGAAGGTCCTAAACCTGTAAGACAAAAAAAGTCAATACATATATAGAAATTGAATGATGAACTCTCTCTTACACACTTGCAGTAGGAAAAATATCGAGTCACACAAATAGTTGCAATGGACAGACACTTCTTTCATGGATCCACCATTAGGAAGGAGGGGGGGGGTCCTGGAGTCCTGAAAGCCTATAAGACAACAAAGAAAATCAATACATGTATAGAAACTGAATGATCACCTACCTGTTAGACTGTAGAAAACAGATAGACAGCGAGCCGTACACATTGACAGATGGATGGACCCTTGATGGACAGATGCACCATCAGGGAGGGAATGGGTAATGGCATCCTCTAAACCTGTAAGACAACAAAAAAAATAAATACATGTATAGAAACTGAATGATCACCTACCTGTTAGACAGGTGCAGACAGACAGACAGCGAGCCGTACACAGTGGCAGATGGATGGAACCTTGATGGACAGATACACCATCAGGGAGGGAAGGGGTAATGGCATCCTCTAAACCTGTAAGACTACAAAGAAAATCAATACATGTATAGAAACTGAATGATCACCTACCTGTTAGTCAGTAGCAAACAGATCGACAGCGAGCCATAAACAGTTGCAGATGGATGGACCCTTGATGGACAGATGCACCATTAGGGAGGGAAAGGGGTAATGGCATCCTATAAACCTGTAAGACAACAAAGAAAATCAATACATGTATAGAAACTGAATGATCACCTACCTGTTACACAGTAGAAAACAGATAGACAGCGAGCCATACAGAGTGGCAGATGGATGGAACCTTGATGGACAGATGCACCATCAGGGAGGGAAGGGGTAATGGCATCCTCTAAACCTGGAAGAGAACAAAGAAAATAAATACCTGTATAGAAACTGAATGATCACCTACCTGTTAGTCAGTAGCAAACAGATAGACAGCGAGCCGTACACAGTTGCAGATGGATGGACCCTTGATGGACAGATGCACCATCAGGGAGGGAAGGGGTATTGGCATCCTCAGAACCTAAAAGATAACAAAGAAAATTAATACAGGGTTTGAAACTGAAAGATCACTTACCTTTTAAACAGTTGCAGAACAATAGACAGTGAGGCATGGGGAATGGGGGGGTCCTGGAGTCCAGAAAGCCTGTAAGACAACAAAGAAAGTCAATACATGTTTAGAAACTGAATGATCACCTACCTGTTAGACAGCAGCAAACAGATAGACAGCGAGCCGTACACAGTGACAGATGGATGGACCCTTGACGGACAGATGCACCATCAGGGAGGGAAGGGGTAATGGCATCCTCTAAACCTGTAAGACAACAAAGAAAATCAATACATGTATAGAAACTGAATGATCACCTACCTGTTAGACAGTAGCAAACAGATTGACAGCGAGCCGTACACAGTGGCAGATGGATTAAACCTTGATGGACAGATGCACCATCAGGGAGGGAAGGGGTAATGGCATCCTCGGAACCTGAAAGACAACAAAGACAGTCAATACAGGTATTGAAACTGAAAGATCACTTACCTTTAACACAGTTGCAGAACAATACACATTGAGCCAGACACAGCTGCAGACGGACAGGTTGATGGAGGCTTGATTTACGGTCAGCGAGGGAGGGGCTCAGAAGGTCCTAAACCTGTAAGACAAAAAAAAGTCAATACATATATAGAAATTGAATGATGAACTAACTCTTACACACTTGCAGTAGGATAAATATCGAGTCACACAAATAGTTGCAATTGACAGACACTTCTTTGATAGATCCACCATTAGGAAGGAGGGGGGGGGTCCGGGAGTTCTGAAAGCCTGTAAGGCAACAAAGAAAATCAATACATGTATAGAAACTAAATGATCACCTACCTGTTAGACAGTAGAAAACAGACAGACAGCGAGCCGTACACAGTGACAGATGGATGGACCCTTGATGGACAGATGCACCATCAGGGAGGGAATGGGTAATGGCATCCTCTAAACCTGTAAGACAAAAAAAATAAATAAATACATGTATAGAAACTGAATGATCACCTACCTGTTAGACAGGGGCAGACAGACAGACAGCGAGCCGTACACAGTGGCAGATGGATGGAACCTTGATGGACAGATGCACCATCAGGGAGGGAAGGGGTAATGGCATCCTATAAACCTGTAAGAAAACAAAGAAAATCAATACATGTATAGAAACTGAATGATCACCTACCTGTTAGACAGTAGCAAACAGATAGACAGCGAGCCATACACAGTGGCAGATAGATGGAACCTTGATGGACAGATGCACCATCAGGAAGGGAAGGGGTATTGGCATCCTCAGAACCTAAAAGATAACAAAGAAAATTAATACAGGTTTTGAAACTGAAATATCACTTACCTTTTACACAGTTGCAGAACAATAGACAGTGAGCCAGACACAGCTGCAGATGGACAGATTGATAGTGGCTGAATCTACGGTCAGGGAGGGAGGGGCTCTGAAGGTCCTAAACCTGTAAGACAAAAAAAAAAATGTCAATACATGTATAGAAACTGAATGATAAACTAACTCTAACACACTTCTAGTCAGAAAGATCGAGTCACACAAATAGTTGCAATTCACAGACACTTGTTTGATGGATCCACCATTAGGAAGGAGGGGGGGGAGTGTCTTGGAGTCCTGAAAGTCTGTAAGACAACAAAGAAAGTCAATACATGTATAGAAACTGAATGATCACCTACCTGTTAGACAGTAGAAAACAGATAGACAGCGAGCCGTACACAGTGACAGATGGATGGACCCTTGATTGACAGATGCACCATCAGGGAGGGAAGTGGGGGGGTCCTGGAGTCCTGAAAGCCTGTAAGACAACAAAGAAAGACAATACATGTTTAGAAACTGAATGATCACCTACCTGTTAGACAGTAGCAAACAGATAGACAGCGAGCCGTACACAGTGACAGATGGATGGACCCTTGATGGACAGATGCACCATCAGGGAGGGAATGGGTAATGGCATCCTATAAACCTGTAAGACAACAAAGAAAATCAATACATGTATAGAAACTGAATGATCACCTACCCGTTAGACAGTAGCAAACAGATAGACAGTGAGCCGTACACAGTGACAGATGGATGGACCCTTGATGGACAGATGCACCATCAGGGAGGGAATGGGTAATGGCATCCTATAAACCTGTAAGACAACAAAGAAAATCAATACATGTATAGAAACTGAATGATCACCTACCTGTTAGACAGTAGCAAACAGATAGACAGCGAGCCATACACAGTGGCAGATGGATGGAACCTTGATGGACAGATGCACCATTAGGAAGGGAAGGGGTATTGGCATCCTCAGAACCTAAAAGATAACAAAGACAATCAATACAGGTTTTGAAACTGAAATATCACTTACCTTTTACACAGTTGCAGAACAATAGACAGTGAGCCAGACACAGCTGCAGATGGACAGATTGATGGTGGCTGAATCTACGGTCAGGGAGGGAGGGGCTCTGAAGGTCCTAAACCTGTAAGACAAAAAAAAAAAAATGTCAATACATGTATAGAAACTGAATGATAAATTAACTCTAACACACTTCTAGTCCGAAAGATCGAGTCACACAAATAGTTGCAATTGACAGACACTTGTTTAATGGATCCACCATTAGGAAGGAGGGGGGGGGGGGTCTTGGAGTCCTGAAAGTCTGTAAGACAACAAAGAAAGTCAATACAGGTATAGAAACTGAATGATCACCTACCTGTTAGACAGTAGAAAACAGATAGACAGCGAGCCGTACACAGTTATAGATGGATGGACCCTTGATGGACAGATGCACCATCAGGGAGGGAATGGGTAATGGCATCCTCTAAACCTGTAAGACAACAAAAAAAAATAAATACATGTATAGAAACTGAATGATCACCTACCTGTTAGACAGGTGCAGACAGACAGACAGCGTGCCATACACAGAGGCAGATGGATGGAACTTTGATGGACAGATGCACCATCAGGGAGGGAAGGGGTAATGGCATCCTCTAAACCTGTAAGACAACAAAGAAAATCAATACATGTATAGAAACTGAATGATCACCTACCTGTTAGACAGTAGCAAACAGATAGACAGCGAGCCATACACAGGGGCAGATGGATGGAACCTTGATGGACAGATGCACCATGAGGGAGGGAAGGGGTAATGGCATCCTCTAATCCTGTAAGACAACAAAGAAAATCAATACATGTAAAGAAACTGAATGATCACCTACCTGTTAGTCAGTAGCAAGCAGATAGACAGCGAGCCGTACACAGTTGCAGATGGATGGACCCTTGATGGAAGGAAGCACCATCAGGGAGGGAAGGGGTAATGGCATCCTCTAAACCTGTAAGACAACAAAGAAAATTAATACAGGGTTTGAAACTGAAAGATCACTTACCTTTTACACAGTTGCAGAACAATAGAAAGTGAGGCATGGGGAATGGGGGGGTCCTGGAGTCCAGAAAGCCTGTAAGACAACAAAGAAAGTCAATACATGTTTAGAAACTGAATGATCACCTACCTATTAGACAGTAGTAAACAGATAGACAGCGAGCCATACACAGTGGCAGATGGATGGAACCTTGATGGACAGCTGCACCATCAGGGAGGGAAAGGGTAATGGCATCCTCTAAACCTGTAAGACAACAAAGACAGTCAATACATGTATAGAAACTGAATGATCACCTACCTGTTGGACAGCAGCAAAACGATTGACAGCGAGCCGTACAAAGTGGTAGATGGATTAAACCTTGATGGACAGATGCACCATCAGGGAGGGAAGGGGTGATGGCATCCTCGGAACCTGAAAGACAACAAAGACAGTCAATACAGGTTTTAAATCTGAAAGATCACTTACCTTTTACACAGTTGCAGAACAATACACAGTGAGCCAGACACAGCTGCAGGCGGACAGATTGATGGAGGCTGGATTTCCGGTCAGCGAGGGAGGGGCTCAGAAGGTCCTAAACCTGTAAGACAAAAAAAGTCAATACATATATAGAAACTGAATGATGAACTCTCTCTTACACACTCGATGTAGGAAAAATATCGAGTCACACAAATAGTTACAATGGACAGACACTTCTTTCATGGATCCACCATTAGGAAGGAGGGGGGGGTCCTGGAGTCCTGAAAGCCTATAAGACAACAAAGAAAATCAATACATGTATAGAAAGTGAATGATCACCTACCTGTTAGACTGTAGAAAACAGATAGACAGCGAGCCATACACAGTTGCAGATGGATGGACCCTTGATGGACAGATGCCATTACCCTTTCCCTCCCTGATGGTGCATCTGTCCATCAAGAGTCCATCCATCTACCACTTTGTACGGCTCTCTGTCAATCTGTTTGCTACTGTCTAACAAGTAGATGATCATTCAGTTTCTATACATGTATTGATTTTCTTCGTTGTCTTTCAGGTTCCGAGGATGCCATTACCCTTTCCCTCCCTGATGGTGCATCCTCGGAACCTGAAAGACAACGAAGAAAATCAATACATGTATAGAAACTGAATGATCATCTACTTGTTAGACAGTAGCAAACAGATTGACAGAGAGCCGTACAAAGTGGTAGATGGATTAAACCTTGATGGACAGATGTACCATCAGGGAGGGAAGGGGTAATGGCATCCTCGGAACCTGAAAGACAACAAAAAAAATCAATACATGTATAGAAACTGAATGATCACCTACCTGTTAGACAGTAGGAAACAGATAGACAACGAGCCGTACACAGTGACAGATGGATGGACCCTTGATGGACAGATGCACCATCAGGGAGGGAAGGGGTAATGGCATCCTCTAAACCTGTAAGACAACAAAGAAAATCATTACATGTATAGAAACTGAATGATCACCTACCTGTTAGAAGGAAGCAAACAGATTGACAGCGAGCCGTACAAAGTGGTAGATGGATTAAACCTTCATGGACAGATGCACCATCAGGGAGGGAAGGGGTAATGGCATCCTCGGAACCTGTAAGACAACAAAGAAAATCAATACATGTATAGAAACTGAATGATCACCTACCTGTTAGACAGTAGAAAACAGATAGACAGCGAGCCGTACACAGTGACAGATGGATGGAACCTTGATGGACAGATGCACCATCAGGGAAGGAATGGATAATGGCATCCTCTAAACCTGTAAGACAACAAAAAAAAATAAATGCAAGTATAGAAACTGAATGATCACCTACCTGTTAGACAGGTGCAGACAGACAGACAGCGAGCCGTACACAGTGACAGATGGATGTACCCTTGATGGACAGATGCACCATCAGGGAGGGAAGGGGTAATGGCATCCTCTAAACCTGTAAGACAACAAAGAAAATCAATACATGTATAGAAACTGAATGATCACCTACCTGTTACACAGTAGAAAACAGATAGACAGCGAGCCATACAGAGTGGCAGATGGATGGACCCTTGATGGACAGATGCACCATCAGGGAGGGAAGGGGTATTGGCATCCTCAGAACCTAAAAGATAACAAAGAAAATTAATACAGGTTTTGAAACTGAAAGATCACTTACCTTTTACACAGTTGCAGAACAATAGACAGTGAGGCATGGGGAATGGGGGGGATCCTGGAGTCCTGAAAGCCTGTAAGACAACAAAGAAAATCAATACAAGTATAGAAACTGAATGATCACCTACCTGTTAGACAGTAGTAAACAAATAGACAGCGAGCCATACACAGTGGCAGATGGATGGAACCTTGATGGACAGATGCACCATCAGGGAGGGAAGGGGTAATGGCATCCTCTAAACCTGTAAGACAACAAAGAAAGTCAATACATGTATAGAAACTGAATGATAACCTACCTGTTAGACAGTAGCAAACAGATAGACAGCAAGCCATACACAGTGGCAGAAGGATGGAACCTTGATGGACAGATGCACCATCAGGAAGGGAAGGGGTATTGGCATCCTCAGAAACTAATAGATAACAAAGACAATCGATACAGGTTTTGAAACTGAAATATCACTTACCTTTTACACAGTTGCAGAACAATAGACAGTGAGCCAGACACAGCTGCAGATGGACAGATTGATGGTGGCTGAATCTACGGTCAATGAGGGAGGGGCTCTAAAGGTCCTAAACCTGTAAGACAAAAAAAAAAAAATGTCAATACATGTATAGAAACTGAATGATAAACTAACTCTAACACACTTGTAGTCAGAAAGATCGAGTCACACAAATAGTTGCAATTGACAGACACTTGTTTGATGGATCCACCATTAGGAAGGAGGGGGAGGGTCTTGGAGTCCTGAAAGCCTGTAAGACAACAAAGAAAGTCAATACATGTATAGAAACTGAATGATCACCTACCTGTTAGACAGTAGAAAACAGATAGACAGCGAGCCGTACAAAGTGACAGATGGTAGGACCCTTGATGGACAGATACACCATCAGGGAGGGAATGGGTAATGGCATCCTCTAAACCTGTAAGACAACAAAGAAAATCAATACATGTATAGAAACTGAATGATCACCTACCTGTTTGACAGGTGCAGACGGACAGACGGACAGCGAGCCATACACAGTGGCAGATGGATGGAACCTTGATGGACAGATGCACCATCAGGGAGGGAAGGGGTAATGGCATCCTCTAAAGCTATAAGACAACAAAGAAAATCAATGCATGTATAGAAACTGAATGATCACCTACCAATTAGACAGTAGAAAACAGATAGACAGCGAGCCGTACACAGTGACAGATGGATGGACCCTTGACGGACAGATGCACCATCAGGGAGGGAATGGGTAATGGCATCCTCTAAACCTGTAAGACAAGAAAAATAAATAAATACATGCATTGAAACTGAATGATCACCTACCTGTTAGACAGGGGCAGACAGACAGATAGCGAGCCGTACACAGTGGCAGATGGACAGATTAATGGTGGCTGAATCTACGGTCAGGGAGGGAGGGGCTCTGAAGGTCCTAAACCTGTAAGACAAAAAAAAAACAAAAAAACGTCAATACATGTATAGAAACTGAATGATCACCTACCTATTAGACAGTAGTAAACAGATAGACAGCGAGCCATACACAGTGGCAGATGGATGGAACCTTGATGGACAGATGCACCATGAGGGAGGGAAGGGGTAATGGCATCCTCTAAACCTGTAAGACAACAAAGAAAATCAATACATGTATTGAAACTGAATGATCACCTACCTGTTACACAGTAGCAAACAGATAGACAGCGAGCCATACACAGTGGCAGATGGATGGAACCTTGATGGACAGATGCACCATCAGGGAGGGAAAGGGTAATGGCATCCTCTAAACCTGAAAGACAACAAAGAAAATCAATACATGTATAGAAACTGAATGATCACCTACCTGTTAGTCAGTAGCAAACAGATCGACAGCGAGCCGTACACAGTTGCAGATGGATGGACCCTTGATGGACAGATGCACCATTAGGGAGGGAAAGGGGTAATGGCATCCTCTAAACCTGTAAGACAACAAAGAAAATCAATACATGTATAGAAACTGAATGATCACCTACCTGTTAGACAGTAGCAAACAGATAGACAGCGAGCCATACACAGTGGCAGATGGATGGAACCTTGATGGACAGATGCACCATGAGGGAGGGAAGGGGTAATGGCATCCTCTAAACCTGTAAGACAACAAAGAAAATCAATACATGTATAGAAACTGAATGATCACCTACCTGTTAGTCAGTAGCAAACAGATAGACAGCGAGCCGTACACAGTTGCAAATGGATGGAACCGTGATGGACAGATGCACCATCAGGGAGGGAAGGAGTAATGGCATCCTCTAAACCTGGAAGAGAACAAAGAAAATCAATACATGTATAGAAACTGAATGATCACCTACCTGTTAGACAGTAGCAAACAGATAGACAGCGAGCCATACACAGTGGCAGATGGATGGAACCTTGATGGACAGATGCACCATGAGGGAGGGAAGGGGTAATGGCATCCTCTAAACCTGTAAGACAACAAAGAAAATCAATACATGTAAAGAAACTGAATGATCACCTACCTGTTAGTCAGTAGCAAGCAGATAGACAGCGAGCCGTACACAGTTGCAGATGGATGGACCCTTGATGGAAGGAAGCACCATCAGGGAGGGAAGGGGTAATGGCATCCTCTAAACCTGTAAGACAACAAAGAAAATTAATACAGGGTTTGAAACTGAAAGATCACTTACCTTTTACACAGTTGCAGAACAATAGAAAGTGAGGCATGGGGAATGGGGGGGTCCTGGAGTCCAGAAAGCCTGTAAGACAACAAAGAAAGTCAATACATGTTTAGAAACTGAATGATCACCTACCTATTAGACAGTAGTAAACAGATAGACAGCGAGCCATACACAGTGGCAGATGGATGGAACCTTGATGGACAGCTGCACCATCAGGGAGGGAAAGGGTAATGGCATCCTCTAAACCTGTAAGACAACAAAGACAGTCAATACATGTATAGAAACTGAATGATCACCTACCTGTTGGACAGCAGCAAAACGATTGACAGCGAGCCGTACAAAGTGGTAGATGGATTAAACCTTGATGGACAGATGCACCATCAGGGAGGGAAGGGGTGATGGCATCCTCGGAACCTGAAAGACAACAAAGACAGTCAATACAGGTTTTAAATCTGAAAGATCACTTACCTTTTACACAGTTGCAGAACAATACACAGTGAGCCAGACACAGCTGCAGGCGGACAGATTGATGGAGGCTGGATTTCCGGTCAGCGAGGGAGGGGCTCAGAAGGTCCTAAACCTGTAAGACAAAAAAAGTCAATACATATATAGAAACTGAATGATGAACTCTCTCTTACACACTCGATGTAGGAAAAATATCGAGTCACACAAATAGTTACAATGGACAGACACTTCTTTCATGGATCCACCATTAGGAAGGAGGGGGGGGTCCTGGAGTCCTGAAAGCCTATAAGACAACAAAGAAAATCAATACATGTATAGAAAGTGAATGATCACCTACCTGTTAGACTGTAGAAAACAGATAGACAGCGAGCCATACACAGTTGCAGATGGATGGACCCTTGATGGACAGATGCCATTACCCTTTCCCTCCCTGATGGTGCATCTGTCCATCAAGAGTCCATCCATCTACCACTTTGTACGGCTCTCTGTCAATCTGTTTGCTACTGTCTAACAAGTAGATGATCATTCAGTTTCTATACATGTATTGATTTTCTTCGTTGTCTTTCAGGTTCCGAGGATGCCATTACCCTTTCCCTCCCTGATGGTGCATCCTCGGAACCTGAAAGACAACGAAGAAAATCAATACATGTATAGAAACTGAATGATCATCTACTTGTTAGACAGTAGCAAACAGATTGACAGAGAGCCGTACAAAGTGGTAGATGGATTAAACCTTGATGGACAGATGTACCATCAGGGAGGGAAGGGGTAATGGCATCCTCGGAACCTGAAAGACAACAAAAAAAATCAATACATGTATAGAAACTGAATGATCACCTACCTGTTAGACAGTAGGAAACAGATAGACAACGAGCCGTACACAGTGACAGATGGATGGACCCTTGATGGACAGATGCACCATCAGGGAGGGAAGGGGTAATGGCATCCTCTAAACCTGTAAGACAACAAAGAAAATCATTACATGTATAGAAACTGAATGATCACCTACCTGTTAGAAGGAAGCAAACAGATTGACAGCGAGCCGTACAAAGTGGTAGATGGATTAAACCTTCATGGACAGATGCACCATCAGGGAGGGAAGGGGTAATGGCATCCTCGGAACCTGTAAGACAACAAAGAAAATCAATACATGTATAGAAACTGAATGATCACCTACCTGTTAGACAGTAGAAAACAGATAGACAGCGAGCCGTACACAGTGACAGATGGATGGAACCTTGATGGACAGATGCACCATCAGGGAAGGAATGGATAATGGCATCCTCTAAACCTGTAAGACAACAAAAAAAAATAAATGCAAGTATAGAAACTGAATGATCACCTACCTGTTAGACAGGTGCAGACAGACAGACAGCGAGCCGTACACAGTGACAGATGGATGTACCCTTGATGGACAGATGCACCATCAGGGAGGGAAGGGGTAATGGCATCCTCTAAACCTGTAAGACAACAAAGAAAATCAATACATGTATAGAAACTGAATGATCACCTACCTGTTACACAGTAGAAAACAGATAGACAGCGAGCCATACAGAGTGGCAGATGGATGGACCCTTGATGGACAGATGCACCATCAGGGAGGGAAGGGGTATTGGCATCCTCAGAACCTAAAAGATAACAAAGAAAATTAATACAGGTTTTGAAACTGAAAGATCACTTACCTTTTACACAGTTGCAGAACAATAGACAGTGAGGCATGGGGAATGGGGGGGATCCTGGAGTCCTGAAAGCCTGTAAGACAACAAAGAAAATCAATACAAGTATAGAAACTGAATGATCACCTACCTGTTAGACAGTAGTAAACAAATAGACAGCGAGCCATACACAGTGGCAGATGGATGGAACCTTGATGGACAGATGCACCATCAGGGAGGGAAGGGGTAATGGCATCCTCTAAACCTGTAAGACAACAAAGAAAGTCAATACATGTATAGAAACTGAATGATAACCTACCTGTTAGACAGTAGCAAACAGATAGACAGCAAGCCATACACAGTGGCAGAAGGATGGAACCTTGATGGACAGATGCACCATCAGGAAGGGAAGGGGTATTGGCATCCTCAGAAACTAATAGATAACAAAGACAATCGATACAGGTTTTGAAACTGAAATATCACTTACCTTTTACACAGTTGCAGAACAATAGACAGTGAGCCAGACACAGCTGCAGATGGACAGATTGATGGTGGCTGAATCTACGGTCAATGAGGGAGGGGCTCTAAAGGTCCTAAACCTGTAAGACAAAAAAAAAAAAAATGTCAATACATGTATAGAAACTGAATGATAAACTAACTCTAACACACTTGTAGTCAGAAAGATCGAGTCACACAAATAGTTGCAATTGACAGACACTTGTTTGATGGATCCACCATTAGGAAGGAGGGGGAGGGTCTTGGAGTCCTGAAAGCCTGTAAGACAACAAAGAAAGTCAATACATGTATAGAAACTGAATGATCACCTACCTGTTAGACAGTAGAAAACAGATAGACAGCGAGCCGTACAAAGTGACAGATGGTAGGACCCTTGATGGACAGATACACCATCAGGGAGGGAATGGGTAATGGCATCCTCTAAACCTGTAAGACAACAAAGAAAATCAATACATGTATAGAAACTGAATGATCACCTACCTGTTTGACAGGTGCAGACGGACAGACGGACAGCGAGCCATACACAGTGGCAGATGGATGGAACCTTGATGGACAGATGCACCATCAGGGAGGGAAGGGGTAATGGCATCCTCTAAAGCTATAAGACAACAAAGAAAATCAATGCATGTATAGAAACTGAATGATCACCTACCAATTAGACAGTAGAAAACAGATAGACAGCGAGCCGTACACAGTGACAGATGGATGGACCCTTGACGGACAGATGCACCATCAGGGAGGGAATGGGTAATGGCATCCTCTAAACCTGTAAGACAAGAAAAATAAATAAATACATGCATTGAAACTGAATGATCACCTACCTGTTAGACAGGGGCAGACAGACAGATAGCGAGCCGTACACAGTGGCAGATGGACAGATTAATGGTGGCTGAATCTACGGTCAGGGAGGGAGGGGCTCTGAAGGTCCTAAACCTGTAAGACAAAAAAAAAACAAAAAAACGTCAATACATGTATAGAAACTGAATGATCACCTACCTATTAGACAGTAGTAAACAGATAGACAGCGAGCCATACACAGTGGCAGATGGATGGAACCTTGATGGACAGATGCACCATGAGGGAGGGAAGGGGTAATGGCATCCTCTAAACCTGTAAGACAACAAAGAAAATCAATACATGTATTGAAACTGAATGATCACCTACCTGTTACACAGTAGCAAACAGATAGACAGCGAGCCATACACAGTGGCAGATGGATGGAACCTTGATGGACAGATGCACCATCAGGGAGGGAAAGGGTAATGGCATCCTCTAAACCTGAAAGACAACAAAGAAAATCAATACATGTATAGAAACTGAATGATCACCTACCTGTTAGTCAGTAGCAAACAGATCGACAGCGAGCCGTACACAGTTGCAGATGGATGGAACCGTGATGGACAGATGCACCATCAGGGAGGGAAGGAGTAATGGCATCCTCTAAACCTGGAAGAGAACAAAGAAAATCAATACATGTATAGAAACTGTCACTGTGTACGGCTAGCTGTCTATCTGTTTTCTTCTGTCTAACAGGTAGGTGATCATTCAGATGGATGGACCCTTGATGGACAGATGCACCATCAGGAAAGGAATGGGTAATGGCATCCTCTAAACCTGTAAGACAACAAAAATAAATAAATACATGTATAGAAACTGAATGATCACCTACCTATTAGACAGTAGTAAACAGATAGACAGCGAGCCATACACAGTGGCAGATGGATGGAACCTTGATGGACAGATGCACCATGAGGGAGGGAAGGGGTAATGGCATCCTCTAAACCTGTAAGACAACAAAGAAAATCAATACATGTATTGAAACTGAATGATCACCTACCTGTTACACAGTAGCAAACAGATAGACAGCGAGCCATACACAGTGGCAGATGGATGGAACCTTGATGGACAGATGCACCATCAGGGAGGGAAAGGGTAATGGCATCCTCTAAACCTGAAAGACAACAAAGAAAATCAATACATGTATAGAAACTGAATGATCACCTACCTGTTAGTCAGTAGCAAACAGATCGACAGCGAGCCGTACACAGTTGCAGATGGATGGACCCTTGATGGACAGATGCACCATTAGGGAGGGAAGGGGTAATGGCATCCTCTAAACCTGTAAGACAACAAAGAAAATCAATACATGTATTGAAACTGAATGATCACCTACCTGTTACACAGTAGCAAACAGATAGACAGCGAGCCATACACAGTGGCAGATGGATGGAACCTTGATGGACAGATGCACCATGAGGGAGGGAAGGGGTAATGGCATCCTCTAAACCTGTAAGACAACAAAGAAAATCAATACATGTATAGAAACTGAATGATCACCTACCTGTTAGTCAGTAGCAAACAGATAGACAGCGAGCCGTACACAGTTGCAAATGGATGGAACCGTGATGGACAGATGCACCATCAGGGAGGGAAGGAGTAATGGCATCCTCTAAACCTGGAAGAGAACAAAGAAAATCAATACATGTACAGAAACTGTCACTGTGTACGGCTAGCTGTCTATCTGTTTTCTTCTGTCTAACAGGTAGGTGATCATTCAGATGGATGGACCCTTGATGGACAGATGCACCATCAGGGAAGGAATGGGTAATGGCATCCTCTAAACCTGTAAGACAACAAAAATAAATAAATACATGTATAGAAACTGAATGATCACCTACCTGTTAGACAGGTGCAGACAGACAGACAGCGAGCCGTACACAGTGGCAGATGGATGGAACCTTGATGGACAGATGCACCATCAGGGAGGGAAGGGGTAATGGCATCCTCTAAACCTGTAAGACAACAAAGAAAATCAATACATGTATAGAAACTGAATGATCACCTACCTGTTACACAGTAGAAAAGAGATAGACAGCGAGCCATACAGAGTGGCAGATGGATGGAACCTTGATGGACAGATGCACCATCAGGGAGGGAAGGGGTAATGGCATCCTCTAAACCTGGAAGAGAACAAATAAAATAAATACCTGCATAGAAACTGAATGATCACCTACCTGTTAGTCAGTAGCAAACAGATAGACAGCGAGCCGTACACAGTTGCAGATGGATGGACCCTTGATGGACAGATGCACCATGAGGGAGGGAAGGGGTATTGGCATCCTCAGAAACTAATAGATAACAAAAACAATCGATACAGGTTTTGAAACTGAAATATCACTTACCTTTTACACAGTTGCAGAACAATAGACAGTGAGGCAGACACAGCTGCAGACGGACAGATTGATGGAGGCTGGATCTACGGTCAGCGAGGGAGGGGCTCAGAAGGTCCTAAACCTGTAAGACAAAAAAAAGTCAATACATGTGTAGAAACTGAATGATGAACTAACTCTTACACACTTGCAATCGGATAGATATCGAGTTACACAAATAGTTGCAATAAACAGACCCTTGTTTGATGGATACACCATTAGGAAGGAGGGGGGGGGGTCCTGGAGTCCTAAAAGCCTGTAAAACAACAAATAAAGTCAATACATGTATAGAAACTGAATGATCACCTACCTGTTCGACAGTAGCAAAAAGATAGACAACGAGCCGTACACAGTGACACATGGATGGACCCTTGACTGACAGATGCACCATCAGGGTGGGAAGGGGTAATGGCATCCTCTAAACCTTTAAGACAAAAAAGAAAATCAATACATGTATAGAAACTGAATGATCACCTACCTGTTAGACAGTAGCAAACAGATAGACAGCGAGCCATACACAGTGGCAGATGGATGGAACCTTGATGGACAGATGCACCATCAGGAAGGGAAGGAGTATTGGCATCCTCAGAACCTAAAAGATAACAAAGACAATCAATACAGGTTTTGAAACTGAAATATCACTTACCTTTTACACAGTTGCAGAACAATAGACAGTGAGCCAGACACAGCTGCAGATGGACAGATTGATGGTGGCTGAATCTACGGTCAGGGAGGGAGGGGCTCTGAAGGTCCTAAACTTGTAAGACAAAAAAAAACAAAAAACGCCAATACATTTATAGAAACTGAATGATCACCTACCTGTTAGACAGTAGCAAACAGATAGACAGCGAGCCATACACAGTGACAGAAGGATGGACCCTTGATGGACAGATGCACCATCAGGGAGGGAATGGGTAATGGCATCCTCTAAACCTGTAAGACAACAAAGAAAATCAATACATGTATAGAAACTGAATGATCACCTACCTGTTTGACAGGTGCAGACAGATAGACAGCGAGCCGTACACAGTGGCAGATGGATGGAACCTTGATGGACAGATGCACCATCAGAGAGGGAAGGGGTAATGGCATCCTCTACACCTGTAAGACAACAAAGAAAATCTATACATGTATAGAAACTGAATGATGAACTAACTCTTACACACTTGCAGTCAGAAAGATCGAGTCACACAAATAGTTGCAATGGACAGAGACTTGTTTAATGGATCCACCATTAGGAAGGAGGGGGGGGGTCCTGGAGTCCTGAAAGCCTGTACAACAACAAAGAAAGTCAATACAGGTATAGAAACTGAATGATCACCTACCTGTTAGACAGTAGCAAACAAACAGACAGCGAGCACTACACAGTTGCAGATGGATGGACCCTTGATGGACAGATGCACCATCAGGAAGGGAAGGGGTATTGGCATCCTCAGAACCTGAAAGATAACTAAGACAATCAATACAGGTTTTGAAACTAAAACATCTCTTACCTTTTACACAGTTGCAGAACAATAGACAGTGAGCCAGACATAGCTGCAGATGGACAGATTGATGGTGGCTGGATCTACGGTCAGAGAAGGAGGGGCTCAGAAGGTCCTAAACCTGTAAGATAAATAAAAAAAGTCAATACATGTATAAAAACTGAATGATGAACTAACTCTTACACTTGCAATCAGATAGATATCGTGTCAAAAAATAGTTGCAATGGACAGACACTTGTTTGATAGATCCACCATTAGGAAGGAGGGGGGGTCCTGGAGTCCTGAAAGTCTGTAAGATAACAAAGTAAGTCAATACATATATAGAAACTGAATGATCATTTACCTGTTAGACGGTAGCAAACAAACAGACAGCGAGCCGTACACAGTGACAGATGGACGGACTCTTGATGGACAGATGCACCATCAGGGAGGGAAGTTGCAATGGCATCCTCTAAACCTGTAAGACAACAAAGACATTCAATACAGGTTTAAAAACTGAATGATCACCTACCTGTTAGACGGTAGCAAACTGTTATACAGTAGCAAACAGATAGACACCGAGCCAAACAAAGTGGCAGATGGATGGACCCTTGGTGCACGGATGCAACATCAGAGAGGGAAGGGCTAATTGCATCTTCGGAACTTGAAAGACAACAAAGACAGTCAATACAGGTTTTGAAACTGAAAGATCACTTACCTTTACACAGTTTCAGAACAATAGACAGTGAGCCAGACACAGCTGCAAATGGACAGATTGATAGTGGCTGGATCTACGGTCAGGGAGGGAGGGGCTCAGAAGGCCCTGAACCTGTAAGACAAAAAAAAAAACAAGTCAATACATGTATAGAAACTGAATGATGACCTAACTCTTACACACTTGCAGTCAGATAGATAGCGAGTCACACACACCATTGCAATGGACAGACCCTTGTTTGTTGGATCCACCATTAGGAAGGAGGAGGGTGGGGTCCTGGGGTCCTGAAAGCCTGTAAGACAACAAAGAAATAGAGAATTTGTAAGACAAAAAAGAAAGTCAGTACATGTTTAGAAACTGGTTGATTGTTTAAATGATCATTCACCTCTTATACACTGTCATACAAATACAGTTGCAGATGGAAAGAGGCTTGTTGGCCGGGTTTGAACAAGTTAAAGTTTATTGAGGTTCCTGCTGGAACAGCCTGACAAACGTGTGTTGCAGTAATCTAACCGTGAGTTTAAGTGTGTACTAGCTTTTCTGCATCTTGTAGAGATAAGGAATTTCTTAGTTTGCCAATGTAGAAAATCTGTTCTATGTATTTAGCTATATGTTGCTCAAATGATAGATCTGAATCAAATAAGACACCAAGATTTGTAGATGCTTAACCTGGAATAATGGAAAAAAACAGCCAAGTCTAACATTTAGTATGAGTATACTTCTAGTGTCTTTTGGACCCAAAAAGAGAACCTCTGTTTTGTTACTTTTAAGAAGAACAAAGTCATTTGGCATCCAGAGTACATCCTTCACACAGTCCTCAATTTTCTTTAATCTAGAGTTACCATCAGGTTTGGCTGATATATAGAGCTGTGTCATCTGCATCTGAAAGTTAACATCATGTCTGCTTATAACTGCCCAGTGGTAACATCTATAATGTAAATAATATATGCCCTTAAATAGAGCATTGTGGAACTCCAAATCAGACTTCTCTGTAATTTAGAAATACTGACTGATAGGGTTCGTTTAGATATGATTTGAACCACAATAGGGCTGTTCCTGTGATTCCAACCATGTTCTCTAATCTTTCTAAGAGAATAGTGTTATCTATAGTGTCAAAGGCTAAACTGAGGGTGAGTAGGGCTACATAGCAAGAGGCAAGAAAGAGATCGTTTGTAATCTTCACTTGGGCTATCTGAATCCAGATTGGAATTTCTCATACATTTCATTTTTACTCAGGTATAAGCAGAGTTGTTGAGCCACAGCATTTTCTAATATCTTGGACAGAAATGTTAAGCTTGAGATGGGTCTATAATTGACAGTACACTAGGATCAAGATTTAGTTTCTTAATCAAAGGTTTTATAACAGCAAATTTAAGGGATTTGGGTACATGGTCTTAGGTAAGGGATGCATTTACTATTGTTAAAGGAGGTCTGATTATAATTGGGAGTAATTCTGACAGTATTTTAGAGGGAATCTGGTCGAGTGTACAGGTTGTAAAATTTATTGAGGAAATACTTTTTTGTTAGTTCTGGCTGTGGAAGTGTGTAGAAGACATCCAGCCTTTATTCTACAACTAATTTATATTCTAAATCAGCTACACCGGGTGACAGCCATGTTTAATTTAATAAGGAGTGTTGGATTTGTTGTCAAATATTTTCTATTTTATTATTAAAATAGTCCATAAAATATTACTGGTTAAGGTAGTAGGGATCTGGGGTTGAGAATTTGCCCAACATACCTGACTTGGGTTGTATATTTAACAGTCTAAATTTAAATTTATTTGTGGAAGTTACTTGTACTGGTAAGATTTGATACATATGGTTCCTTTTTTTCCCCCTAAGATTGTTAAAACCAATTTTCTGTTCTCTATATATGCTCGATACTGCAGGGTTTGTTTGAAATGTGAGCAAGTGATACTAATATTACTTTTTTAATACAAGAAAAAGAGAAGAAAGGGCAGAACAAATGGTTTGAATGCAGTAAATTATCACTTACCTGACAGATCTCAGGCAGCACAGGTGTAGCCTTTCTCGGTGGTAGAGGACAGAACGTCAAACCTGCAGTCAGCAGTGGAGCGTGAAGAGTCAGCTGAACGGCTTGCTTCCTCGATCCTGGCGTCTGTTTTCTTCCAAACGGTGTCTGAAATTTAGTGTACTAGAGGTCTTCCAGGCATTCCAGCATTGCCCTTAGGGCCCTATATGTGAACACCGTCTGCAGTAGTTGCCCTCTCTGCTGGAGCATGCAGAGCCATAGACAAAGTCGATAAAGGCCCAGTTGCTTCAGGGTTGAACAATATCTCTCTCGGTAAATCGCTCAAAGAAAAAAAATAAAAATAAACATCAGCTCCCACCTTAGGCCTTCCACTTCCTTTTTGTTTTTCTTTTTTCTGGCCCAGGGAGAAAGGGAATTGCGCAATATGCAGAGGTGGTCAGAGTTAGGGGACCTGTCAATAATAGGTGCCTTCCTCAAACTTTTCCACATCTGTTGAAGAAAAAATGAAGAAAAACTTGTTAACTTGTTTACTGTGAATGCAGTGTCTTGTCTGCTAATGTTACTGAACATGTATACATTACTCTGTATTTAAATTAATTATTAAATTATTATTAAAAATTAATTAGAACATTTTTGTGTAGGATGTAAGCTAATTACAAATAATGCTAATGATAGTGGGTACGA
Source organism: Salminus brasiliensis (assembly GCF_030463535.1). Lineage (NCBI taxonomy): Eukaryota > Metazoa > Chordata > Actinopteri > Characiformes > Bryconidae > Salminus > Salminus brasiliensis. The sequence continues at coordinate 20,315,273 of NC_132898.1, read as the reverse complement.
TACACACTCAGCACCAGATGCTTCATCATTCCGTATGCTGCACTAAGGTGGTGGTATGGGGGCCCCAAAATGAAAATCTGCTCAGAGCGCAATAAAGTCCTGGGCTGGCCCTGGTCACGCGGTTGCTTCCAGGGCCTCTCCATGGCCACCATATTCCTCGAAAGTAAACACAGAAGTTAGTTAGTAAAGCAAACTAATGTAAAGTAAGACACACAGCAGACAGCACAAGATCATAGTTTTATCAAGGATAAAACTATGATAAACAAGCCAAAGCTAATATTACAGAATATAAAAGAAATGACTTGGAGGTAGTCACATTAGATTGACAAGCAGTGTGGCTGGTTGGGAGAAGTTGTCCCATTAACTTAAATCCTAACTAATCTGAATATTTATCCTTTTCAGCTATTTGTCTGTTATGTATTTCATTATCAAACTTTCTACTGTTCGAAACCGTTCATCCATAAGAACGTCTTCATCTTTAAAAAATTTTAAGCCTTCATGAGGGAAGGGGCAGTTGCTACCGAACCAGGTGATGCTAGCCCGAAATGGGACAGAATGCTAATTTGGAAAACATCCTTGACGAAGTGAGTAGAATGAGAAGATGGGAAGACTCCACTCAACAACTGGTGAATAGCCACGAGCTGCATGGCAAGTGCATAGATAATCTGTAGAGCTGTGTGGAAGATCTGGAAAATAGGAGCCACCACAATAAAGTCAGATTGTTTGGGCTTAAAAGAGGGCATTGAAGAGGAGAACTTGATTGTATGCATTGAAAAGATACTGTCAGAAGGCCTGCACATGCACATTAACAACAAATTTGAAATTGAAAGAGCACACTGCTCTCCCGGATCTCATCCGCATGAAGACCATCTTCAGAGATTCATCCTGATAAAGTTTCTGCATTCAACCGCAAGAGATAATGTCTTAAAAAGCAACCCTAAAGCATCAGCAGTTACTGATGGGGAATAAACTATAAAACATCCACTAGCACAAGGGGACTGAGAGGTAGTAGACGTCTCAGACATTCCACTGACCCAAGTTAAGTTCTCTTCTTTTTGTTCTTCTTTTTTTCTCTTTGTTGTTAGTTTTGTGGACATGAATTTAACAAGAAGAGAATCCTCAGCTGGCTGCTGGAGACATTTTTCTGTTCATGTTCTCTCCTCTGCTGTGGAGAAAAGATTTTTGTTGGCCTGTTTGGCTATGTTGGTTAATTTTAGAATTACATGTATCCTAATAATGTTCAGTGGTACAAAAGCAGTAGCCTATATTTTGAAAGTAGGAAGGTCAGATGGCATGGGACAATTGCTATGCAATCTTTTATTTCAGTTTTGTTATCTTATAATATGAATGGCAAATAGTGCTTATGTTAAGGTAGTTTCCTGGAATATTAATGGCTCTTATGGAGTTCTTATTTTGGTCCATAGGAGGTTGAACTTTTCTTTGCTGAAAGAGTATAAGGATAGTAATGGTAGATTTATTTATAAAGAAGCCAGTATAAATGGGGGGGGGGGGGTAAATAACACTATGTAATATCTATTACTGTCATGGAGTTTATATATTGGTTAATGCCCAAGGACAAATGATTTTGGCAGGACTTTAATCAGGTCTTAGATGGGATATTAGATCAAAGTAAATAATCAGGTACCTCAACGCTAAAGGACAGAGCTGCCATTCACATGCGGATGGAGGACAATGACCTGCCCAATAATTGACTTTATTTTGATCTCAGAGTCTAACCAATACTATCACTGGTAGCACTATCAACGCTATTTCCGTGTCAGACCATGCATCTGTTGAGCTTTGTGTGAATATACATTCAGACAGGTTTAGAAGAGGTAGATGGAGAATGAACACATCTCTACTACAGGAGGAGTTATTTTCTTAAGAACTTGCAGAGCACCTATCCTCATTTTAATTTGGGTAGCACAGACAGCATAGCAATGGTTTGGGAGGCATCTAAAGTGTACATTGGGGTAAAAGGATTGCACAGACTTCGGAATGGGAAAAATAGCTCAATTAGAGTATTAAAACATTGGCAGCAGAACTAAATAGCATGGGAAAAAAGTTGGCCAGATATTACTCTAAAAGCATATTTAAAAACATTTGTGATCATCATTCAGCAATCAATTTTATGAGTCAGAAGAAAAACTGACAGACCTTTGACCAGACAGTTAAAAGAACAATGCTCTGTCCACATCATTCCAGCAATAAGAGCAGGGGGTTCTCTTATAACATCTTCCAAGGGTATTAATGGGGTCTTTAAAGAATTCTATGAGAACCTGTATAGATCATCTGGTGCTTTACTAGAGCTATTAGCCCCAGATTTTTTTCTCAAACATAAATCTTCCAAAGTTATCTTCTGATCAAGCATCTATTCTTGATGCACCAATAACCTAAGAAGAGGTTAAAACAGGGGCATGAAAACAGGGAAATCACCAGGAACGAATGGGTTTCCGGTGGAGTACTATAAAGAATATATAGATATAATTACTCCAATACTGACAAATGTGTTTCAGGAGCCTTTTTAAAGAGGCTCACTTCCACCATCTCTTAAAAAACACTCCTCACTCTGATACCTTAGAAAGGAAGAGATCATATGGATCCGGCTTCAGACCAATCAGCCTCATCATTGTATATAGTAAGATACTGGCTAAGGTTCAGACTGGAAACCATCTTACCACACATTATACATTCAGACCAAGTAAGCTTTAAAAAGGGTAGGTCTTCCACTGATAATTTGAGAAGGCTCATGCACTTAATGTGGTTAAATGCCTCCTAGTCAATGTGAAATGCCAGTGGCCACTGTATCGCTTGATGCTCAGAGGGCCTTCGATATGATCGAGTGGGACTTCTTACACTCGGCCCTGTTGAGGTTTGGTTTTGGTTCTGGTTTTGCTAAAAGGATAAAAATTATATTTGTCAAAACTGATGCTTTAGGATTGCTGTATGCCACTGCTCTTATTTACAATTGCGCTGGAACCCCTAGCAGTGGCCTTAAGAGCGAACCCTGCCATCAAAGAAGTAAACCCAGTCACTATGCACTCTCTAGAGGCCTGGGCAAAGGTTCATAAATTGCACAGGATTTCCCACTACATGTTCAACAACATTATGCATCACTCTGGTTCAACCCAGAGGTGAAGATTGGGAAGCAGAAAGTGTTTTGGAAATGGTGGCTAGACAAGGGTATACACACTGAATGATCTCTATACAGAGGAGACATTTATGTAATTTACTGAACTTGTTCAACAGTAAATGCTACACGAAAAAGGTGATTTCTGGAAATATTTACAAATTAGACATTGCATGATTAGAAAGCCTTGGTCAGTAAGATCAGCCGATCCAATGGTTAACTATCTAGATAACCATTTTAATCATAAGGCATCAATATTTTATAAAATATCAATTAAGGAAAATAAAGTAAAAAAATTTATACAATATAAAATTCTGCACTGGTATTATTGGACACATTGTAGGCTCTTTAAAATAGGACTAACAAATAGTAGTTTATGTTGGAAGTGTAAAAAAGAAATGTGAACCTTTTTTCATTTCATATGGGAATGACACATGGTTAAACCATTTTGGCACAGTATGTTTGTGTTTTTGGACACATGGGCGAGAGTAGCCCTGCCAGTCTCTCCCCACTTATGTCTCTTGGGAGATAAAACAGAAACCTCAAATCTAACAAAAGGCGTATATTCAGTTTTGATGGTGGGGATAACCTCAGCCATCAGAGTTATGGGCATGTAGAGTTAAAGGGCCTGTAGAACTGGGGATTTGGGATTATTTCAAGGATCATCTAATTTCTAACTAACAGCATGATTATAAGACTAAAACTAAGATGTTTGTATACCTTATTATTTCACTTTATAATTATTATTGAAGGATGGGTGTTTGTACAATGTGTATCAGTATGTATATCTGTACCAAATGAGTTTTTGTTTACTGTGTTAAACTACAAAAAAAAAAAGAAATGACTAGGAGTAGCAAGTAGATAGGCAAGTAAAGACCAGGATAGACAGAAAGAGCCTTGAGGATGGACGTTTGGAAAAGAGCATTGTAGAGGGACAGACAGGAAAGCAACCCACAGAATCTTACTAAACTCAGTTAACATGGCTGCGTAAATCTAACCTCCCATACCCAATCTCACCACTTTCACGGGTGGTACCATTTCCACACATTTCTAAGACAAAGATGTTGCATTTGAAAGAACAAAGATCATACAAGATAACACTCATTACAGTACAACACTTCACCGAAGAGTATCGGGTTGTCTTACTAATGAGCCAAAAACAAAAAAAACACAAACACAGACCAGGCCACAGACAGACAGGCTAAGTCTGAGCTGCTTTGAGGTGTCACCCAGGTTTCACCGCATTGAGACTGTGTCTGTGCCCCAAATTAAACCCAAACACAGAACATTTAAATCAGCTTGTTTTATTAATTTACTTAGTGTTAAATTCTCACATTCAAATGATAACAGCACCATCTCAGACCTAAAGCATGGTCTACTTAAAATTAGATCATTAACCATGAAAGCAGTCACTGTAAATGAAATTCAGTGATCAGAAATTAGATGTCTGAAACCTGTATTAGACCTGATCAATATACAGCACTAAATGAAGCCACCCCCACAGGTTATAAATATGTACATAGCACTAGATTATCAGGCAGAGGAGGTGGAGTTTGCATAATCTACCAGAATACACTTGATATTCAAAAACACTGTAACACCTTCACTTCTTTTGAGATTCTCTACATTAATATATCAAATCCAGCCACAAATAAAAATGCATTCACACTAATTAATATTTGTAGGTTTTGCTGCAGACTTGGCAGTGTGCAGTGACAAAATTAGAATAGTAGGAGACTTTAATATTCATTTTGAAAAAGCAGACGATCCATTAACAAAGGCGCCTGCGTCGATCTTAGATTCTGTCGGCATCACACAAAACATAACTGAAACCACACATTACTGTAATCATACCCTAGATTTAGTCCTGTGTGATAGCATTGATAATCTAAATATTCTACCTCAAGGCTTAGTAACATCAGACCATTACCTAATCTCCTATGAGCTACATCTTAGGCAAAATGTTAATTTGGCCCCTTGCCACTTTCTAAAGCATGCAATAATCCAATGACCACTGTACAGTTTACTGAAAATCTCCCAGACCTATCGACCTTAGCTTACAGTCCGTCAGATTAAACATAGCTAGATAGATTAACAAACGGTCTTTAACATACCCTTCAATTAACCTTAGACAAACTGGCTCTGCTCGCACAGTGGTACAGTGATCAAACTCGTACCTTAAAACAAACAGCGCAGAAACTAGAGCCAAAATGGCGGACGACCAAACTAGGTGTTCCACTCTGCCTGGAAGGACAGCCTTAGTCAATATTGAAAGGGACTCATTAAATCTCTCTCAGCGTATTTGGCCTCACTGATCTAAAATTACAAAAACAATCCGAGAGTATTTTTTAGTGAGATCTCTAAACTTACTAAAAGGCAGGCAGATACTCAACCTCAGATTCCAGCTTCTTTAACCAGTAATGTTTTATGGACTATTTTAATAATAAAGTAGAAAGCATTAAACAACAAATCCAACACTCCTTATTAAATCAAACATTTGACCTCAAATCTAAATTGCTTGGTGTAGCTGCTTTAGAACATAACTTAGTTGTAGAACAAAGGCTGGAAGCCTTCTACCCACTTCCACAGCCAGAACTAGAAAAAAATATTTCCTCAGCAAATTGTACAACCTGTACACTTGACCCAATTCCCTCTAAAATACTAAAAGAAATACTCCCATTATAATCAGACGTCTTTGAACAATAGTAAATTCATCCCTTAGCTTAGGGCATGTACCCAAAACCCTTAAATCAGCAGTCATAAAACCATAAAACCTAATCAAGAAACCAAATCTTCTAGTCCATCCATGAATAAGAAATTCCTATCTGGATTCAAACCCCATCGTAGCACAGAGACAGCCCTAGTGAAGATTATAAAGATCTCTTTCTTGCCTCTGCTCAAGGCTACGTATCTTTATTAGCCCTACTAGACCTCAGTGCAGCCTTTGATACAATAGTTCACACTATTCTACTAGAAAGATTAGAGAAAATGGTTGAAATCACAGGAACAGCCCTATCGTGGATCAAATCATATCTAACTGAACACTATCAGTTTGTAAAGATAAAAGATTTATCTTCAAATTACACAAAAGTAAGATATGGAGTTCCTCTATTTTACTCTGTTTTAGGACTGCTATTATTTACATTATACATGTTACCACTGGGCAGTTATAAGCAGACATGGCAATAATTTCCATTGTTATGCAGATGACATGCAGCTCTATAGATCAGCCAAACATGTTGATATTTTAGAATTTAGAGTAAAGAAAATGGAGGACTGTGTAAAGGATATGAAACTCTAGATGTCACATAACTTACTTCTTCTTCACAGTAACAAAACAGAACTTCTCCTTTTATGTCCAAAAGACACTAGAAATAAACTATTTTTATTTAGACTTAATGTTAGACTTGGCTGAGTTTTCCATTATTCCTGGTCCAGCAGCTAAAAATCATTTGACAGAATAAAGATTTGAATAAAGTAAATCATCACTTACCTGACTGGTGTGATTGGGTAAGGTCTTGGTGTAGCACCTTCTCGATGTTTCCAGAGAGCACAACATATTCCAGGCAGCAGAGGTGAAGCCTTTCTCTGTGGTAGAGGACCGGACGTCATACCCAATTTCATCACTTTAACTGGTGGTACTATTTCCATATATTTCTCAGACTAGGAGAAGCTGCATTTGCAAACACTAGTAAATAAAACTTCACCGAAATTAATCTGGCTGTCTTACTAATGAGCTAAAAAACACAGTCACTTGTTTGTACATCCATTGGAAAGCTCAGTCAAGTTAGTTTGATATTGGGTCATTAGATATTCACTTTGCCCCTCCTCTCACTCACAAACAATGTCCTAAAATCTCAAACATGGCTTTAAAAAAAACAAAACAATGGAGAACAGTGAAACTACACTCATATTTCCTCAACATTTCCAGTCTTTCCACTTTGACAAGGATATTTAATCAGAATAGCCAGAATTCCTGCAACAGGTGCCGTCGATGGTAAAACGCAAAAAAATGTGCGGAAACCAAAAACTCTGAGATAAAGAGCTGCTGGTGTTACTTATAAAGATAATCAAAGAACAGAGATGAAATGAAATTCAATGACTAACCTTAACTTCTTTAACAAACTGATTTTTTTTTAGCACTTTAGATGTTCTAAACATGCATGTAGAGCATTTTCATCATGAATAAATCACTACTGTGACACTGTCGTACAATATGCCTATTTTAACAATTTTTATGTAATATTGTTCCAGTGAAACATCCATAAAGCATATAAATCCAAAATCAGCTGTAGTGTACAGAGACACATCTGAAATACACTACTACCCTTAGAATAGCCAGATTACAATTGACCAAAAAGTACTTAAGAGAGCCTGCAGATTTCTTGTGGACTGCTCACTAGTGCTTGAAGGTGGGTAAAATTGTGTCTGTACTCACCCTCTTATTGACAGTACTTAGTGGGGTCCATAGAAACAATCCAAAACATAGGAGTTGGGAAGCTCTCACAAAGTGGCTTGTATTTCTGAAATCCTTCTTCCTGATAATAGTTGATAATCCTGGGTGTTTCCTTGTGAAAGGAAAGTCTGAACCATGGAAATCCCTGGTTTGAGTTGCTGAGAATCAATTCAGGAGTGATACCTTTGTCTTCTGGGTGTAAAGTTTATCCCAGTGTCCATAAAAAGAGCAAGTCAGTTGTAAGGACTGCAAATAGAGAAACAAACAAACAAACAGAAAACAAGACAAAAGTGAAGCTTTCTGCAAAAGCAGAACAGCACAAAACCTCATGAATAAAACATACACAAAGCTCGAATGAATATATAAAGAATTAAATGATAGCAAACTTACAGTAAGTATTAGAACCTATAGTTCCACCAAGAAGGATCTTCATTACAGTGAGGCCTACAATGAGGCCTAAAGTGAGCCACAACTAAACCACCTTGCTGCTGCTTAGTTCCCTCCTTTTGGCCTACTTCCCCTGGCCTACTTCCAATATACTGCCACATAGTGGATGGAGTAGGAATTACCATGAAAAAAACACTGTCACAACACTGGAGTCACACGAGTGTCAGCAATCAAGTAGGCCTAAGTTTTAGGATTTTTTATACCAATATAGAAAATAGGCAAGTGGCTTAAAGTTCCAACCTCAACAGGCCCAATGAGACCTAAAGAACCAGCACAACAGGCCCAAGGATAATGATAATTACAAATCAATACACATAACTAATCATCAAAATTATTGCATTTTCAACTAAAAAAAACATTCTGTTAATAGTCATATCTCATATGAAGACTTTTGTATCCTTTGAAAAGAACTAAATCTGACATGTTTGACTGTCTCCTATAAATACTTATAAATAAATGAGTACATTGTAAGGTGAATGCTGTGCCAAGGTCCTGCACAATTGTTTCATATTTTAGTGACAAATAATTAGCAATTTAATACATTTATAACTATTTTACAAAGTTAGTGAGATAATGTTTACATCAATCCTGGTGCTTTAAATCTCTCCCACATGGTGAGGTTTATGGTTTATTTATTTAACAATGGTATCGGATTGGTACTGTGTATCGATCAATAAGCGTATGTATTGGTATTGGAACTGAAAAAGGTTGGTGCATCTGTAAATGTAACATTTAGGAAACAGCATATGACAGCATTATTGTAAGGCATTTCTGGCAACTTCACTGGTTAATAGAATATGCCTACATTAATAAATCCCCTTAGGTTTCACTCTGATTAGTGAATGTTTAGCATGTCAAATGTATGCTTGAATGTGATTGGCTAATGGCAACCACAATAATTGACATATCAAGTCCTCTGGTCAGACTATTATAGAATAGGCTAAAGATGCAGCAAGTAAAATTGTAGCTTGACTGGATGAATGGTTTCTGAGAAACAGTTATGTACTACTGGCCTCGCTTTCTTGTGACAAATGTCCACCAAACTTGACATGCCCCCTCAAAATAATGTGCTGAACAAATTTTGTTAAAATGAGCTTAAGTGTTCAAAAGGTACAGGTTGACATTATTCATTATAATTATTATTAATCATAAATATCGCAGGTATTTTGCTACCAGATATGTGAGGATTGGTAAAAAAAAATCCTAGAAGTAGGAAGGATCAAGAAATCAGCCAAATAAAAAATATTTTTTTAGTGAATGTCATTTTTCTTGGCCGAGTTTTTCACAGCTGCTGTAACTTGTTTGGTGTTTCTGGGATTTACGGCTCTTTATGGCAGGAGTAAACAGACCCAAAGTGTCATTCACAGTGCTGAGCTCATTTCTCCTACCTGATTACAAAAATGCAGCCTACCTCGACTGCAGCCTAGACTTTGTATCGCAGCTAAAGACACCAATATGATTGTATTTACACATAAGGTCACCGATCACCCAAAACTAGAGCTGAAACAGTATGAAAATTGAATGTCACGATTATAGTAACATTAATGCTTGATATGGTTATCAGTATTATCACATGCTGTTACAATGTGCTGAACAGTTAAAAAAATACTGAATTACATACTGAAATTTCAGGCTTTTCTTACTGTAGTTGTGTCAGTAGTGGCGTGGTGGCGCTGTAACATAATCAGTACAGTGCACTGGGGAAGTCAGCGTGCTGTGAGCCACAGATAGAAGTCTTATTACACAGCAGCACTTCCACCAAACAGTGCATGATAAGTCATGTCTATTCAGCAGTAGGCTCGACAATTCCCTATTTGGGTTCAAAGAATCATTAGGGACACTTTTCACCTCAGCCACACACTTCCATTCGGGAGGAGATAAAGGACCATTCTTGCCAGAATTGCTGCCAGAAATCCACAGAGCTGCTAATCTGACCTTCCAGCTTCCAGCAGTTCTCTCCAGCACAAGAACATCCAGGGCTTCAAGGGCCGATCTCCACCCCTAGATCTCCGCTCCCATGGCCCTCCATTAGGCTATCGAGGGCTACTGGGTGGGTCAGTCTGAAGACCCTAACCTGTGCGCTATCCACACCAAAAGAATCACCCTCATGCCTAAACACATCCAGCTGGTCGGCGGAGAGCCCGCAAACCAGGGCACCCAAAATACCCAACAGCCCTGTTAAGACCCACCTACCCAGTGTTGCCAACTTATATTTAGTGACTTTTCAGATCCCTCTAGAGACTTTTTTTAAGCGACTAGCAACAAATCTAGCGACTTTTTCTGGTGTTATTGGAGACTTTTGGAGACTCTGAGGTGAACACATGTTCTTCAGTTACTGTCCTCAGCAGCAGGTGCTGCCGTGAGCCCCGTCCCTCACAGTCAGAGCAGACCCACACCGCTCCACGTACACACTGCAAATGAACTGCGCATACCCAAAGCCTCCGCTGACCCCCCCCCAAAACTAAAAACTAAAAAAAGAGTAAGTAACTCTTTTAACGTAACTGCCGGTCTCAAGCCCGGATAAAGACGGAGGGTTAAATGTACAGTAGCAGTTCCACACCACATAACACACTTTTGATTCAATTTGATATGCTAACATTTAACAGGACAAAATGTATTTATTTAATTTACGTACAAATGATTTATGTAATGTGGGTCTAGACAATGCTTTAAAATAGTATGAAGTTATTTTGTGAAGTAAAAGCCTATTTCAAAGGCAAAGAAAAAAAAGAATCAACAGAAGAAGTTGATTTATTCAGAGTTCATTTGTAGCTCTAACACATTTAGGGTGTTTTTACTCACTTTTTTCTCTCCCACAACGTCATCCCTTTATTCTACAGCTTCAAACACCAGCAAATAATTAATTATGCAAATTGGGCGATGGCGTCATTTAGCGACTTCTGGCGACTTTCTGGACAGACAACAGCTCTTTTCCTTACTGAGGAGTTGGCAGCACTGCACCTACCCCTGTCAGCGCAGTCAGCGCAGTCAGCACTGCAGTGCTGTAGTCAATCAACCAATTAACCACCAAGTTCAGCTCTATTCAGGATGGGCTGGAGAATATGCTCCTCATTATGAAGACACACACACTTTTTGAAAACGTTGCTGGACACAGGCATTGATATAACCGAGGAGGAGGCACAGAAATTCAGAGGTAAGAGTTTTGTGATCTTATTAAGTGACTTTTACTTATTTTAATAGTAAAATCTCTCAGGAGCTGCTAAAGTAATGCTAATGTACCAACAGCTGTGCTAGCTAGCTAAGTTAGCAAGTGCTATCTTCTCAATAAAGCTGTACAGGAAGATCCTGCTCATCTTAGCTCTTCTGTTTGAAACAGATTTGGAAGTCATATTAATAAACAGCTGTTTTGGTGTTTAGTTCAGCAGTAGGTCTGTGGGTTGGAGTTACATGCAAGCTAAGCTGCTAACGACGGAGATTAGCTTAACACTGAAGTGCTCTCATGACTCCAGCTTTAGCAGACAGTGAGCTTTTCTCTAGTCCTACATGCTCTAAATGTATGTAGTCGAGTGAGCACTAAATGAGAGCATTGTAAGCTTTAATTTGGGTCAATTACAGCTAAGGTTACCTGAGGCTTTCTAAAAAAGTCTCTCTGTTAGCCTCGATTCTCGTCTTATAAGAGGCTGCACTGCATGCAGAGAGCAGTTTAATCAGGGGTTACTGGTCCTGCACTCCGGCGCTAGGCAGCTGCTTTGCTAGAGGAATGAATCATACAGATATATGTAGTAATGTAGCTTAGCTAGCTGGCTAACTGGGGTCAGTTAGACTTTACAGACTGGTTGGTGTGAGTGTTTAGCTGCCCCCCCCTCACTAGCTGCCCCCCCTCACTAGCTGCCCCCCCCCTCACTAGCTGCCCCTCCTCACTAGCTGCATCGTGAATTAGCATGAGGCTGAAGGTGGTGTCTTTATTTCCAGCTTCTTATTCTGATTTTCTGCTGAATTTGCTGTTAAAAGGTAACATGGAACATTTAGTGCTTTTTTACAGACATTTACAACAAAAGCTTTAAGAGGCTTAAACTTTCCAGACGCCTGGTTCTTATCACCACGGCTGTAAAAATGACTGTACTGTAAGAATTACTGAACACATTTGATTGATTTTGTTGCTCTTGGTGTGCAGGTATCCCACCAATGCAGAGTATCTCCAAGTTACCAAAGCTTTAATGGTGAAGAGCTCTTTCCTGAGGGATGTTGAGGAGAACGGTTATGTACGTTTGTTTAAGAATGATTTTATTATGGTTGATCACAGAAGAGTAGTTGGTGTAATATTGGTGGAGAGATTTGAGTAATTCTCTTTTTATGGTTGGGACTGATATCTTGTGTCTTTGATAAAGGAATCATGCGTCGTTGGAGAGGATACTACGTCTGAGGCCCACATTAAATGTGCATGAAAAACCTGATTTGATGATCGCGAAGGACCTCATGAAGACCTTTGCATTGGCAGCATGGAGAACTAGCTGAGGGAATGACTATTGAAAAGCTCTTGGAAGATTCTCAGGGGTAAGTGGAATAAAGTAATGGGGAAAAATAGTCTTTTTATAGTCTATTATAAGATATTTATGACTGTTCTAGGTTTTTTACTCTCCACTACTGCCTTCATCTCTACACTTTATTGCAACATCATAATGAAGCTTTTGTGTATTTTCTGCTTTTGTCTTACAGTGTATGATGAGGTTGATGCCATCCATCCTGTGATGGTGAACATTTGTCACTGCTTCAGCTGAAACAGTGCTGGGAGTTTTCCTCTAAAGGACTTCTAGATGATCTTCAAGAGATGTTCAGCAAAAGTGTAAGCACACCATTTTCATCTCCACCAGCGGACCTACAGAAGACTCTTAAATTCAGTGATGCTCTCAGAGGTGTACAGGTTCAAGGGAAGGTGCTTTAGTGTGTATCTAATATTACACTAAATTATGCAAGTATTCCCTTGATGATGTTGGTGTAACGGGCCGAGCTTGCAGCTTCATTAGGAACACCTTTCACCCCAGCCACACACTGTATAACCACCTACAATCCAGGAGGAGAGGAACAAACCAATGAGATGAGACTGTCAGTGTTTGTGTTGTAATATTTCACATCAAAATATTTATATCTAGTACAATCTACTTAATCTGTCTTTGCACGTGTAAAGCCACAATATGACAGGAATGACATTCTTTCACTTTTCTTGGCAAAGTCACCTTCATGAATACTGGCAGCAGTTTATTTATTTCAGTGGACTTTGTTTACCTTACAATTCATAAAGTAATGTGAAGGAAAGGACGCTCTCCCTCTCTATGGAGTTCACTTTTTCTGCACTCGAGAGTCTAATACAGTGTCTTTACTATTCTCTAATTCACTCACTATTAAGGGCACAGAAGCCGTTCACTCGAATAGAAGAGTGCACTTCTATATAGTGAGGAGGAATCCCTTTGGAATTGACCTCATGGATGGAGCTTGGATGTCACCATGTGGTCAAACTGATAAACTGCAAGAGTTATACATAGATGCACATATTGACAAATTGTATGATTGTGTCCGTTATTGATACTCTGTATAAAAAAGTGTCATGATTTACCAAAACAAATCTGTATAAATAAAATACATAAAAAATCTGTTTAACAGCTTTTAGCTGTTGTGCCTTTTTAACAAAACAAAAATCTGTAAAAATAAATGAATTTTAATTTTAAATAGCAGAATCTGAGGTAAATGGAGAATCAGAGGTATTGCCTACCCTATGAGACGGTACATGTTCTACATCTACAAACTGTGTAAAACCATAGAGTCACATTTTAATAAGTTATGAACTGTGATTTATTCTTACATTTCTAATATTTCAGTCAAGTGGCTTTTATTGTGACTTCAGCTCTGTACAAGTACACAGTGAAATGAAATGGTGACAACATTAAACTAAAGACACTACAATAACTACAGTAACTACGACTCCTCGCTGAGTAGAGGGGTGATTATAAGGTGTGTAACCCTGTTAAAATAAGCTCCTATTTCTGAGCTCTTCTATAGAGTCTGTGCTTTTCCCCTTCTCTCCCCTCTTCACTTCTCCTTACAGTCTTCAAGCGGGAGTCTGTCGTGTCCAGAGCTGATGCTGACTCGACATTTTTGTGAGCAGTTATGGAAGTTAAAAACGCTGCTAAACCCAAAATCTCCAAAAGGGATATAAAAGACCCCATTCAGTGTTTTTAGCTGTTCAGTTGTGAAGAGAAACTCCAGTGAGTTCAGACAGTGCAGTTTAAGGAGGGATTGGGAGTAAATAAGTGTATATTTATGTGTTGATAATGGGGGTTAAAAGGTCATTAAAACAGCCGGAGTAGAAATGAGAGATAAACCTTGGTCAAAGAGTTCGTTTCAGCTGCTAAGCTGTAGGCTAGCAGGCGGAGGCTAGCGGGATTAGCGTCTTGCTAAAGTGTAAATATACGATGTTAAGTGTACAATCCTGCTGTTTACGGACTCAGAGACATGCTGAGATGAATGTGATTGTCATGCAGTCTTGCTGAACTTAGTGCTGTATGGTACAGGTTGTTTTATTGACGGGAAAAGCGAGCGAATTTTCCTGTGTCCAAGAACCCGAGACTACACTTCCCAGAGTACTGTGCGAATGACCTCAGTAGCGCGAGCGCCCCAAACAGAGCTGTAGAGAAAGATACACACACACACACACACACACACACACACACACACACACACACACATAAACCTCAGTCTACCCGGGTAGTGAAGTGGGGGGAGAAGAAACCAGAAAGGAACATTGATTATAACAAAAGGAAAAAACTGTTGCTTCTCTTTTCAAGGTCAAAAGACTGTTTTATTGTTGAAAGTTGAGTTAAATATCTCAGGAATACTTGATCCTGAAGTTTATTATTTTTTATTATTTTCTGTGAATAAATATATGATTGTATCTTTAACCCTGTACTCCCTGGTCTGTTGCACCTCTGTCCAAGCTCTCCTTAGTGAACCTAGTGAGATATCGACGCTGGTCCAAACCCCTGAAGAACCCAAACCTATGGTTGACCTCTCCCTCAATAGCAGTTCCTATTGTGGTGTAACGACCTGTGTAGACTGTGAGTTAGCTAACGTAGCTACTGCGTTACGTATATGTGCTACAGGTGCAAAGATATTTAACAGGTAGGTAGTGAGAATAAGGAGCATAGAAATGTAACATGCCGTGACATCATATAAAACACGGCAGGTACTGAGGTAGTAAAGTATGGAATATATAAATAAGATAAATAGGATGCAGACATATTAAAATGCTATGGGTCGTGGGTAGGGTGGGGGGCCTCGTTCAGTCTCTGTTGTTTAAGGGTCTGACTGCTTGTGGGACAAAGCTATTGCAGAACCGTGCAGTGACAGCATGGATGCTCCTGTACCTTCTACCAGACGACCAAAAAGTCCATGTGAGGGATGAGTGGGGTCCTTCACAATGCTGATGGCCTTACGGGTGCAGCGTGTGGTGTGAATCTGTGACAGAGGGGAGAGAGACCCCTATGATCTTCTCAGCTGTCTCACTATTCTATGTAGGGTCTTGTGGTCTGAGGCATTGCAATTCCCAAACCGGGCGATGATGCAGCTGCTCAGGATGCTCTCCACAGTCCCCCTATAGAACATGGTGAGGACTGGAGGAGGAGTGTGAGCTTTCCTCAGTCTGCAGGAAGTAGAGGCGCTGCTTTCTTGGCTATGGAGCTGGTGTTGAGGGATCACGTGAGGTTCTCTGTGATGTAGACGCCGTTCACAGAGAATAATACGATCACTGTGAATAATATTTAAAGCCAGCATAAATGACCCATCCCCACATTCCCCAATAAACACAGAGTGCAGCATGTTGGGTGCACATTCCTACCAGAGCACCACAGATAGAAAATGATGCTCTAACCCACCAGTTATAGTAGATATATGACTGTCATCATGAAGCTATGAACTAGCTTACATATCACCATTCCTTCCTCCGCGGCCAAAATAAGGAACTCCAGATACATGGCTTTTCCAATCCAGTGTGAAAATGAATTAGGTCTAAAATAGCTGAACTGTGGTGTGGTAGCAAGCTAACTACCATGTATTCTTTATTTAAAAAATGGCTTGGTTTGCATAAATTGTGCTGTAGCCAACAGGCTTTCCTCTCCACATTTTGTGAGCTGTAGTCTTGAGCTAATTTGCTCAATACTAATGATGCTAATCAAGTCCCCTGTCAGATATACCTGGCTGTGTTGCTCAGATCATTAGTGGATTAAGAGACCATGGTTTAAGGATTATTTATTAAGCCATTTATTTGACTTAATCACGGTAACCTGTATAAAGTTCTAATTATGACTTTGTTTTACAGGTACAGATTGTCTGAATTCAAGGCTGCAACTGAGGATAAAGTGAAGTAAGTTTAGCAATTTTGTCTCATATGATGAAAAACTATATTTTATATAGTTTTATATATATAAATATAGAAGTCATGTCAGATTTACTGTATATATCCTAGTGTGCTGTATTTAGCTATTATTTAATGTCTGTTCTTGTCTCCTCAGATTACGACACGGTTAAAGAGAGTCATCACCACAGACCTTTTCCCGTATTTTATCAGACTACTTAATGGTCGTGCAGCTTAGCTTATAGTCTGCTAGTTAGTCGGCAGAGTAGTGTAAAAGGCTGCTGACTATCCAGAGCCGGGACCAGGCCGTAGACAGACAGGCTAAACCGACCGCATGCGAGCTGCTTTGAGGTGTCACCCAGGTTTCACCGTATTGAGACTGTGTCTGTGCCCCGAATTAAACCCAAACATAGAATATCAAAATCTGCTCGTTTTAATAATTTAATCAGTGTTAAATTCACAGATTCAAACGATAACAGCACTACCTGAGACCTAAAGCTATTTAATATTAGATCATTATCCTCGAAAGCAGTCATCGTAAATTAAATTATATGTGATCAGAAACTAGATGTTTTCTGTCTTACTGACACCTGGATTAGACCTGATCAATATATAGCACTAAATGAAGCCACCCCGCAGGTTATAAATATGTACATAGCCCTAGATGATCAGGCAGAGGAGGTAGAGTTTGCATAATCTACCAGAATACACTAAATATTACTCAAAAACACTGTAACACCTTGACTTCTTTTGAGATTCTCTACATTAATATATCAAATCCAGCCACAAATAAAAATGCATTCACACTAATTAATATTTATAGGCCTCCAGGACCCTACTATTTTTTTTTTAAGAATTTAGTGATTTTGCTGCAGACTTGGCAGTGTGACAGTGTGACAAAGTTATAATAGTAGGAGACTTTAATATTAATTTTTAAAAAGCAGACAATCCATTAACGAAGGCATTTGTATCAATTTTAGATTTTGTCAGAATCACACAAAACGTAACTGGACCCACACATTACTGTAACCATACCCTAGATTTAGTCCTGACCCTGGGTGTTAGCATTGATCATCTAGATATTGTACCTCAAAGCTCAGTAATATCAGACCGTTTTCTAATTTCCTTTAAGCTACATCTTAGGCAAAATGTTAATTTGTCCCCCCAACACTGTCTAAAGCGCTCAATCACCGCAATGACAGCTGTACAGTTTACTAAAAACCTCCCACCCTTATCGACCTCAGCTTACACTCCTTCAGACCAAACGGAGCTAGTTAAATTAACAAAAGATCTAGAAAAAACCCTTCGATCAACCTTAGACAAAGTAGCACCGTTTAGAAGTAAAATGACAAGGCAAAAAAGGCTCGCACCGTGGTACAGCAATCATACTCGTACCAGTGCAGAAACTAGAGCGTAAATGGCGGACGACCAAACTAGAGGTGTTCCACTCTGCCTGGAAGGACAGCCTTAGTCAATATAGAAAGGCACTTATTAAAGCTCGCTCAAAAACAAAAACAATTCCTAGATTACTTTTAAGTGAGATCTCTAAACCTACTTAAAGCCATACAGATTCTCAACCCCAGATTCCAACATCTTTAACCAGTCATGTTTTTATGGACTATTTTAATAATAAAATAGAAAATATGAAACAAATCCAACCCTGCTTATTAAATCAAACATGGCCGTCACTTGGTGGAGCTGCTTTAGAACATAACTTAGTTGTAGAACAAAGGCTGGAAGCCTTCTACCCACTTCCACAGCCAGAACTAGAAATAAATATTTCCTCAGCAAATTGTACAACCTGTACACTTGACCCAATTCCCTCTAAAATACAAAAAAAAATACTCCCAATTATAGTCAGACCTCTTTTAACAATTGTAAATTCATCCCTTAGCCTAGGGCATGTACCCCAAACCCTTAAATTAGCAGTCATAAAACCTTTAATCAAGAAACCAAATCTTGACCCCAGTGTATTGTCTAATTCCAGACCCATCTCCAACGTAACATTTATATCCAAGATATTAGAAAAAGCTGTGGCCCAACAACTCTGCTTATACCTGAGTAAAAATGACATGTATGAGAAATTCCAATCTGGATTCAGACCCAATCACAGCACAGAGACAGCCCTAGTGAAGATTACAAATGATCTCCTTCTTGCCTCTGATCAAGGCTAGGTATCTTTATTAGCCCTACTAGACCTCAGTGCAGCCTTTGATACAATAGTTCACACTATTCTACTAGAAAGATTAGAGAAAATGGTTGGAATCACAGGAACAGCCCTATCGTTGTTCATATCTAACGGAACACTATCAGTTTGTAAAGATAAAAGATTTATCTTGAAATTACACAGAAGTAAGATATGGAGTTCCGCAAGGCTCAATTTTAGGACCGCTATTATTTACATTATACATGTTACCACTGGGCAGTTATAAGCAGACATGACGTTAATTTCCATTTTTATGCAGATGACACACAGCTCTATATATCAGCCAAACCTGACGATAAATTTAGATTACAGAAAATGAAGGACTGTGTAAAGGATATAAAACCAAGGATATAAAAGTCCAAAAGACACTAGAAATAGACTTAATGTTAGACTTGGCTGATGCTTCCAAAACAAAATTCTTCTATTAATATATAAAGCCCTACATGGCCTCGCTCCTGAGTACATGCGGGATCTTATTACATATTACAAACCATCAAGACTACTTAGATCTCAGGGTGCTGCCCTCTGACTCATTCCCAAAATTCAGAAAACCTTAGCAGGGGGAAGAGCCTTTTCTTATGAAGCCCCCAACTCTGGAATAACCCTCCAGATAATGTTCGGGACTCAGAGACAGTCTCAATCTTTAAATCTAAGCTGAAAACTCATCTATTTAGCTTAGATTTTGGTAATTCCAGGGGTTCACGGACACAGGGAATTGTAGTACACTGAGATGCTGGAGCTGTCGTCTCACTGCTTACACGCGATCACTCAGGTTTGTTGACGGTGGAGCAGATGGATGCCAGCGTTTTAGGGTGCTCCCGTGTCTGTGTTACCTTCTGGCTCTCTCCTTTCAATTAGGCTGTTATAAACAGACCTGACGGAGTCGTCAGACACACTCTGATACTGCTCAACATTCTCTGCTCTCTATAAAATTCTCTCAGTACTAACTGTCTCTTTTTACCTTCTCTGAGTAAATGGCCACCCAGCCTGACCTGCTGGAAGATTGCCCGCCGAGGTCCCCTCTACCTGCGTCAGACCAGCTGCCACTTACCAGTCCGACTATCAGGCCCCCCACCCACCACCACCCATAGCAGACCAGCGACACACCCGCCTACCACTGCTACCTGTTTAATGACCATGTTAAAACCTAAATTGACTCGTAACTATCTGCCACTATTGATATCACCACTATTAACTCTCTGTTATATCTGGTTTGGTCATTTTTAGGAATAATGTTTAAATAGTTCTGACCAGAGGAGGATGTTTTTTGTTTTTATTAATTACTAATTATGTACAGCAGCTTTGTGACGACAACAGGTGTAAAAAGCTCTATACAAATATATCTGAATTGACTTTAATTTTGGACTGCCCTGAGAAATCTGTAGGTGCAGGATCTGTTCATGATTCATCAATTTTCATAACTCTATATCCTGTAGAACAACTTCAGAAGATCCAGAAGATTTTACCAGGATGTCTGATTTAAGCCTGTACCTGTTTTTGTGAGGCTAAACTGTGTGCATGTATAGCTTTGAACATGTACTTGTGATGCAGGTATGCTGTGGGTCATGTGAATAATGATTTCTTTTTATTAATGATATAAACTATAGAGGAGCATTACTGAGGAGTCCTGGGCATGTCCCTGTTCATTAAATAGGGGCTTTGTTTTATAGGTTGTACACTGGCAGTGAATGAGTTAACTGAGCTCATCAGTTCAGTAATCAGAAATCCATTCTCTCTCCATTAGCAGAACTGATCATCTGCTCCTCAAACCATTGTTAAGTTGGATCAGCTTTGCTAAAGCAAAGATAGCTGGAAAGTAAGCAAGGAACTCTGTAATGAGTGGAGTTGGGAATCACCAGTCCAGTTTTATGACAGAAATCTAACCTTATAGAGCAGAATCATTTTCCTTGCAGACAAAATGGAAACAAACTGTTTCTTCTAATATTTCATGGATATGGATATTTTGTGGAAATGAGACTTACTGATGAGCAATGTAGCTGCTCAACAAGATGCTGTTTCTCGGGAGACTCTTAATGTTTATTTGTGGCAGAGGAGACTATTGTATTACACAACCTCAAAGATGTCCTGTGCAGCGTTGCCTTCGATTGTGTAAATGTTGAGTGTCTGAGCTTTCACAGTGAGTTGTGATGAAGCTCACACCAGACCAGGCCTCTGCAGGAACATACAGATTAAGAAGCTGGATCAGAAGGTGCTTACAGATTAAGTCCCGCTCTCCGGGTGTCACTAATACAAACAAATCTGCAACATAAAATACTTTTTGACTGAGAGCTAAAATTACTGTCTTACATCAATTCCCACTTCCAAAACTGATTAAGGGAAAAGTGATCTACTTGTGTTATATTTTATTGCTGCTACATTACATTTCCTTGGGTTTAAATATTTTAAGAAAAAAGGTATTGGAGTTTTATTAATCTTTTATATTATCTAACTTTTATATTAGCGGGGTAATTCATTAACACAGTGAATTTCTGAAGAAATTATTCATTTTTATTAACTTAATTGTTACTTAGCGAATACCTTAAACTACCTCAAGCTAAATCAATTATTTATTTCAATAATTGTCAGATTATTTGATTGTAAAAATAGTTGTTTGTTGCAGCCCTAATCTGCTGCAGCCTGAGAAGTTTAAAAATGAATAAAGATTTTATTTTAATTGAAGTGTTTGTCATTATTGAACAGTATGACTATTACTTTATTGAGTGTCATTAGTAAGAAAAGGACATTAATATGTAATGTTTAATATCTCAAGCAAATTTGTTAATGAACATTAAAGCACATACACTTACTCATTTAACAAAACTAATAAATATCCTTACTCTGCTTACAGGGCCAAATCTCCTTTCAGTCCAACTTGAGTGTGAAGTAAAATAATTAAAAACAAAGTTTTACTTTTACCACCGTTTACTTTACTAAATAAATAAATAACTTAAAAATAACTTCTATAAAATAAAAAAGTCAGATACAGACAAACTCATTTGTGTTTATTTACATTTGTGTTTTAGGCTGTGGCCAATCGACTGTGGTGAGAAGCAGTTTGACCAATGGTTGATGTAGACGACCGTACTTGTAGACCAAACGCGGGCAGTGAGAAGGCGGGGCTTAAACGGCGGCTTTAAAGCTGTATAAATCCGCACACAGACTGAGTAGCGACTGTAGAAAGAGACACAGACGTGAAATAAATGCGCACACATTTTTTTTACATCCCAAAAAGAGAACATGTCCAGTAAAAAGAGGACGTCTGGTCACCCTGCTTAACGAACCTCCACTTAGTCATTCCTGGAGTTTTGGAATTGTTACTGCTGAATTTACCCCATTTGTTGTGGAACTACTTTTTTGGAGGAGGAAATTTATATTATTTAAGGTTTAGAAAGAATATCAAGGCTTCTCTGCTTTATTTGGTTTGTATAAAATACTCTTAGAATGAATTATCTTTAAAGATGTCTAATAGATCCCAACTGTATTTGGCATTTTGTCTCCAAAACTGGAGGACTATCATTTATCACTTTTAAAATATACTTATTTGACAAGAAAATAATACATAGGTGAAAACTATTACTAATGGTCTTATTCAACTTGTACAAAAGTAATTTCAGACGCAGTAGCAAAATGCAATTATTATGTATATTTGATAAGAAATGTAATAATAAACATATTAGAAACCTGCTTAATATCAAAAATCAAAAATGAGTGAGGAAGTAAATAACCAAATAATTTTGATATGAAGGGAAAATTAAACAGTCATGTGTCCACTGACTAAATAAACCCATCAACTCTAATCAGGATTTCTACTGGAGCTTTCCAGCTGCTGGTCTTTTAACACAGGTTTAACTCAGTCTGATATTAAACGGTATATTTGCGCCATCTGCTGTTCACTTCACCACATTACATCAGCGCAGTATTTTCCTTTTACAGCGTTTATCATTTTTAACATTTTTAAATTATACTGATATTGTATTATTCAACCAATAATTCTAAATGCTTTTAAATGTATTACCAGATATTTTAACAGATTTTTAATTGAAATTAAATGAAGTTAAACTGGTGATTTTTTGTTGATTGTTGTATAATTGTTATAATCAGAAAAGTGCTGGACACCATCAGGGCACCAGCTAAATTATTAAATGCTGGCACTGAATATACAGTTATAAATAACACGTTTACCAGAAACAGAGACGCTACGACAAACATATGTCTGCCCTTACTGGAGTAACACTGGTGTAATTGGCGCTTTGTCGCCGTCTAGCGGCCAGAATCTGTAACTGACTGTAACTATCATTAAAGAAATGACGAGGCTCGTTTCGTTTGACCCAGTGACTCTACTGCTGCTGGAGGAACAAGAATAACCCTCTCGTATTGCAGATATTAGATCTATTATTTGATATTATAATAGTGGGATAAAATCCATATTAGAGAATATTGTAACCTACAACTCGATGTCTTTTGTTCAGACGCTAGAGGGACCCCAGAGTGAGTCCAAAACAATGGGTCTATATGAAGCTGTTCAAAATAGTAATTTATAAATGATTCATCATTTTTATACAGATAACAGCTCTCACTGTAACACAGAACAGAGGAAAACAACTCAACACACTTTTAATCAACAATTATAGGACTTCAGTGGTTAAAAATGTTTGAATGTTTTTTTCTGGTCTTTCAGGCAGGAATTATCTTTAATTACTAAAGCAGAAGAAATCCTTACATAATTTAATAAGAAAAAAATGTAACAGCGTACACATCCTGCCCTACAGGAAACAGATGTAGAGCAGAAACCGCTTCCATTCTGGTTACTGAGTGCTGATTGACTGGTGAACTGATCTGCTTATCGGCTGGTCAGACTCACTGACGTCTTGAATTATGTCTCATAATTGATTAAAATGTGTGTTGAGTTGTTTTATGATGTATTGTGTCGAGAACGTGAGCAGTTATCTATATCAAAATGTAGGAGCATTATTATTTTTGCACAAAAGCTCCGTATGGACCCATTCATTTTAGACTTGCGGTTGAGCGTCCTCTAGTGTCCGAACAAAACGGAGGGCATAATCAAGTGCTTTATTCATTTAGAATAATGTCTAATAGTGTTGGTCATATAAAGTCCACAATAGTGGAGCTACAAGTTCTCTGGAACAGCAGCAGCAGAGTCACTGGACCTCCTCATTTATTTCATGATTAGCGTTGGTCAGTTACAGATGCCGGCTGCTAGACGGAGAGAAAGCAACAATTACACTGACCGTACTCTAACAGACATACTGGGGTTGCGGCCCCCAAATCGTTAGCTAATTAGGCCACTGTCGCACCGGTGTCACATCCTCTGACGTCATCTTACAGAAGGACCATTTAGGACACAATACGTTAACCAGCTGATGTAGCTAACATGCTACTCGTTAGCCAGCCGAGCTAATCAACCACCTTGCCTGTATTAGCTATCATGCTACTGGTTAGCCAGCCGCCGAGTTGCACCCCCCCCCCCCCCCCCCCACACACACACACAGTGTGTTTTATCTAGTAATAGTTGTTTTTTTTATTGCTTTATTATTTTATTTGGATCCCAGTTATCTGCTGATCTTGCACAAGGTTAGCTCGATAGCGGATAGCAAGTGAACGATAACTAGCTTTACCTGTTAGAATCAGCTTTAAATGCCAGAGTAGCAACAACAATATTACATCAGTTTAACTTGCTAATGTTTAACATTTGATTAATAAAGATAAATAGCAACACTTTATTCAGATAAAAATGTCTCAGTAATGATCAGTAAATATCTTTCTATAAATTTTAATCTGGCATATAAGTCTGACAGCTGTGTGAAGATGGGCAGTTAATCACGTGCGTGATTTTAACCAATGGAACAGTCGGGGGATAGGATGTGTCACAGCACCGGCCGGTCTGACTTATTTACACCTTATCATAAAGCTAACACTAACAAGTGAACTTCATTCTTTATTTTAGTTCATTTATTTAGATTTTCATTTACTGTATTTATTAATTATGAATGTATTTGGAGTATTGTTAGAATGTACTGCTTGTTTTCTAGACTGAATTCATCCAGTGTGAATAATTCATAAGAGTATTTTATGGACAATCAATCCTTCAACAGGTTTATTTACTATTTAAGTGGTGAAAAATCCACACAGACACATCAGTGGAACGCACCTCGCACCAGCAGGTGTTACAGTATAAGAGCATCACTAAGACCAGAAACCTTTGAGAAACTGACAAAGAACACAAAGAAGTTCAAATGCATTGGTTACACCTAATTGTGATATGAATAAACAAAAGGGCATTAACATACATGCATAATTAATGAAGAGGAAGGAAGCTGAAATATGTTTTTTAGAAGCCCCTCACACCTGGAGATACCCAAACAAGTTGGTATGCAACTTCGAGGTCACTTGAACAATAACTGACTGTGGCCAGCATAGGGGAAACAGATAAGGCTTACACTCAGGACCGGAGGAGTAGCTAGTTTGTTCCACTCCGGGTGAAGGGGAGTAACTGATTTGTGGACTCCTTCATATGGAGCAGTAAAATTATATCCACCCGAAAGTTATGATTAAGTGCCCAAGTCTATTAGTATGTTAGCCTGGATATAATATACTAAGAGAATGAAGCTAATGGAATACATATGGTATATGTGAGAGATAATAATCATCTGACTATGTACTACTATAATCTCGAAACCACATTTCCTCCCTTTAGACATAAAATGTCCATAACACAAAGAAGAGATTCGTCAACAAAATACTCAACGTCAACAAACTGTCAGAAACAAGCAAACAAAACCTCAAACCATAGAAAAATGTAAAACAAAGATTCTAACTGTTCAGAACTAGCTGATCTGAATTTAGATCTATGTACACCATTCCGATGACCTTTATGTGGCATAAAATCTAATACAATTGTATATAAACATAGGAGAGAGCGAAGTATACAAATACAAAGTAAGAACAAATATAATACAAAAGTCAAAGTCCTGTCTTTTTCCCAAAAGAAAATTTGAACACACTAGTCGGAAAACAGTGGAAACAATTCTCTGGATGCAGTTTATTCATCAGGAAACTTGTCGACAAGCATCTTGGCATGGAAACAACCGTCTTCTGCCTAGTGTAGTTTTGTACTACATAGGACACGTTGGGCAAAACAGGGAGAGGTTACTAGCACGTCACCTGATCGCCTGAATCCTCAGTTGTAGACACAAAGTTGTCTGGAACAGTCACTCTCTTGCAATGTGAGCAGTGGGTCCAGGTGTCTCTCTCAGCAACTCGAACAGCGGATGGGGTGGTCAGCATAACTTGCCATTCCAACGAGGCTTGTGCCACGCCTTCACTTTTACAGAGTGTAGAGGACCCTCAGCACTCACTGGCAACGCCTCTTTCACCTGCAAACGAATAGACTGAAGAGTTTTGCACAGTGCACTCATATAATCAATCATGTGATCATCGACCTGCTGTAGAAAGCCTTCAACTTGCCTGTAAGGAGAAAGGTTAGGAGTGGAAAACCACATAACACTTCCATTGGGCTCAGTCCTGTTTGGCGGTTTTGCCGTCCTCTAATGTACATCAGTACTATTGGTAGAGCTTGTACAATTTAGACCTGTCTCGGCCGGTACCTTCGACAGTTTCTGTTTGATGGTCTGGTTTAGACGTTCCACCGCACCAGCCGACTGCGGATGATAAGCGCAGTGTGTTTTCAAATCAGTTTCAAAGCATCAGAAAGATGTTGGACCAGTTTGTTCACAAAGTGCGTGCCATTGTCTGATGAAATTTTTACTGGTACTCCAAACCTAGGAATTACTTCCCTTAGCAAGCATTTTGTTACCGCGAGTGCATCAATTTAATCAAAAAACAGGGTCAGAGTTAGAGGTGTGAGCTCTGCATTTGTACACAGAAATGGATGATAACAGCTTCCAATAAATTCGAAATCCCCTTTCTCTCCAAATAGTTCCTGTACTATGGACTACAGAAAACGCATAGTTACTATCTGTAAACAGGCTTGCATCAGCGTAAAAAGCTTGGCAGCTTGAGCCAATAACTGTGAGGGCAGTTTGTGAGTTTCAATCACCTCAAAGTCATTTACAATGGCATAGGCCGTGGAAGGAGAACCATCAAGACCAGCAAGACCAGCATTTAAGTCAGGTATGTCAGTCAAGTCTGCGCGAGGTTTAGAAATGATGTCCAGTACAGTCAGACAGTCATGAGGTACACCTTTAAGTTCATTGGGAAGGAGTGTGGCAGGATTCAAAGAATTACAAGGGTGTATCGTAACATGCCAGAGTGAACAAAATGTTCTGTAACGACAGAATTCGTGCATTGGACAAATGTGTCGTTTGAGCCGACGTCAAAATTTGATGAACCTGATGTGGCACATGAACATATGTAGCAGCTATTGAGCGCACACACGGTGGATGTCCACGAATGACCGGATCCAACCGTTTCGAATAAAAACACAATAGGCCTATTTCTGTTCCCATGGGGTTGAGTCAAGACTCTGCTGTCCATGTCACATGATAATTTAGCATGAGTTCATGGCCATGAGCAATGTCCTGCAAAGGCTGAGAAATTTCTGCAAAATCAATGATCCATGGTCTGCAGTAGTTCAACATTCTGAGCCAGCTCATCATTTGCTTTTTGGTTAAGGGCTTCGGAGACTGGAGGATGCCAACAATTCGTCCAGAATCAATGTTGCACCCTGCAGAGGTCAAGATGTATCCCAAATATTTGACCTTAGGCTGCACTAATTGAAGGTTAGATTTAGAACACGTATGGCCATTGTTTGCTAAAAATATTAGCAGTGCTTTTATGAAAATTTCACAATGTTCCTTAGACTCTGAACATAACAAAAAGATCTACAAATTGGATCAGAGTGCTGCCCCCGGGTGGCAGGAATGATTCTAGGTTCCGTTTCAATTCTTGTGAAAAGAAAGTTGGTGAATCACAACATCCCTGTGGCATAACACACCACTGATAACGTTTCCCCTTAAAAGTGAAAGCAAACCAGAATCTGCTATCCTCCTGCACAGGGATACTGAAGAATACATTAGCCAAGTCAATCACTGAGTAGAATTTCGAATTGGGAGGGATACCTGACAACACAGTGGATGGATTAGTGGAACAAATGGAATTGAATTGTTGTTCAGTCGAAGGAGTTACTGCGGAAGGCAAACAATGCTTTGATGCAGAGCAGAGAGTATTCCCCTGATCGGAATTTAGAACTCGGAATTTGGAACACAGAATTCAGAACTCGGAACTCAGAATTTAGAACTCGGAACGTGGAATTCGAAATTTAAAATTTGGAACTCGAAATTTAGAATTCGGAATTCAGAAGTTGGAATTTGGAATTCCGAACTTGGAATTTGGAACTTGGAACTCAGAACGTGGAATTCGGAATTTAGAATTTGGAATGTGGAATTTAGAATTCATAACTTGGAATTTGGAATTTAGAGCTCGGAACGTGGAATTCAAAATTGAAAAATTTGGAACTCGGAACTCAGAACTTAAAATTCAGAATTCTGAAGTTGGAATTTGGAATTCAGAACTTAGAATTTGGAACTCGGAACGTGGAATTCGTAATTTAAAATTTGGAACTCGGAATTAGGAATGTGGAATTCAGAATTTAGAACTTGGAATTCGAAACTCAGAATTTAGAACTCGGATTTGGAATTTGTAAAGCAGAATGAACCTGTATCAATTCTAATAAAGTTGATAAAGACGATTTTCTGACTTTACGATTATAAATCATGCGGGGACACAGACACAGTCTCGATACTGCAGGGTTTGTCTGAAACACTATGAGTGACACTGATCTCTTACTTTTTAATACAAGCAGAGAAATCACAGAATTAATGCTTATAAAATCGAGGAAATCCTCTTAAACTAACCTGACTGGTGGGACTGGGAAGGGCCAGTCAGTCCTGGCGTGGCAGCTTCTCGATGTTCCCGGAGAGAACGTCGGACCCCAGGCAGCTCGGATGAGGCCTCTCTGTGGAAGAGGACCTGCCGTAAAGATCTCCCAGAAAAATCAGCAGCCAGCAGTGGAGCGAAGAGCCGGTAAACTTCTCTCTTACTCGTCGGTAGGTGAGCAGGGGGCCGAAGACGATGATCCTGGCGTCGGTCTTTTTCCAAACGGTGCTGAAGCCACGACGCTGCTGCTAAGGGAAGCCGCCTGCCGAACACGGGCACATGGAAAACAGGAGACAGTGGGAGCAGGTGAAGACGAAGTCGAAGAGCTGTGGTGGTGGCAAAGCTGATATTAAAGACTATAAAGTAGGGACGGTCGCTTGACGCTCTCAGACTCACGTCTCAAACAGCAGTTCAGAGTCTAACCAAAAGTACCGGAGATCACGTGATCGGTGGAACCGAAGCTTTGTTGCGTCACTGAAACGCAATTACATGCCGAGCGCAACGAGCTGAATAAAAAATAAATATGTACTTAACTGGGAAAACTTGCTTCTAGTCACAGAGAAGGAGTGACTAAAGCTCAGCTCTCTGGAGTCATTTAAACCTTTCAAGTCAAGTCAAGTTAAGTCAAATTTACTTGTATAGCACTTTTTACAACTCTTGTTGTCACAAAGCAGCTTTACATAATTAGTAATTAGTAAAAGATAACATAAAAAGACCTGAATGATCCAAGACCCCCAGTGAGCAAGCCAACAGTGACAGTGGCAAGGAAACACTCCCTCAGAGCTGGAGGAAGAAACCTTGGGAGGAACCAAGACTCACAAAGGGGACCCATCCTCTTCTGGTCAGAACTGTTTATAAATTATTGGTAAAAGTTACCAAACCATCTATACTGTTAAACTGCTCTGATCATAATCATAATATAATAATCGTGGTGTAGTAGAACTTAATATTGTCATGGCAGTGATGGTCAGAGTAATGATAGTTAATAGTGGTGATATTAATAGTGGCAGATAGTTAAGAGTCCATTTAGGTTTTAACATGGTCATTAGACAATACACTAGGATCAAGATTTGGTTTCTTGATTAAAGGTTTTATGACTGCTCATTTAAGGGTTTTTGGTACATGCCCTAAGCTAAGGGATGAGTTTACAATAGTTAAAAGAGGTCTGATTATAATTGGGAGTATTTCTTTTAGTATTTTAGAGGGAATTGGGTCAAGTGTACAGGTTGTATAATTTGCTGAGGAAATCATTTTTTCTAGTTCTGGCTGTGGAAGTGGGTTGAAGGCTTCCAGCCTTTGTTCTACAACTGAGTTATGTTCTAAAGCAGACTGTCATGTTTGATTTAATAAGCAGGGTTGGATTTGTTGTCTAATATTTTCTATTTTATTAATAAAATAATCCACAAAAGCATTACTGGTTAAGGATGTTGGAATCTGGGGTTGAGAATCTGTCTGGCTTTTAGTAAGTTTAGAGAGCTCTCTAAAAAGTACTCTGGGGTTGTTTTTGTTTTTCTCGATCAGCGAGGCCAAACACGCTGAGCGAGCTTTAATGAGTGTCTTTCTATATTGACTAAGGCTGTCCTTCCAGGCAGGGTGGAACCCCTCTACTTGGACATCCAGCGATTTAGCGATGTGGGTGGGCTGTAAGACTCAGCGCCACTGGTGTTCGGGTGGGCTAGATTCGGCCTTAGCGCTAGCATTAGCCTTAGCTTTCCGGCTATGCCGCCGAGACGTCACCCATTCGCCCCGCTGTGAGGGCTCTAACGCCGGAGTGGGGGGTGCTAGCTCTCCCTGAGGCATCCGGGGCTGCTACCAGTGACTCTGTATCCTTTAGTAAAGCCATGATGCTCACCTCCAACTGCTCCACTTTCTCCTCCACAGAGCTAACTAGCTCTCATTTAGTACAAACACTATCATTATCACTAGTGGAGGAAAAAGGGTCCAGACTAAACATGCCACACTTCTCACACTCAAAAAGTCCAGAAACAGCCTTAATAAAGTAGAAACTTACCGCCTGCAGTTGATTTGGGCACTGAAATAAACGTCGTTGTAGATAAAACTGCTGCTCCGCTTTTTGTTGAGTCTTTTGATAAACCTGTGGCTGTAAACACGATCTAACAGCAGTTAGTAAACGTACGACGCAGTAGATCACTAAACAGATCTATAAAAAATAAGCGCTAGAAAGTGACAGAAAGAGGAAAAACAAGCTAAACACGGAGACAGTGATTCCTCCAAGCTCCAGGTCAGGAGTCAGGATTTCACACAAGGGTTAGCGGCAAGCGGCGAGCTACAGAGACCCGATTCAGATCTAGAGGAGAGACAGTTCCTCCAGAAAAGCAGACAAGTGGTTGCTATGGACACTGAATTATTTCATTTCTAACCAAATAATGTATTAGTTTATTTATTTTAGTTATTATATTTTATTCATTTATTTCATTTATTTAGATGTTACTTTGATCTACTTTATTTTTAAATGTTATTTTTTTAAAGTTGACTTGTACTGTCATATTTTATATTTTATCTCCATATTCTGGTTTTATTTGTGTCAGTTTTGTTTATTAATCTTTTCTTAATATTGTTTTTCTTAATATCTTAATATTAAATCATATTTGTATACTTTACTAATTAAATATTAGTTTATTTATTTTATCATATCATTTATTCTTAATCGTCTATTATCTTGAATTTATTTTTTAATGTTTTTAATTTATTAATTTACCTTCGTTCATTTTAGATAAAATATATCAAATAAAATAGATTTTTCTCTTTCAATCCTCGTCTATTGTAAAAACTGTATTTTTCAAGGGAAATAAAGGTTGGTTGATTGATTGTTTAGTTGATTGTATTTTGTTTTAACGGCCACCCAGAATGTAACAGCTGAATCAAGAATGGCTAATCGTTCAAATTACAGCAGACTTTGAGTTTGCACAATTTAAGTGTTCATCAACTGAACAAGCACATAGTGAACGTTGGCTCAGTTTGAGCTAGATCTCATTTTTCTTTCCTGTTAGAATTTCTGTTAAAGTTACTAAAGTTACCAGTTTTTTTTTAGAAGTTATTAGTGGGGTCAGTTGGTTAAAACATACTAGCTTGTTCAGTAAAATAAAGTTTTAGTCACCAGCAGAACTTATCAGTTACTTATTGAATTGAGAAGATTGATGAAGGCTGGATCTACGGTCAGCGAGGGAGGGGCTCAGAAGGTCCTAAACCTGTAAGACAAAAAAAAGTCAATACATATATAGAAACTGAATGATGAACTAACTCTTACACACTTGCAGTCAGATAAATATCGAGTCACACAAATAGTTGCAATGGACAGACACTTGTTTGATGGATCCACCATTAGGAAGGAGGGGGGGGGGGTCCTGGAGTCCTGAAAGCCTGTAAGACAACAAAGAAAGTCAATACATGTATAGAAACTGAATGATCACCTACCTGTTAGACAGTAGCAAACAGATAGATAGCGAGCCGTACACAGTGACAGATGGATGGACCCTTGATGGACAGATGCACCATCAGGGAGGGAAGGGATAATGGCATCCTAAAAACCTGTAAAACAAAGAAAACCAATAAATGTATAGAAACTGAATGATCACCTACCTGTTAGTCAGTAGCAAACAGATAGACAGCAAGCCGTACACAGTTGCAGATGGATGGACCCTTGATGGACAGATGAACCATGAGGGAGGGAAGGGGTATTGGCATCCTCAGAACCTGAAAGATAACAAAGACAATCAATACAGGTTTTGAAACTGAAAGATCACTTACCTTTTACACAGTTGTAGAACAATAGACAGTGAGCCAGACACAGCTGCAGATAGACAGATTGATGGTGGCTGGATCTACAGTCAGGGAGGGAGGGGTTCTGAAGGTCCTGAACCTGTAAGACAACAAAGAAAGTCAATACATGTATAGAAACTGAATGATCACCTACGTGTTAGACAGTAGCAGACAGATAGACAGCAAACCGTACACAGTGACAGATGGATGGACCATTGATTGACAGATGCACCATCAGGGAGGGAAGGGGTAATGGCATCCTCTAAACCTGTAAGACAACAAAGAAAATCAATACATGTATAGAAACTGAATGTTGAACTAACTCTTACACACTGGCAGTCAGAAAGATCGAGTCATACAAATAGTTGCAATGGACAGACACTTGTTTAATGGATCCACCATTTGGAAGGAGGGGGGGTCCTGGAGTCCTGAAAGCCTGTAAGACAACAAAGAAAGTCAATACATGTATAGAAACTGAATGATCACCTACCTGTTAGACAGTAGCAAACAGATAGACAGCGAGCCGTACACAGTGACAGATGGATGGACCCTTGATGGACAGATGCACCATCAGGGAGGGAATGGGTAATGGCATCCTCTAAAACTATAAGACAACAAAGAAAATCAATACATGTATAGAAACTGAATGATCACCTACCTGTTAGACAGTAGCAAACAGATTGACAGCGAGTTGTACACAGTGACTGATCCATGGAGCCTTGATGGACAGATGCACAATCAGGGAGGGAAGGGGTAATGGCATCCTCTAAACCTGTAAGACAACAAAGAAAATCAATACATGTATAGAAACTGAATGTTGAACTAACTCTTACACACTGGCAGTCAGAAAGATCGAGTGATACAAATAGTTGCAATGGACAGACACTTGTTTAATGGATCCACCATTAGGAAGGAGGGGGGGTCCTGGAGTCCTGAAAGCCTGTTAGACAACAAAGAAAGTCAATACATGTATAGAAACTGAATGATCACCTACCTGTAGCAAAGACAGTAGCAAACAGATAGACAGCGAGCCGTACACAGTGACAGATGGATGGACCCTTGATGGACAGACGCACCATCAGGGAGGGAATGGGTAATGGCATCCTCTAAAACTATAAGACAACAAAGAAAATCAATACATATATAGAAACTGAATGATCACCTACCTGTTAGACAGTAGCAAACAGATAGACAGCGAGCCGTACACAGTGGCAGATGGATGCACCATCAGGGTGGGAAGGGGTAATGGCATCCTCTGAACCTGTATGACAACAAAGAAAATCAATACATGTATAGAAACTGAATGATCACCTACCTGTTAGACAGTAGCAAACAGATAGACAGCGAGCCGTACACAGTGGCAGATGGATGCACCATCAGGGTGGGAAGTGGTAATGGCATCCTCTGAACCTGTATGACAACAAAGAAAATCAATACATGTATAGAAACTGAATGATCACCTACCTGTTAGACAGTAGCAAACAGATTGACAGCGAGTTGTACTCAGTGACAGATCTATGGAGCCTTGATGGACAGATGCACCATCAGGAAAGGAAGGGGTAATGGCATCCTCTAAACCTGTAAGACAACAAAGAAAATCAATACATGTAAAGAAACCGAATGATCACCTACCTGTTAGACAGAAGAAAACAAATTGACAGCGAGCCATACACAGTGACAGATGGATGGACCGTTGATGGACAGATGCACCATCAGGGAGGGAAGGGGTAATGGCATCCTCTAAACCTGTAAGACAACAAAAAAAAGCAATACATGTTTAGAAACTGAATGATCACCTACCTTTTAGACAGTAGCAAACAGATTGACAGCGAAATGTACACAGTGACAGATCTATGGAGCCTTGATGGACAGATGCACCATCAGGGAGGGAAGGGGTAATGGCATCCTCTAAACCTGTAAGACAACAAACAGTGTCAATACATGTATAGAAACTGAATGATTACCTACCTGTTAGACAGTAGCAAACAGATAGACAGCGAGCCGTACACAGTGGCAGATGGATGCACCATCAGGGTGGGAAGGGGTAATGGCATCCTCTGAACCTGTATGACAACAAAGAAAATCAATACATGTATAGAAACTGAATGATCACCTACCTGTTAGACAGTAGCAAACAGATAGACAGCGAGCCGGACACAGTGGCAGATGGATGGAACCTTGATGGACAGATGCACCATCAGGGAGGGAAGGGGTAATGGCATCCTCTAAACCTGTAAGACAACAAAGAAAATCAATACATGTATAGAAACTGAATGTTGAACTAACTCTTACACACTGGCAGTCAGAAAGATCGAGTGATACAAATAGTTGCAATGGACAGACACTTGTTTAATGGATCCACCATTAGGAAGGAGGGGGGGTCCTGGAGTCCTGAAAGCCTGTAAGACAACAAAGAAAGTCAATACATGTATAGAAACTGAATGATCACCTACCTGTTAGACAGTAGCAAACAGATAGACAGCGAGCCGTACACAGTGGCAGATGGATGCACCATCAGGGTGGGAAGGGGTAATGGCATCCTCTGAACCTGTTTGACAACAAAGAAAATCAATACATGTATAGAAACTGAATGATCACCTACCTGTCAGACAGTAGCAAACAGATTGACAGCGAGTTGTACTCAGTGACAGATCTACGGAGCCTTGATGGACAAATGCACCATCAGGAAAGGAAGGGGTAATGGCATCCTCTAAACCTGTAAGACAACAAAGAAAATCAATACATGTAAAGAACCCGAATGATCACCTACCTTTTAGACAGTAGCAAACAGATTGACAGCGAGCCGGACACAGTGACAGATGGATGGACCCTTGATGGACAGATGCACCATCAGGGAGGGAAGGGGTATTGGCATCCTCAGAACCTAAATGATAACAACGACAATCAATACAGGTTTTGAAACTGAAAGATCACTTACCTCACAGTTGCAGAACAATAGGGAGTGAGGCAGACACAGCTGCAGATGGATAGATTGATGGTGACTGAATCTACGGTCAGGGAGGGAGGGGCTCTGAAAGTCCTAAACCTTTAAGACAAAAAAGACAAAAAAAAACGTCAATACATGTATAGAAACTGAATAATGAACTAACTCTTACACACTTGCAGTACAATAGATATGGAGTCACACAAATAGTTGCAATGGACAGATCCTTGTTTGATGGATCCACCATTAGGAAGGGGGGGGGCGGAGTCCTGAAAGCCTGTTAGACATCAAAGAAAATCAATACATGCATAGAAACTGAATGATCACCTACCTTTTAGAATGTAGCAAACAGATAGACAGCGAGCCGTACACAGTGACAGATGGATGGACCATTGATGGACAGATGCACCATCAGGGAGGGAAGGGGTATTGGCATCCTCAGAACCTAAATGATAACAAAGACAGTCAATACAGGTTTTGAAACTGAAAGATCACTTACCTTTTACGTAGTTGCAGAACAATACACAGTGAGTCAGACACAGCTGCAGACGGACCGATTGATGCAGGCTGGATCTACAGTCAGCGAGGGACGGGCTCAGAAGGTTATAAACCTATAAGACAAAAAAAAGTCAATACATGTATAGAAACTGAATGATGATCTAACTCTTACACACTTGCAGTCAGAAAGATCGAGTCACACAAATAGTTGCAATGGACAGAGACTTATTTGATGGATCCACCATTAGGAAGGAGGGGCGGGGGTCCTGGAGTCCTGAAAGCCTATAAGACAACAAAGAAAGTCAATACATGTATAGAAACTGATTGATCACCTACCTGATAGACAGTAGCAAACAGATAGACAACGAGCCATACACAGTGGAAGATGGATGGACCCTTGATGGACAGATGCACCATCAGCGAGGGAAGGGGTAATGGCATCCTCGGAACCTGAAAGAAAGCAAGGACAGTCAATACAGGTTTTGAAACTGAAAGATCACTTACCTTTTACACAGTTGCAGAACAATACACAGTGAGCCAGACACAGCTGCAGACGGACAGATTGATGGAGGCCGGATCTACGGTCAGCGAGGGAGGGGCTCAGAAGGTCCTAAACCTGTAAGACAAAAAAAAGTCAATACATGTACAGAAACTGAATGATGACCTAACTCTTACACACTTGCAGTCAGACAGATAGCGAGTCACTCACACATCATTGCAATGGACATACCATTGTTTAATGAATACACCATTAGGAACGAGATGGGGGGGGGGGTCCTGGAGTCCTGAAAGCCTGTAAGACAATAAAGAAAATTAATACATGTACAGAAACTGAATGATCACCTACCTGTTAGACAGTAGCAAACAGATAGACAACGAGCCGTAAACAGTGACAGATGGATAGACCCTTGATGGACAGATGCACCATCAGGGAGGGAAGGGGTAATGGCATCCTCTTAACCTGTAAGACAACAAAGAAAATAATTACATGTATAAAAACTGAATGATCACCTACCTGTTAGACAGTAGCAAACAGATAGACAGCGAGCCGCACAGAGTGACAGATGGATGGACCGTTGATGGACAGATGCACCACCAGGGAGGAAGGGGTAATGGCAACCTCGAAACCTGTAAGACAACAAAGAAAGTCAATACATGTATAGAAACTGAATGATCATCAGGGAGGGAAGGGGTATTGGCATCCTCAGAACCTAAAAGATAACAAAGACAGTCAATACAGGTTTTGAAACTGAAATATCACTTACCTTTTACACAGTTTCAGAACAATAGAGAATGAGCCAGACACAGCTGCAGATGGACAAATTGATGGTGGCCGGATCTACGGTCAGGGAGGGAGGGGCTCTGAAGGTCCTAAACCTGTAAGACAAAAAAAACTCAATACATGTATAGAAACTGAATGATCACCTACCTGTTAGACAGTAGAAGACAGATAGACAGCGAACCGTACACAGTGGTAGATGGATTAAACCTTGATGGACAGATGCACCATCAGGAAGGGAAGGTGTATTGGCATCCTCAGAACCTGAAAGACAACAAAGACAGTCAATACAGGTTTTGAAACTGAAAGATCACTTACCTTTTACACAGTTTCAGAACAATAGAGAATGAGCCAGACACAGCTGCAGATGGACAGATTGATGGTGGCCGGATCTACGGTCAGGGAGGGAGGGGCTCTGAAGGTCCTAAACCTGTAAGACAAAAAAAAGTCAATACATGTATAGAAACTGAATGATCACCTACCTGTTAGACAGTAGCAGACAGATAGACAGCGAACCGTACACAGTGACAGATGGATGGACACTTGATGGACAGATGCACCACCAGGGAGGAAGGGGTAATGGCATCCTCAAAACCTGTAAGACAACAAATACATGTATATCAATACATGTATAGAAACTGAATGATCACCTACCTGTTACACAGTAGCAAATAGATAGATAGAGAGCTGTACAGGTTTTAAAACTGGAAGATCACTTACCTTTTACACATTTGCAGAACAATACACAGTGAGCCAGACACAGCTGCAGACGGACAGATTGATGGAGGCTGGATCTACGGTCAGCGAGGGAGGGGCTCAGAAGGTCCTAAATCTGTAAGAAAAAAAAAAGTCAATACATGTGTAGAAACTGAATGATCACCTACCTGTTACACAGTAGCAAATAGATAGATAGAGAGCCGGACACAGTGACAGATGGATGGACCCTTGATGGACAGATGCACCATCAGGGAGGGAAGGGGTAATGGCATCCTCTAAACCTGTAAGACAACAAAGAAAGTCAATACATGTATAGAAACTGAATGATCATCAGGGAGGGAAGGGGTATTGGCATCCTCAGAACCTGAAAGACAACAAAGACAGTCAATACAGTTTTTGAAACTGAAAGATCACTTACCTTTTACACAGTTGCAGAACAATAGACAGTGAGCCAGACACAGCTGCAGATGGATGGACCCTTGATGGACAGATGAACCATCAGGGAGGGAAGGGGTAATGGCATCCTCTAAACCTGTAAGACAACAAAGAAAATTAATACATGTACAGAAACTGAATGATCAACCTATCTGTTAGACAGTAGCAAACAGATAGACAATTAGCCGTACACAGTGACAGATGGATGGACCCTTGACGGACAGATGCACCATCAGGGAGGGAAGGGGTAATAGCATCCTCTAAAGCTATAAGACAACAAAGAAAATCAATACATGTATAGAAACTGAATGATCACCTACCTGTTAGACAGCAGCAAACAGATTGACAGCGAGCCGTAAAAAGTGTTAGATGGATTAAACCTTGATGGACAGATGCACCATCGGGGAGGGAAGGGGTAATGGCATCCTCGGAACCTGAAAGACAACAAAGACAGTCAATACAGGTTTTAAATCTGAAAGATCACTTACCTTTTACACAATTGCAGAACAATACACAGTGAGCCAGACACAGCTGCAGGCGGACAGATTGATGGAGGCTGGATTTATGGTCAGCGAGGGAGGGGCTCAGAAGGTCCAGACAGAAAGACAGCGAGCCGTACACAGTGGCAGATGGATGGAACCTTGATCGACAGATGCACCATCAGGGAGGGAAGGGGTAATGGCAACCTTGGAACATGAAAGATCACTTACCTTTTACACAGTTGCAGAACAATACACAGTGAGCCAGACAGAGCTGCAGATGGACAGATTGATGGAGGCTGGATCTACGGTCGGCGAGGGAGGGGCTCAGAAGGTCCTAAACCTGTAATACAAAAAAAAAGTCAATACATGTGTAGAAACTGAATGATGAACTAACTCTTACACACTTGCAATCGGATAGATATCGAGTTACACAAATAGTTAAAATGGACAGACCCTTGTTTGATGGATACACCATTAGGAAGGGGGGGGGGTCCTGGAGTCCTGAAAGCCTGTAAGACAACAAAGAAATTCAATACATGTATAGAAACTGAATGATCACCTACCTGTTAGACAGTAGAAAACAGATAGACAGCAAGCCGTACACAGTGACAGATGGATGGACCTTCGATGGACAGTGGCACCATCAGGGAGGGAATAGGTAATGGCATCCTCTAAACCTGTAAGACAACAAAAAAAAAATAAATACATGTATAGAAACTGAATGATCACCTACCTGTTAGACAGGTGCAGACAGACAGCGAGCCGTACACAGTGGCAGATGGATGGAACCTTGATGGACAGATGCACCATCAGGGAGGGAAGGGGTAATGGCATCCTCTAAACCTGTAAGACAACAAAGAAAATCAATACATGTATAGAAACTGAATGATCACCTACCTATTAGACAGTAGTAAACAGATAGACAGCGAACCATACACAGTGGCAGATGGATGGAACCTTGATGGACAGATGCACCATGAGGGAGGGAAGGGGTAATGGCATCCTCTAAACCTGTAAGACAACAAAGAAAATCAATACATGTATTGAAACTGAATGATCACCTACCTGTTACACAGTAGAAAACAGATAGACAGCGAGCCATACAGAGTGGCAGATGGATGGAACCTTGATGGACAGATGCACCATCAGGGAGGGAAGGGGTAATGGCATCCTCTAAACCTGGAAGAGAACAAAGAAAATAAATACCTGTATAGAAACTGAATGATCACCTACCTGTTAGTCAGTAGCAAACAGATAGACAGCGAGCCGTACACAGTTGCAGATGGATGGACCCTTGATGGACAGATGCACCATCAGGGAGGGAAGGGGTATTGGCATCCTCAGAACCTAAAAGATAAAGAAAATTAATACAGGGTTTGAAACTGAAAGATCACTTACCTTTTACACAGTTGCAGAACAATAGACAGTGAGGCATGGGGAATTGGGGGGTCCTGGAGTCCAGAAAGCCTGTAAGACAACAAAGAAAGTCAATACAGGTTTTGAAACTGAAAGATCACTTACCTTTTACACAGTTGCAGAACAATACACAGTGAGCCAGACACAGCTGCAGACGGACAGATTGATGGAGGCTTGATTTACGGTCAGCGAGGGAGGGGCTCAGAAGGTCCTAAACCTGTAAGACAAAAAAAAGTCAATACATATATAGAAATTGAATGATGAACTAACTCTTACACACTTGCAGTAGGATAAATATCGAGTCACACAAATAGTTGCAATGGACAGACACTTCTTTGATGGATCCGCCATTAGGAAGGAGGGGGGGGTCCTGGAGTCCTGAAAGCCTGTAAGACAACAAAGAAAATCAATACATGTAAAGAAACTGAATGATCACCTACCTGTCAGACAGTAGAAAACAGATAGACAGCGAGCCGTACACAGTGACAGATGGATGGACCCTTGATGGACAGTGGCACCATCAGGGAGGGAATAGGTAATGGCATCCTCTAAACCTGTAAGACAACAAAAAATAAATAAATACATGTATAGAAACTGAATGATTACCTACCTGTTAGACAGGTGCAGAGAGACAGACAGCGAGCCGTACACAGTGGCAGATGGATGGAACCTTGATGGACAGATGCACCATCAGGGAGGGAAGGGGTAATGGCATCCTCTAAACCTGTAAGACAACAAAGAAAATCAATACATGTATAGAAACTGAATGATCACCTACCTATTAGACAGTAGTAAACAGATAGACAGCGAGCCATACACAGTGGCAGATGGATGGAACCTTGATGGACAGATGCACCATGAGGGAGGGAACGGGTAATGG
Source organism: Salminus brasiliensis (assembly GCF_030463535.1). Classification (NCBI taxonomy): domain Eukaryota; kingdom Metazoa; phylum Chordata; class Actinopteri; order Characiformes; family Bryconidae; genus Salminus; species Salminus brasiliensis. Next base: position 20,274,323 of record NC_132898.1, on the reverse strand, counting down.
CATCCTCTAAACCTGTAAGACAACAAAGAAAATCAATACATGTATTGAAACTGAATGATCACCTACCTGTGACACAGTAGAAAACAGATAGACAGCGAGCCATACAGAGTGGCAGATGGATGGAACCTTGATGGACAGATGCACCATCAGGGAGGGAAGGGGTAATGGCATCCTCTAAACCTGGAAGAGAACAAAGAAAATAAATACCTGTATAGAAACTGAATGATCACCTACCTGTTAGTCAGTAGCAAACAGATAGACAGCGAGCCGTACACAGTTGCAGATGGATGGACCCTTGATGGACAGATGCACCATCAGGGAGGGAAGGGGTATTGGCATCCTCAGAACCTAAAAGATAAAGAAAATTAATACAGGGTTTGAAACTGAAAGATCACTTACCTTTTACACAGTTGCAGAACAATAGACAGTGAGGCATGGGGAATTGGGGGGTCCTGGAGTCCAGAAAGCCTGTAAGACAACAAAGAAAGTCAATACAAGTTTTGAAACTGAAAGATCACTTACCTTTTACACAGTTGCAGAACAATACACAGTGAGCCAGACACAGCTGCAGACGGACAGATTGATGGAGGCTTGATTTACGGTCAGCGAGGGAGGAGCTCAGAAGGTCCTAAACCTGTAAGACAAAAAAAAGTCAATACATATATAGAAATTGAATGATGAACTAACTCTTATACACTTGCAGTAGGATAAATATCGAGTCACACAAATAGTTGCAATGGACAGACACATCTTTGATGGATCCGCCATTAGGAAGGAGGGGGGGGTCCTGGAGTCCTGAAAGCCTGTAAGACAACAAAGAAAATCAATATATGTATAGAAACTGAATGATCACCTACCTGTTAGACAGTAGAAAACAGATAGACAGCGAGCCGTACACAGTGACAGATGGATGGACCCTTGATGGACAGATGCACCATCAGGGAGGGAATGGGTAATGGCATCCTCTAAACCTGTAAGACAAGAAAAAAAAATAAATACATGTATAGAAACTGAATGATCACCTACCTGTTAGACAGGGGCAGACAGACAGACAGCGAGCTGTACACAGTGGCAGATGGATGGAACCTTGATGGACAGATGCACCATCAGGGAGAGAAGGGGTAATGGCATCCTCTAAACCTGTAAGACAAGAAAAAAAAATAAACGCATGTATAGAAACTGAATGATCACCTACCTGTTAGACAGTAGAAAACAGATAGACAATGAGCCGTACACAGTGACAGATGGATGGACCCTTGACGGACAGATGCACCATCAGGGACGGAAGGGGTAATGGCATCCTCTAAACCTATAAGACAACAAAGAAAATCAATACATGTATAGAAACTGAATGATCACCTACCAATTAGACAGTAGAAAACAGATAGACAGCGAGCCGTACACAGTGACAGATGGATGGACCCTTGATTGACAGATGCACCATCAGGGAGGGAATGGGTAATGGCATCCTCTAAACCAGTAAGACAACAAAGAAAATCAATACATGTAAAGAAACCGAATGATCACCTACCTGTTAGACAGTAGCAAACAGATAGACAGCGAGCCGGACACAGTGGCAGATGGATGGAACCTTGATGGACAGATGCACCATCAGGGAGGGAAGGGGTAATGGCATCCTCTAAACCTGTAAGACAACAAACAGTGTCAATACATGTATAGAAACTGAATGATCACCTACCTGTTAGACAGTAGCAAACAGACAGATAGCGAGCCATACACAGTGACAGATGTATGGACCCTTGATGGACAGATGCACCATCAGGGAGGGAAGGGGTATTGGCATCCTAAGAACCTAAATGATAACAACGACAATCAATACAGGTTTTGAAACTGAAGGGGTAATGGCATCCTCTAAACCTGTAAGACAACAAAGAAAATCAATACATGTATAGAAACTGAATGTTGAACTAACTCTTACACACTGGCAGTCAGAAAGATCGAGTCATACAAATAGTTGCAATGGACAGATACTTGTTTAATGGATCCACCATTAGGAAGGAGGGGGGGTCCTGGAGTCCTGAAAGCCTGTAAGACAACAAAGAAAGTCAATACATGTATAGAAACTGAATGATCACCTACCTGTTAGACAGTAGCAAACAGATAGACAGCGAGCCGTACACAGTTGCAGATGGATGGACCCTTGATGGACAGATGCACCATCAGGGAGGGAAGGGGTATTGGCATCCTCAGAACCTAAATGATAACAACGACAATCAATACAGGTTTTGAAACTGAAAGATCACTTACCTTTTACACAGTTGCAGAACAATAGGGAGTGAGGCAGACACAGCTGCAGATGGACAGATTGATGGTGGCTGAATCTACGGTCAGGGAGGGAGGGGCTCTGAAAGTCCTAAACCTTTAAGACAAAAAAGACAAAAAAAAACGTCAATACATGTATAGAAACTGAATGATGACCTAACTCTTACACACTTGCAGTCAGAAAGATATCGAGTCACACAAATAGTTGGAATGGACAGATCCTTGTTTGATGGATCCACCATTAGGAAGGAGGGGGGGTCCTGGAGTCCTGAAAGCCTGTAAGACAAATAAAAAAGTCAAAACATGTATAGAAACTGAATAATGAACTAACTCTTACACACTTGCAGTACAATAGATATCGAGTCACACATTAGGAAGGGGGGGGGCGGAGTCCTGAAAGCCTGTTAGACATCAAAGAAAATCAATACATGTATAGAAACTGAATGATCACCTACCTGTTAGAAGGTAGCAAACAGATAGACAGCGAGCCGTACACAGTGGCAGATGGATGCACCATCAGGGTGGGAAGTGGTAATGGCATCCTCTGAACCTGTATGACAACAAACAAAATCAATACATGTATAGAAACCGAATGATCACCTACCTGTTAGACAGTAGCAAACAGATTGACAGCGAGTTGTACTCAGTGACAGATCGATGGACCGTTGATGGACAGATGCACCATCAGGGAGGGAATGGCTAATGGCATCCTCTAAAACTATAAGACAACAAAGAAAATCAATACATGTATAGAAACTGAATGATCACCTACCTGTTAGACAGTAGCAAACAGATAGACAGCGAGCCGTACACAGTGGCAGATGGATGCACCATCAGGGTGGGAAGGGGTAATGGCATCCTCTGAACCTGTATGACAACAAAGAAAATTAATACATGTATAGAAACTGAATGATCACCTACCTGTTAGACAGTAGCAAACAGATAGACAGCGAGCCGGACACAGTGACAGATGGATGGAACCTTGATGGACAGATGCACCATCAGAGAGGGAAGGGGTAATGGCATCCTCTAAACCTGTAAGACAACAAACAGTGTCAATACATGTATAGAAACTGAATGATCACCTACCTGTTAGACAGTAGCAAACAGACAGATAACGAGCCATACACAGTGACAGATGTATGGACCCTTGATGGACAGATGCACCATTAGGGAGGGAAGGGGTATTGGCATCCTCAGAACCTAAATGATAACAACGACAATCAATACAGGTTTTGAAACTGAAGGGGTAATGGCATCCTCTAAACCTGTAAGACAAATAAAAAAAGTCAATACATATATAGAAACTGAATGATGAACTAACTCTTACACACTTGCAGTCAGATAAATATCGAGTCACACAAATAGTTGCAATGGACAGATCCTTGTTTGATGGATCCACCATTAGGAAGGGGGGGGGGGCGGAGTCCTGAAAGCCTGTTAGACATCAAAGAAAATCAATACATGCATAGAAACTGAATGATCACCTACCTTTTAGAATGTAGCAAACAGATAGACAGCGAGCCGTACACAGTGACAGATGGATGGACCCTTAATGGACAGATGAACCATCAGGGAGGGAAGGGGTAATGGCATCCTCTAAACCTGTAAGACAACAAAGAAAATAAATACATGTATAGAAACTGAATGATCACCTACCTGTTAGAAGGGTGCAGACAGATAGACAGCGAGCCATACACAGTGACAGATGGATGTCCCCTTGATGGACAGATGCACCATCAGGGAGGGAAGGGGTATTGGCATCCTCAGAACCTGAAAGACAACAAAGAAAATCAATACATGTATAGAAACTGAATGATCACCTACCTGTTAGAAGGGTGCAGACAGATAGACAGCGAGCCATACACAGTGACAGATGGATGTCCCCTTGATGGACAGATGCACCATCAGGGAGGGAAGGGGTAATGGCATCCTCTAAACCTGTAAGACAACAAACAGTGTCAATACATGTATAGAAACTGAATGATCACCTACCTGTTAGACAGTAGCAAACAGACAGATAGCGAGCCGTACACAGTGACAGATGTATGGACCCTTGATGGACAGATTTACCATCAGGGAGGGAAGGGGTATTGGCATCCTCAGAACCTAAATGATAACAACGACAATCAATACAGGTTTTGAAACTGAAAGATCACTTACCTTTTACACAGTTGCAGAACATTAGACAGTGAGCCAGACACAGCTGCAGATAGACAGATTGATGGTGGCTGGATCTACGGTAAGTGAGGGACGGGCTCAGAAGGTCCTAAACCTGTAAGACAAATAAAGTCAAAACATGTATAGAAACTGAATAATGAACTAACTCTTACACACTTGCAGTACAATAGATATCGAGTCACACAAATAGTTGCAATGGATAGATCCTTGTTTGATGGATCCACCATTAGGAAGGGGGGGGGGCGGAGTCCTGAAAGCCTGTTAGACATCAAAGAAAATCAATACATGCAAAGAAACTGGATGATCACCTACCTTTTAGAATGTAGCAAACAGATAGACAGCGAGCCGTACACAGTGACAGATGGATGGACCCTTAATGGACAGATGCCCCATCAAGGAGGGAAGGGGTATTGGCATTCTCAGAACCTGAAAGACAACAAAGAAAATCAATACATGTATAGAAACTGAATGATCACCTACCTGTTAAAAGGGTGCAGACAGATAGACAGCGAGCCATACACAGTGACAGATGGATGGACACTTGATGGACAGATGCACCATCAGGGAGGGAATGGGTAATGGCATCCTCTAAACCTGTAAGACAACAAAGAAAATAAATACATGTATAGAAACTGAATGATCACCTACCTGTTAGAGAGGTGCAGACAGATAGACAGCGAGCTGCACACAGTGACAGATGAATCGACCATTGATGGACAGATGCACCATCAGGGAGGGAAGGGGTATTGGCATCCTCAGAACCTGAAAGACAACAAAGAAAATCAATACATGTATAGAAACTGAATGATCACCTACCTGTTAGACAGTAGCAAACAGATAGACAGCGAGCCGTACACAGTGGCAGATGGATGCACCATCAGGGTGGGAAGGGGTAATGGCATCCTCTGAACCTGTATGACAACAAAGAAAATTAATACATGTATAGAAACTGAATGATCACCTACCTGTTAGACAGTAGCAAACAGATAGACAGCGAGCCGGACACAGTGACAGATGGATGGAACCTTGATGGACAGATGCACCATCAGAGAGGGAAGGGGTAATGGCATCCTCTAAACCTGTAAGACAACAAACAGTGTCAATACATGTATAGAAACTGAATGATCACCTACCTGTTAGACAGTAGCAAACAGACAGATAACGAGCCATACACAGTGACAGATGTATGGACCCTTGATGGACAGATGCACCATTAGGGAGGGAAGGGGTATTGGCATCCTCAGAACCTAAATGATAACAACGACAATCAATACAGGTTTTGAAACTGAAGGGGTAATGGCATCCTCTAAACCTGTAAGACAAATAAAAAAAGTCAATACATATATAGAAACTGAATGATGAACTAACTCTTACACACTTGCAGTCAGATAAATATCGAGTCACACAAATAGTTGCAATGGACAGATCCTTGTTTGATGGATCCACCATTAGGAAGGGGGGGGGGGCGGAGTCCTGAAAGCCTGTTAGACATCAAAGAAAATCAATACATGCATAGAAACTGAATGATCACCTACCTTTTAGAATGTAGCAAACAGATAGACAGCGAGCCGTACACAGTGACAGATGGATGGACCCTTAATGGACAGATGAACCATCAGGGAGGGAAGGGGTAATGGCATCCTCTAAACCTGTAAGACAACAAAGAAAATAAATACATGTATAGAAACTGAATGATCACCTACCTGTTAGAAGGGTGCAGACAGATAGACAGCGAGCCATACACAGTGACAGATGGATGTCCCCTTGATGGACAGATGCACCATCAGGGAGGGAAGGGGTATTGGCATCCTCAGAACCTGAAAGACAACAAAGAAAATCAATACATGTATAGAAACTGAATGATCACCTACCTGTTAGAAGGGTGCAGACAGATAGACAGCGAGCCATACACAGTGACAGATGGATGTCCCCTTGATGGACAGATGCACCATCAGGGAGGGAAGGGGTAATGGCATCCTCTAAACCTGTAAGACAACAAACAGTGTCAATACATGTATAGAAACTGAATGATCACCTACCTGTTAGACAGTAGCAAACAGACAGATAGCGAGCCGTACACAGTGACAGATGTATGGACCCTTGATGGACAGATTTACCATCAGGGAGGGAAGGGGTATTGGCATCCTCAGAACCTAAATGATAACAACGACAATCAATACAGGTTTTGAAACTGAAAGATCACTTACCTTTTACACAGTTGCAGAACATTAGACAGTGAGCCAGACACAGCTGCAGATAGACAGATTGATGGTGGCTGGATCTACGGTAAGTGAGGGACGGGCTCAGAAGGTCCTAAACCTGTAAGACAAATAAAGTCAAAACATGTATAGAAACTGAATAATGAACTAACTCTTACACACTTGCAGTACAATAGATATCGAGTCACACAAATAGTTGCAATGGATAGATCCTTGTTTGATGGATCCACCATTAGGAAGGGGGGGGGGCGGAGTCCTGAAAGCCTGTTAGACATCAAAGAAAATCAATACATGCAAAGAAACTGGATGATCACCTACCTTTTAGAATGTAGCAAACAGATAGACAGCGAGCCGTACACAGTGACAGATGGATGGACCCTTAATGGACAGATGCCCCATCAAGGAGGGAAGGGGTATTGGCATTCTCAGAACCTGAAAGACAACAAAGAAAATCAATACATGTATAGAAACTGAATGATCACCTACCTGTTAAAAGGGTGCAGACAGATAGACAGCGAGCCATACACAGTGACAGATGGATGGACACTTGATGGACAGATGCACCATCAGGGAGGGAATGGGTAATGGCATCCTCTAAACCTGTAAGACAACAAAGAAAATAAATACATGTATAGAAACTGAATGATCACCTACCTGTTAGAGAGGTGCAGACAGATAGACAGCGAGCTGCACACAGTGACAGATGAATCGACCATTGATGGACAGATGCACCATCAGGGAGGGAAGGGGTATTGGCATCCTCAGAACCTGAAAGACAACAAAGAAAATCAATACATGTATAGAAACTGAATGATCACCTACCTGTTAGGCAGTAGCAAACAGATAGACAGCGAGCCGTACACAGTGTCAGATGGATGCACCATCAGGGTGGGAAGGGGTAATGGCATCCTCTGAACCTGTATGACAACAAAGAAAATCAATACATGTATAGAAACTGAATGATCACCTACCTGTTAGGCAGTAGCAAACAGATAGACAGCGAGCCGTACACAGTGGCAGATGGATGCACCATCAGGGAGGGAAGCGGTAATGGCATCCTCTAAACCTGTAAGACAAGAAAAAAAAATAAATACATGTATAGAAACTGAATGATCACCTACCTGTTAGACAGGGGCAGACAGACAGACAGCGAGCCGTACACAGTGGCAGATGGATGGAACCTTGATGGACAGATGCACCATCAGGGAGGGAAGGGGTAATGGCATCCTCTAAACCTGTAAGAGAACAAAGAAAATCAATACATGTATAGAAATTGAATGATGAACTAACTCTTACACACTTGCAATCGGATAGATATCGAGTTACACAAATAGTTGCAATAAACAGACCCTTGTTTGATGGATACACCATTAGGAAGGAGGGGGGGGGGTCCTGGAGTCCTGAAAGCCTGTAAAAAAACAAATAAAGTCAATACATGTATAGAAACTGAATGATCACCTACCTGTTAGACAGTAGCAAAAAGACAGACAACGAGCCAGTGACACATGGATGGACCCTTGATGGACAGATGCACCATCAGGGTGGGAAGGGGTAATGGCATCCTCTAAAACTATAAGACAAAAAAGAAAATCAATACATGTATAGAAACTGAATGATCACCTACCTGTTAGACAGTAGCAAACAGATAGACAGCGAGCCATACACAGTGGCAGATGGATGGAACCTTGATGGACAGATGCACCATCAGGAAGGGAAGGAGTATTGGCATCCTCAGAACCTAAAAGATAACAAAGACAATCAATACAGGTTTTGAAACTGAAAGATCACTTACCTTTTACACAGTTGCAGAAAAATAGACAGTGAGCCAGACACAGCTGCAGATGGACAGATTGATGGTGGCTGAATCTACGGTCAGGGAGGGAGGGGCTCTGAAGGTCCTAAACTTGTAAGACAAAAAAAAACAAAAAACGTCAATACATTTATAGAAACTGAATGATCACCTACCTGTTAGACAGTAGCAAACAGATAGACAGCGAGCCGTACACAGTGGCAGATGGATGAAACCTTGATGGACAGATGCACCATCAGGGAGGGAAGGGGTAATGGCATCCTCTAAAACTATAAGACAACAAAGAAAATCAATACATGTATAGAAACTGAATGATAAACTAACTCTAACACACTTGCAGTAAGAAAGATCGAGTCACACAAATAGTTGCAACGGACATACACTTGTTTGATGGATCCACCATTAGGAAGGAGGGGGGGGTCCTGGAGTCCTGAAAGTCTGTAAGATAACAAAGAAAGTCGATACATGTATAGAAACTGAATGATCACCTACCTGTTAGACAGTAGAAAACAGATAGACAACGAGCCGTACATAGTGACAGATGGATGGACCCTTGACGGACAGATGCACCGTCAGGGAGAGAAGGGGTAATGGCATCCTCTAAACCTAAATGATAACAACGACAATCAATACAGGTTTTGAAACTGAAAGATCACTTACCTTTTACACAGTTGCAGAACATTAGACAGTGAGCCAGACACAGCTGCAGATAGACAGATTGATGGTGGCTGGATCTACGGTAAGTGAGGGATGGGCTCAGAAGGTCCTAAACCTGTAAGACAAATAAAGTCAAAACATGTATAGAAACTGAATAATGAACTAACTCTTACACACTTGCAGTACAATAGATATCGAGTCACACAAATAGTTGCAATGGATAGATTCTTGTTTGATGGATCCACCATTAGGAAGGGGGGGGGGGCGGAGTCCTGAAAGCCTGTTAGACATCAAAGAAAATCAATACATGCAAAGAAACTGAATGATCACCTACCTTTTAGAATGTAGCAAACAGATAGACAGCGAGCCGTACACAGTGACAGATGGATGGACCCTTAATGGACAGATGCCCCATCAAGGAGGGAAGGGGTATTGGCATTCTCAGAACCTGAAAGACAACAAAGAAAATCAATACATGTATAGAAACTGAATGATCACCTACCTGTTAAAAGGGTGCAGACAGATAGACAGCGAGCCATACACAGTGACAGATGGATGGACACTTGATGGACAGATGCACCATCAGGGAGGGAATGGGTAATGGCATCCTCTAAACCTGTAAGACAACAAAGAAAATAAATACATGTATAGAAACTGAATGATCACCTACCTGTTAGAGAGGTGCAGACAGATAGACAGCGAGCTGCACACAGTGACAGATGAATCGACCATTGATGGACAGATGCACCATCAGGGAGGGAAGGGGTATTGGCATCCTCAGAACCTGAAAGACAACAAAGAAAATCAATACATGTATAGAAACTGAATGATCACCTACCTGTTAGGCAGTAGCAAACAGATAGACAGCGAGCCGTACACAGTGTCAGATGGATGCACCATCAGGGTGGGAAGGGGTAATGGCATCCTCTGAACCTGTATGACAACAAAGAAAATCAATACATGTATAGAAACTGAATGATCACCTACCTGTTAGGCAGTAGCAAACAGATAGACAGCGAGCCGTACACAGTGGCAGATGGATGCACCATCAGGGAGGGAAGCGGTAATGGCATCCTCTAAACCTGTAAGACAAGAAAAAAAAATAAATGCATGTATAGAAACTGAATGATCACCTACCTGTTAGACAGGGGCAGACAGACAGACAGCGAGCCGTACACAGTGGCAGATGGATGGAACCTTGATGGACAGATGCACCATCAGGGAGGGAAGGGGTAATGGCATCCTCTAAACCTGTAAGAGAACAAAGAAAATCAATACATGTATAGAAATTGAATGATGAACTAACTCTTACACACTTGCAATCGGATAGATATCGAGTTACACAAATAGTTGCAATAAACAGACCCTTGTTTGATGGATACACCATTAGGAAGGAGGGGGGGGGGGGGGTCCTGGAGTCCTGAAAGCCTGTAAAAAAACAAATAAAGTCAATACATGTATAGAAACTGAATGATCACCTACCTGTTAGACAGTAGCAAAAAGACAGACAACGAGCCAGTGACACATGGATGGACCCTTGATGGACAGATGCACCATCAGGGTGGGAAGGGGTAATGGCATCCTCTAAAACTATAAGACAAAAAAGAAAATCAATACATGTATAGAAACTGAATGATCACCTACCTGTTAGACAGTAGCAAACAGATAGACAGCGAGCCATACACAGTGGCAGATGGATGGAACCTTGATGGACAGATGCACCATCAGGAAGGGAAGGAGTATTGGCATCCTCAGAACCTAAAAGATAACAAAGACAATCAATACAGGTTTTGAAACTGAAAGATCACTTACCTTTTACACAGTTGCAGAACAATAGACAGTGAGCCAGACACAGCTGCAGATGGACAGATTGATGGTGGCTGAATCTACGGTCAGGGAGGGAGGGGCTCTGAAGGTCCTAAACTTGTAAGACAAAAAAAAACAAAAAACGTCAATACATTTATAGAAACTGAATGATCACCTACCTGTTAGACAGTAGCAAACAGATAGACAGCGAGCCGTACACAGTGGCAGATGGATGAAACCTTGATGGACAGATGCACCATCAGGGAGGGAAGGGGTAATGGCATCCTCTAAAACTATAAGACAACAAAGAAAATCAATACATGTATAGAAACTGAATGATAAACTAACTCTAACACACTTGCAGTAAGAAAGATCGAGTCACACAAATAGTTGCAACGGACATACACTTGTTTGATGGATCCACCATTAGGAAGGAGGGGGGGGTCCTGGAGTCCTGAAAGTCTGTAAGATAACAAAGAAAGTCAATACATGTATAGAAACTGAATGATCACCTACCTGTTAGACAGTAGAAAACAGATAGACAACGAGCCGTACATAGTGACAGATGGATGGACCCTTGACGGACAGATGCACCGTCAGGGAGAGAAGGGGTAATGGCATCCTCTAAACCTGTAAGACAACAAAGAAAATCAATACATGTAAAGAAACTGAATGATCACCTACCTGTTAGACAGTAGAAAACAGATAGACAACGAGCCGTACACAGTGACAGATGGATGGACCCTTGACGGACAAATGCACCATCAGGGACGGAAGGGGTAATGGCATCCTCTAAACCTATAAGACAACAAAGAAAATCAATACATGTATAGAAACTGAATGATCACCTACCAATTAGACAGTAGAAAACAGATAGACAGCGAGCCGTACACAGTGACAGATGGATGGACCCTTGATTGACAGATGCACCATCAGGGAGGGAAGAGGGGGGGGGTCCTGGAGTCCTGAAAGCCTGTAAGACAACAAAGAAAGTCAATACATGTATAGAAACTGAATGATCACCTACCTGTTAGACAGCAGCAAACAGACAGACAACGAGCTGTACAGTGACAGATCGATGGACCCTTGACGGACAGATGCACCATCAGGGAGGGAATGGGTAATGGCATCCTCTAAACCTGTAAGACAACAAAGAAAATCAATACATGTAAAGAAACTGAATGATCACCTACCTGTTAGACAGTAGAAAACAGATAGACAACGAGCCGTACACAGTGACAGATGGATGGACCCTTGACGGACAGATGCACCATCAGGGACGGAAGAGGTAATGGCATCCTCTAAACCTGTAAGACGACAAAGAAAATCAATACATGTATAGAAACTGAATGATCACCTACCTTTTAGACAGTAGCAAACAGATTGACAGCGAGCCGTACACAGTAACAGATGGATGGACCGTTGATGGACAGATGCAGCATCAGAGAGGGAAGGGGTAATGGCATCCTCTACACCTGTAAGACAACAAAGAAAATCTATACATGTATAGAAACTGAATGATGAACTAACTCTTACACACTTGCAGTCAGAAAGATCGAGTCACACAAATAGTTGCAATGGACAGAGACTTGTTTAATGGATCCACCATTAGGAAGGAGGAGGGGGGGGTCCTGGAGTCCTGAAAGCCTGTACAACAACAAAGAAAGTCAATACAGGTATAGAAACTGAATGATCACCTACCTGTTAGACAGTAGCAAACAAACAGACAGCGATCCCTACACAGTTGCAGATGGATGGACCCTTGATGGACAGATGCACCATCAGGGAGGGAAGGGGTATTGGCATCCTCAGAACCTGAAAGATAACTAAGACAATCAATACAGGTTTTGAAACTAAAAGATCTCTTACCTTTTACACAGTTGCAGAACAATAGACAGTGAGCCAGACACAGCTGCAGACGGACAGATTGATGGTGGCTGGATCTACGGTCAGAGAGGGAGGGGCTCAGAAGGTCCTAAACCTGTAAGATAAATAAAAAAAGTCAATACATGTATAGAAACTGAATGATCACCTACCTTTTAGACAGTAGCAAACAGATTGACAGCGAGCTGTACACAGTAACAGATGGATGGACCGTTGATGGACAGATGCAGCATCAGAGAGGGAAGGGGTAATGGCATCCTCTACACCTGTAAGACAACAAAGAAAATCTATACATGTATAGAAACTGAATGATGAACTAACTCTTACACTTGCAATCAGATAGATATCGTGTCAAAAAATAGTTGCAATGGACAGACACTTGTTTGATAGATCCACCATTAGGAAGGAGGGGGGGTCCTGGAGTCCTGAAAGTCTGTAAGATAACGAAGTAAGTCAATACATATATAGAAAACGAATGATCATTTACCTGTTAGACAGTAGCAAACAAACAGACAGCGAGCCGTACACAGTGACAGATGGACGGACTCTTGATGGACAGATGCACCATCAGGGAGGGAAGGGGTAATGGCATCCTCTAAACCTGTAAGACAACAAAGACATTCAATACAGGTTTTGAAACTGAATGATCATCTACCTGTTAGACAGTAGAAAACAGATAGACAGCGAGCCTTACACAGTGACAGATGGATGGACCCTTGATGGACAGATGCACCATCAGGGAGGGAAGTTGCAATGGCATCCTCTAAACCTGTAAGACAACAAAGAAAATCAACACATGTTTAAAAACTGAATGATCACCTACCTGTTAGACGGTAGCAAACTGTTATACAGTAGCAAACAGATAGACACCGAGCCAAACAAAGTGGCAGATGGATGGACCCTTGGTGCACGGATGCAACATCAGAGAGGGAAGGGCTAATTGCATCTTCGGAACTTGAAAGACAACAAAGACAGTCAATACAGGTTTTGAAACTGAAAGATCACTTACCTTTACACAGTTTCAGAACAATAGACAGTGAGCCAGACACAGCTGCAAATGGACAGATTGATAGTGGCTGGATCTACGGTCAGGGAGGGAGGGGCTCAGAAGGACCTGAACCTGTAAGACAAAAAAAAAAATAAGTCAATACATGTATAGAAACTGAATGATGACCTAACTCTTACACACTTGCAGTCAGATAGATAGCGAGTCACACACACCATTGCAATGGACAGACCCTTGTTTGTTGGATCCACCATTAGGAAGGAGGAGGGTGGGGTCCTGGGGTCCTGAAAGCCTGTAAGACAACAAAGAAATAGAGAACTTGTAAGACAAAAAAGGAAGTCAATACATGTTTAGAAACTGGTTGATTGTTTAAATGATCATTCACCTCTTATACACTGTCATACAAATACAGTTGCAGATGGAAAGAGGCTTGTTGGCCGGGTTTGAACAAGTTAAAGTTTATTGAGGTTCCTGCTGGAACAGCCTGACAAACGTGTGTTGCAGTAATCTAACCGTGAGTTTAAGTGTGTACTAGCTTTTCTGCATCCTGTAGAGATAAGGAATTTCTTAGTTTGCCAATGTAGAAAATCTGTTCTATGTATTTAGCTATGTTGCTCAAATGATAGATCTGAATCAAATAAGACACCAAGATTTGTAGATGCTTAACCTGGAATAATGGAAAAAACAGCCAAGTCTAACATTTAGTATGAGTTTACTTCTAGTGTCTTTTGGACCCAAAAAGAGAACCTCTGTTTTGTTACTTTTAAGAAGAACAAAGTCATTTGGCATCCAGAGTACATCCTTCACACAGTCCTCAATTTTCTTTAATCTAGAGTTACCATCAGGTTTGGCTGATATATAGAGCTGTGTCATCTGCATCTGAAAGTTAACATCATGTCTGCTTATAACTGCCCAGTGGTAACATCTATAATGTAAATAATATATGCCCTTAAATAGAGCATTGTGGAACTCCAAATCAGACTTCTCTGTAATTTAGAAATACTGACTGATAGGGTTCGTTTAGATATGATTTGAACCACAATAGGGCTGTTCCTGTGATTCCAACCATGTTCTCTAATCTTTCTAAGAGAATAGTGTTATCTATAGTGTCAAAGGCTAAACTGAGGGTGAGTAGGGCTACATAGCAAGAGGCAAGAAAGAGATCGTTTGTAATCTTCACTTGGGCTATCTGAATCCAGATTGGAATTTCTCATACATTTCATTTTTACTCAGGTATAAGCAGAGTTGTTGAGCCACAGCATTTTCTAATATCTTGGACAGAAATGTTAAGCTTGAGATGGGTCTATAATTGACAGTACACTAGGATCAAGATTTAGTTTCTTAATCAAAGGTTTTATAACAGCAAATTTAAGGGATTTGGGTACATGGTCTTAGGTAAGGGATGCATTTACTATTGTTAAAGGAGGTCTGATTATAATTGGGAGTAATTCTGACAGTATTTTAGAGGGAATCGGGTCGAGTGTACAGGTTGTAAAATTTATTGAGGAAATACTTTTTTGTTAGTTCTGGCTGTGGAAGTGTGTAGAAGACATCCAGCCTTTATTCTACAACTAATTTATATTCTAAATCAGCTACACCGGGTGACAGCCATGTTTAATTTAATAAGGAGTGTTGGATTTGTTGTCAAATATTTTCTATTTTATTATTAAAATAGTCCATAAAATATTACTGGTTAAGGTAGTAGGGATCTGGGGTTGAGAATTAGCCCAACATACCTGACTTGGGTTGTATATTTAACAGTCTAAATTTAAATTTATTTGTGGAAGTTACTTGTACTGGTAAGATTTGATACATATGGTTCCTTTTTTTCCCCCTAAGATTGTTAAAACCAATTTTCTGTTCTCTATATATGCTCGATACTGCAGGGTTTGTTTGAAATGTGAGCAAGTGATACTAATATTACTTTTTTAATACAAGAAAAAGAGAAGAAAGGGCAGAACAAATGGTTTGAATGCAGTAAATTATCACTTACCTGACAGATCTCAGGCAGCACAGGTGTAGCCTTTCTCGGTGGTAGAGGACAGAACGTCAAACCTGCCCTTAGGGCCCTATATTTAATAGGGTCTTACAATAAAATCTCCAACAATGAGAACACCGTCTGCAGTAGCTGCCCTCTCTGCTGGAGCATGCAGAGCCATAGACAAAGTCGATAAAGGCCCAGTTGCTTCAGGGTTGAACAATATCTCTCTCGGTAAATCGCTCAAAGAAAAAAAATAAAAATAAACATCAGCTCCCACCTTAGGCCTTCCACTTCCTTTTTGTTTTTCTTTTTTCTGGCCCAGGGAGAAAGGGAATTGCGCAATATGCAGAGGTGGTCAGAGTTAGGGGACCTGTCAATAATAGGTGCCTTCCTCAAACTTTTCCACATCTGTTGAAGAAAAAATGAAGAAAAACTTGTTAACTTGTTTACTGTGAATGCAGTGTCTTGTCTGCTAATGTTACTGAACATGTATACATTACTCTGTATTTAAATTAATTATTAAATTATTATTAAAAATTAATTAGAACATTTTTGTGTAGGATGTAAGCTAATTACAAATAATGCTAATGATAGTGGGTACGATACACACTCAGCACCAGATGCTTCATCATTCCGTATGCTGCACTAAGGTGGTGGTATGGGGGCCCCAAAATGAAAATCTGCTCAGAGCGCAATAAAGTCCTGGGCTGGCCCTGGTCACGCAGATGCTTCCAGGGCCTCTCCATGGCAACCATATTCCTCGAAAGTAAACACAGAAGTTAGTTAGTAAAGCAAACTAATGTAAAGTAAGACACACAGCAGACAGCACAAGATCATAGTTTTATCAAGGATAAAACTATGATAAACAAGCCAAAGCTAATATTACAGAATATAAAAGAAATGACTTGGAGGTAGTCACATGAGATTGACAAGCAGTGTGGCTGGTTGGGAGAAGTTGTCCCATTAACTTAAATCCTAACTAATCTGAATATTTATCCTTTTCAGCTATTTGTCTGTTATGTATTTCATTATCAAACTTTCTACTGTTCGAAACCGTTCATCCATAAGAACGTCTTCATCTTTAAAAAATTTTAAGCCTTCATGAGGGAAGGGGCAGTTGCTACCGAACCAGGTGATGCTAGCCCGAAATGGGACAGAATGCTAATTTGGAAAACATCCTTGACGAAGTGAGTAGAATGAGAAGATGGGAAGACTCCACTCAACAACTGGTGAATAGCCACGAGCTGCATGGCAAGTGCATAGATAATCTGTAGAGCTGTGTGGAAGATCTGGAAAATAGGAGCCACCACAATAAAGTCAGATTGTTTGGGCTTAAAAGAGGGCATTGAAGGGGAGAACTTGATTGTATGCATTGAAAAGATACTGTCAGAAGGCCTGCACATGCACATTAACAACAAATTTGAAATTGAAAGAGCACACTGCTCTCCCGGATCTCATCCGCATGAAGACCATCTTCAGAGATTCATCCTGATAAAGTTTCTGCATTCAACCGCAAGAGATAATGTCTTAAAAAGCAACCCTAAAGCATCAGCAGTTACTGATGGGGAATAAACTATAAAACATCCACTAGCACAAGGGGACTGAGAGGTAGTAGACGTCTCAGACATTCCACTGACCCAAGTTAAGTTCTCTCCTTTTTGTTCTTCCTTTTTTCTCTTTGTTGTTAGTTTTGTGGACATGAAATTAACAAGAAGAGAATCCTCAGCTGGCTGCTGGAGACATTTTTCTGTTCATGTTCTCTCCTCTGCTGTGGAGAAAAGATTTTTGTTGGCCTGTTTGGCTATGTTGGTTAATTTTAGAATTACATGTATCCTAATAATGTTCAGTGGTACAAAAGCAGTAGCCTATATTTTGAAATTAGGAAGGTCAGATGGCATGGGACAATTGCTATGCAATCTTTTATTTCAGTTTTGTTATCTTATAATATGAATGGCAAATAGTGCTTATGTTAAGGTAGTTTCCTGGAATATTAATGGCTCTTATGGAGTTCTTATTTTGGTCCATAGGAGGTTGAACTTTTTATTTACTCTTTATTTATAAAGAAGCCAGTATAAATGGGGGGGGGGGGTAAATAACACTATGTAATATCTATTACTGTCATGGAGTTTATATATTGGTTAATGCCCAAGGACAAATGATTTTGGCAGGACTTTAATCAGGTCTTAGATGGGATATTAGATCAAAGTAAATAATCAGGTACCTCAACGCTAAAGGACAGAGCTGCCATTCACATGCTGATGGAGGACAATGACCTGCCCAATAATTGACTTTATTTTGATCTCAGAGTCTAACCAATACTATCACTGGTAGCACTATCAACGCTATTTCCGTGTCAGACCATGCATCTGTTGAGCTTTGTGTGAATATACATTCAGACAGGTTTAGAAGAGGTAGATGGAGAATGAACACATCTCTACTACAGGAGGAGTTATTTTCTTAAAAACTTGCAGAGCACCTATCCTCATTTTAATTTGGGTAGCACAGACAGCATAGCAATGGTTTGGGAGGCATCTAAAGTGTACATTGGGGTAAAAGGATTGCGGAATGGGAAAAATAGCTCAATTAGAGTATTAAAACATTGGCAGCAGAACTAAATAGCATGGAAAAAAAGTTGGCCAGATATTACTCTAAAAGCATATTTAAAAACATTTGTGATCATCATTCAGCAATCATTTTTATGAGTCAGAAGAAAAACTGACAGACTTTTGACCAGACAGTTAAAAGAACAATGCTCTGTCCACATCATTCCAGCAATAAGAGCAGGGGGTTCTCTTATAACATCTTCCAAGGGTATTAATGGGGTCTTTAAAGAATTCTATGAGAACCTGTATAGATCATCTGGTGCTTTACTAGAGCTATTAGCCCCAGATTTTTTTCTCAAACATAAATCTTCCAAAGTTATCTTCTGATCAAGCATCTATTCTTGATGCACCAATAACCTAAGAAGAGGTTAAAACAGGGGCATGAAAACAGGGAAATCACCAGGAACGAATGGGTTTCCGGTGGAGTACTATAAAGAATATATAGATATAATTACTCCAATACTGACAAATGTGTTTCAGGAGCCTTTTTAAAGAGGCTCACTTCCACCATCTCTTAAAAAACACTCCTCACTCTGATACCTTAGAAAGGAAGAGATCATATGGATCCGGCTTCAGACCAATCAGCCTCATCATTGTATATAGTAAGATACTGGCTAAGGTTCAGACTGGAAACCATCTTACCACACATTATACATTCAGACCAAGTAAGCTTTAAAAAGGGTAGGTCTTCCACTGATAATTTGAGAAGGCTCATGCACTTAATGTGGTTAAATGCCTCCTAGTCAATGTGAAATGCCAGTGGCCACTGTATCGCTTGATGCTCAGAGGGCCTTCGATATGGTCGAGTGGGACTTCTTACACTCGGCCCTGTTGAGGTTTGGTTTTGGTTCTGGTTTTGCTAAAAGGATAAAAATTATATTTGTCAAAACTGATGCTTTAGGATTGCTGTATGCCACTGCTCTTATTTACAATTGCGCTGGAACCCCTAGCAGTGGCCTTAAGAGCGAACCCTGCCATCAAAGAAGTAAACCCAGTCACTATGCACTCTCTAGAGGCCTGGGCAAAGGTTCATAAATTGCACAGGATTTCCCACTACATGTTCAACAACATTATGCATCACTCTGGTTCAACCCAGAGGTGAAGATTGGGAAGCAGAAAGTGTTTTAGAAATGGTGGCTAGACAAGGGTATACACACTGAATGATCTCTATACAGAGGAGACATTTATGTAATTTACTGAACTTGTTCAACAGTAAATGCTACACGAAAAAGGTGATTTCTGGAAATATTTACAAATTAGACATTGCATGATTAGAAAGCCTTGGTCAGTAAGATCAGCCGATCCAATGGTTAACTATCTAGATAACCATTTTAATCATAAGGCATCAATATTTTATAAAATATCAATTAAGGAAAATAAAGTAAAAAAAATTATACAATATAAAATTCTGCACTGGTATTATTGGACACATTGTAGGCTCTTTAAAATAGGACTAACAAATAGTAGTTTATGTTGGAAGTGTAAAAAAAGAAATGTGAACCTTTTTTCATTTCATATGGGAATGACACATGGTTAAACCATTTTGGCACAGTATGTTTGTATTTTTGGACACATGGGCGAGAGTAGCCCTGCCAGTCTCTCCCCACTTATGTCTCTTGGGAGATAAAACAGAAACCTCAAATCTAACAAAAGGCGTATATTCAGTTTTGATGGTGGGGATAACCTCAGCCATCAGAGTTATGGGCATGTAGAGTTAAAGGGCCTGTAGAACTGGGGATTTGGGATTATTTCAAGGATCATCTAATTTCTAACTAACAGCATGATTATAAGACGATGTTTGTATACCTTATTATTTCACTTTATAATTATTATTGAAGGATGGGTGTTTGTACAATGTGTATCAGTATGTATATCTGTACCAAATGAGTTTTTGTTTACTGTGTTAAACTACAAAAAAAAAAAAAAAAAATGACTAGGAGTAGCAAGTAGATAGGCAAGTAAAGACCAGGATAGACAGAAAGAGCCTTGAGGATGGACGGATGGAAAAGAGCATTGTAGAGGGACAGACAGGAAAGCAACCCACAGAATCTTACTAAACTCAGTTAACATGGCTGCGTAAATCTAACCTCCCATACCCAATCTCACCACTTTCACGGGTGGTACCATTTCCACACATTTCTAAGACAAAGATGTTGCATTTGAAAGAACAAAGATCATACAAGATAACACTCATTACAGTATAACACTTCACCGAAGTGTATCGGGTTGTCTTACTAATGAGCCAAAAACAAAAAAAACACAAACACAGACCAGGCCACAGACAGACAGGCTAAGTCTGAGCTGCTTTGAGGTGTCACCCAGGTTTCACCGCATTGAGACTGTGTCTGTGCCCCAAATTAAACCCAAACACAGAACATTTAAATCAGCTTGTTTTATTAATTTACTTAGTGTTAAATTCTCACATTCAAATGATAACAGCACCATCTCAGACCTAAAGCATGGTCTACTTAAAATTAGATCATTAACCATGAAAGCAGTCACTGTAAATGAAATTCAGTGATCAGAAATTAGATGTCTGAAACCTGTATTAGACCTGATCAATATACAGCACTAAATGAAGCCACCCCCACAGGTTATAAATATGTACATAGCACTAGATTATCAGGCAGAGGAGGTGGAGTTTGCATAATCTACCAGAATACACTTGATATTCAAAAACACTGTAACACCTTCACTTCTTTTGAGATTCTCTACATTAATATATCAAATCCAGCCACAAATAAAAATGCATTCACACTAATTAATATTTGTAGGTTTTGCTGCAGACTTGGCAGTGTGCAGTGACAAAATTAGAATAGTAGGAGACTTTAATATTCATTTTGAAAAAGCAGACGATCCATTAACAAAGGCGCCTGCGTCGATCTTAGATTCTGTCGGCATCACACAAAACATAACTGAAACCACACATTACTGTAATCATACCCTAGATTTAGTCCTGTGTGATAGCATTGATAATCTAAATATTCTACCTCAAAGCTTAGTAACATCAGACCATTACCTAATCTCCTATGAGCTACATCTTAGGCAAAATGTTAATTTGGCCCCTTGCCACTTTCTAAAGCATGCAATAATCCAATGACCACTGTACAGTTTACTGAAAATCTCCCAGACCTATCGACCTTAGCTTACAGTCCGTCAGATTAAACATAGCTAGATAGATTAACAAACGGTCTTTAACATACCCTTCAATTAACCTTAGACAAACTGGCTCTGCTCGCACAGTGGTACAGTGATCAAACTCGTACCTTAAAACAAACAGCGCAGAAACTAGAGCCAAAATGGCGGACGACCAAACTAGAGGTGTTCCACTCTGCCTGGAAGGACAGCCTTAGTCAATATAGAAAGGGACTCATTAAATCTCTCTCAGCGTATTTGGCCTCACTGATCTAAAATTACAAAAACAATCCGAGAGTATTTTTTAGTGAGATCTCTAAACTTACTAAAAGGCAGGCAGATACTCAACCTCAGATTCCAGCTTCTTTAACCAGTAATGTTTTATGGACTATTTTAATAATAAAGTAGAAAGCATTAAACAACAAATCCAACACTCCTTATTAAATCAAACATTTGACCTTAAATCTAAATTGCTTGGTGTAGCTGCTTTAGAACATAACTCAGTTGTAGAACAAAGGCTGGAAGCCTTCTACCCACTTTCACAGCCAGAACTAGAAAAAATGATTTCCTCAGCAAATTGTACAACCTGTACACTTGACCCAATTCCCTCTAAAATACTAAAAGAAATACTCCCATTATAATCAGACGTCTTTGAACAATAGTAAATTCATCCTATAGCTTAGGGCATGTACCCAAAACCCTTAAATCAGCAGTCATAAAACCATAAAACCTAATCAAGAAACCAAATCTTCTAGTCCATCCATGAATAAGAAATTCCTATCTGGATTCAAACCCCATCGTAGCACAGAGACAGCCCTAGTGAAGATTATAAAGATCTCTTTCTTGCCTCTGCTCAAGGCTACGTATCTTTATTAGCCCTACTAGACCTCAGTGCAGCCTTTGATACAATAGTTCACACTATTCTACTAGAAAGATTAGAGAAAATGGTTGAAATCACAGGAACAGCCCTATCGTGGTTCAAATCATATCTAACTGAACACTATCAGTTTGTAAAGATAAAAGATTTATCTTCAAATTACACAAAAGTAAGATATGGAGTTCCTCTATTTTACTCTGTTTTAGGACTGCTATTATTTACATTATACATGTTACCACTGGGCAGTTATAAGCAGACATGGCAATAATTTCCATTGCTATGCAGATGACATGCAGCTCTATAGATCAGCCAAACATGTTGATATTTTAGAATTTAGAGTAAAGAAAATGGAGGACTGTGTAAAGGATATGAAACTCTAGATGTCACATAACTTACTTCTTCTTCACAGTAACAAAACAGTACTTCTCCTTTTATGTCCAAAAGACACTAGAAATAAACTATTTTTATTTAGACTTAATGTTAGACTTGGCTGAGTTTTCCATTATTCCTGGTCCAGCAGCTAAAAATCATTTGACAGAAAAAAGATTTGAATAAAGTAAATCATCACTTACCTGACTGGTGTGATTGGGTAAGGTCTTGGTGTAGCACCTTCTCGATGTTTCCAGAGAGCACAACATATTCCAGGCAGCAGAGGTGAAGCCTTTCTCTGTGGTAGAGGACCGGACGTCATACCCAATTTCATCACTTTAACTGGTGGTACTATTTCCATATATTTCTCAGACTAGGAGAAGCTGCATTTGCAAACACTAGTAAATAAAACTTCACCGAAATTAATCTGGCTGTCTTACTAATGAGCTAAAAAACACAGTCACTTGTTTGTACATCCATTGGAAAGCTCAGTCAAGTTAGTTTGATATTGGATCATTAGATATTCACTTTGCCCCTCCTCTCACTCACAAACAATGTCCTAAAATCTCAAACATGGCTTTAAAAACAAAACAATGGAGAACAGTGAAACTACACTCATATTTCCTCAACATTTCCAGTCTTTCCACTTTGACAAGGATATTTAATCAGAATAGCCAGAATTCCTGCAACAGGTGCCGTCGATGGTAAAACGCAAAAAAATGTGCGGAAACCAAAAACTCTGAGATAAAGAGCTGCTGGTGTTACTTATAAAGATAATCAAAGAACAGAGATGAAATGAAATTCAATGACTAACCTTAACTTCTTTAACAAACTGATTTTTTTTAGCACTTTAGATGTTCTAAACATGCATGTAGCGCATTTTCATCATGAATAAATCACTACTGTGACACTGTCGTACAATATGCCTATTTTAACAATTTTTATGTAATATTGTTCCAGTGAAACATCCATAAAGCATATAAATCCAAAATCAGCTGTAGTGTACAGAGACACATCTGAAATACACTACTACCCTTAGAATTAGCCAGATTACAATTTACCAAAAAGTACTTAAGAGAGCCTGCAGATTTCTTGTGGACTGCTCACTAGTGCTTGAAGGTGGGTAAAATTGTGTCTGTACTCACCCTCTTATTGACAGTACTTAGTGGGGTCCATAGAAACAATCCAAAACATAGGAGTTGGGAAGCTCTCACAAAGTGGCTTGTATTTCAGAAATCCTTCTTCCTGATAATAGTTTATAATCCTGGGTGTTTCCTTGTGAAAGGAAAGTCTGAACCATGGAAATCCCTGGTTTGAGTTGCTGAGAATCAATTCAGGAGTGATACCTTTGTCTTCTGGGTGTAAAGTTTATCCCAGTGTCCATAAAAAGAGCAAGTCAGTTGTAAGGACTGCAAATAGAGAAACAAACAAACAAACAGAAAACAAGACAAAAGTGAAGCTTTCTGCAAAAGCAGAACAGCACAAAACCTCATGAATAAAACATACACAAAGCTCGAATGAATATATAAAGAATTAAATGATAGCAAACTTACAGTGAGTATTAGAACCTATAGTTCCACCAAGAAGGATCTTCATTACAGTGAGGCCTACAATGAGGCCTAAAGTGAGCCACAACTAAACCACCTTCCTGCTGCTTAGTTCCCTCCTTTTGGCCTACTTCCCCTGGCCTACTTCCAATATACTGCCACATAGTGGATGGAGTAGGAATTACCATGAAAAAAACACTGTCACAACACTGGAGTCACACGAGTGTCAGCAATCAAGTAGGCCTAAGTTTTAGGATTTTTTATACCAATATAGAAAATAGGCAAGTGGCTTAAAGTTCCAACCTCAACAGGCCCAATGAGACCTAAAGAACCAGCACAACAGGCCCAAGGATAATGATAATTACAAATCAATACACATAACTAATCATCAAAATTATTGCATTTTCAACTAAAAAAAACATTCTGTTAATAGTCATATCTCATATGAAGACTTTTGTATCCTTTGAAAAGAACTAAATCTGACATGTGTGACTGTCTCCTATAAATACTTATAAATAAATGAGTACATTGTAAGGTGAATGCTGTGCCAAGGTCCTGCACAATTGTTTCATATTTTAGTGACAAATAATTAGCAATTTAATACATTTATAACTATTTTACAAAGTTAGTGAGATAATGTTTACATCAATCCTGGTGCTTTAAATCTCTCCCACATGGTGAGGTTTATGGTTTATTTATTTAACAATGGTATCGGATCGGTACTGTGTATCGATCAATAAGCGTATGTATTGGTATTGGAACTGAAAAAGGTTGGTGCATCTGTAAATGTAACATTTAGGAAACAGCATATGACAGCATTATTGTAAGGCATTTCTGGCAACTTCACTGGTTAATAGAATATGCCTACATTGATAAATCCCCTTAGGTTTCACTCTGATTGGTGAATGTTTAGCATGTCAAATGTATGCTTGAATATGATTGGCTAATGGCAACCACAATAATTGACATATCAAGTCCTCTGGTCAGACTATTATAGAATAGGCTAAAGATGCAGCAAGTAAAATTGTAGCTTGACTGGATGAATGGTTTCTGAGAAACAGTTATGTACTACTGGCCTCGCTTTCTTGTGACAAATGTCCACCAAACTTGACATGCCCCCTCAAAATAATGTGCTGAACAAATTTTGTTAAAATGAGCTTAAGTGTTCAAAAGGTACAGGTTGACATTATTCATTATAATTATTATTAATCATAAATATCGCAGGTATTTTGCTACCAGATATGTGAGGATTGGTAAAAAAAAATCCTAGAAGTAGGAAGGATCAAGAAATCAGCCAAATAAAAAATATTTTTTTAGTGAATGTCATTTTTCTTGGCCGAGTTTTTCACAGCTGCTGTAACTTGTTTGGTGTTTCTGGGATTTACGGCTCTTTATGGCAGGAGTAAACAGACCCAAAGTGTCATTCACAGTGCTGAGGCAAGACTCCAGCTCATTTCTCCTACCTGATTACAAAAATGCAGCCTACCTCGACTGCAGCCTAGACTTTGTATCGCAGCTAAAGACACCAATATGATTGTATTTACACATAAGGTCACCGATCACCCAAAACTAGAGCTGAAACAGTATGAAAATTGAATGTCACGATTATAGTAACATTAATGCTTGATATGGTTATCAGTATTATCACATGCTGTTACAATGTGCTGAACAGTTAAAAAAAATACTGAATTACATACTGAAATTTCAGGCTTTTCTTACTGTAGTTGTGTCAGTAGTGGCGTGGTGGCGCTGTAACATAATCAGTACAGTGCACTGGGGAAGTCAGCGTGCTGTGAGCCACAGATAGAAGTCTTATTACACAGCAGCACTTCCACCAAACAGTGCATGATAAGTCATGTCTATTCAGCAGTAAGCTCGCCAATTCCCTATTTGGGTTCAAAGAATCATTAGGGACACTTTTCACCTCAGCCACACACTTCCATTCGGGGGGAGATAAAGGACCATTCTTGCCAGAATTGCTGCCAGAAATCCACAGAGCTGCTAATCTGACCTTCCAGCTTCCAGCAGTTCTCCTCAGTGCACAAGAACATCCAGGGCTTCAAGGGCCGATCTCCACCCCTAGATCTCCGCTCCCATGGCCCTCCATTAGGCTATCGAGGGCTACTGGGTGGGTCAGTCTGAAGACCCTAACCTGTGCGCTATCCACACCAAAAGAATCACCCTCATGCCTAAACACATTCAGCTGGTCGGCGGAGAGCCCGCAAACCAGGGCACCCAAAATACCCAACAGCCCTGTTAAGACCCACCTACCCAGTGTTGCCAACTTATATTTAGTGACTTTTCAGATCCCTCTAGAGACTTTTTTTAAGCGACTAGCAACAAATCTAGCGACTTTTTCTGGTGTTATTGGAGACTTTTGGAGACTCTGAGGTGAACACATGTTCTTCAGTTACTGTCCTCAGCAGCAGGTGCTGCCGTGAGCCCCGTCCCTCACAGTCAGAGCAGACCCACACCGCTCCACGTACACACTGCAAATGAACTGCGCATACCCAAAGCCTCCGCTGACCCCCCCCCCAAAACTAAAAACTAAAAAAAGAGTAAGTAACTCTTTTAACGTAACTGCCGGCCTCAAGCCCGGATAAAGACGGAGGGTTAAATGTACAGTAGCAGTTCCACACCACATAACACACTTTTGATTCAATTTGATATGCTAACATTTAACAGGACAAACTGTATTTATTTAATTTACGTACAAATGATTTATGTAATGTGGGTCTAGACAATGCTTTAAAATAGTATGAAGTTATTTTGTGAAGTAAAAGCCTATTTCAAAGGCAAAGAAAAAAAGAATCAACAGAAGAAGTTGATTTATTCAGAGTTCATTTGTAGCTCTAACACATTTAGGGTGTTTTTACTCACTTTTTTCTCTCCCACAACGTCATCCCTTTATTCTACAGCTTCAAACACCAGCAAATAATTAATTATGCAAATTGGGCGATGGCGTCATTTAGCGACTTCTGGCGACTTTCTGGACAGACAACAGCTCCTTTCCTTACTGAGGAGTTGGCAGCACTGCACCTACCCCTGTCAGCGCAGTCAGCGCAGTCAGCACTGCAGTGCTGTAGTCAATCAACCAATTAACCACCAAGTTCAGCTCTATTCAGGATGGGCTGGAGAATATGCTCCTCATTATGAAGACACTCACACTTTTTGAAAACGTTGCTGGACACAGGCATTGATATAACCGAGGAGGAGGCACAGAAATTCAGAGGTAAGAGTTTTGTGATCTTATTAAGTGACTTTTACTTATTTTAATAGTAAAATCTCTCAGGAGCTGCTAAAGTAATGCTAATGTACCAACAGCTGTGCTAGCTAGCTAAGTTAGCAAGTGCTATCTTCTCAATAAAGCTGTACAGGAAGATCCTGCTCATCTTAGCTCTTCTGTTTGAAACAGATTTGGAAGTCATATTAATAAACAGCTGTTTTGGTGTTTAGTTCAGCAGTAGGTCTGTGGGTTGGAGTTACATGCAAGCTAAGCTGCTAACGACGGAGATTAGCTTAACACTGAAGTGCTCTCATGACTCCAGCTTTAGCAGACAGTGAGCTTTTCTCTAGTCCTACATGCTCTAAATGTATGTAGTCGAGTGAGCACTAAATGAGAGCATTGTAAGCTTTAATTTGGGTCAATTACAGCTAAGGTTACCTGAGGCTTTCTAAAAAAAGTCTCTCTGTTAGCCTCGATTCTCGTCTTATAAG
Source organism: Salminus brasiliensis (assembly GCF_030463535.1). Taxonomy (NCBI): domain Eukaryota; kingdom Metazoa; phylum Chordata; class Actinopteri; order Characiformes; family Bryconidae; genus Salminus; species Salminus brasiliensis. The sequence continues at coordinate 20,246,248 of NC_132898.1, read as the reverse complement.
AGGCTGCACTGCATGCAGAGAGCAGTTTAATCAGGGGTTACTGGTCCTGCACTCCGGCGCTAGGCAGCTGCTTTGCTAGAGGAATGAATCATACAGATATATGTAGTAATGTAGCTTAGCTAGCTGGCTAACTGGGGTCAGTTAGACTTTACAGACTGGTTGGTGTGAGTGTTTAGCTGCCCCCCCCCCCTCACTAGCTGCCCCCCCCCCTCACTAGCTGCCCCCCCCCCCCTCACTAGCTGCCCCCCCCCCCCTCACTAGCTGCATCGTGAATTAGCATGAGGCTGAAGGTGGTGTCTTTATTTCCAGCTTCTTATTCTGATTTTCTGCTGAATTTGCTGTTAAAAGGTAACATGGAACATTTAGTGCTTTTTTTTTTTTACAGACATTTACAACAAAAGCTTTAAGAGGCTTAAACTTTCCAGACGCCTGGTTCTTATCACCACGGCTGTAAAAATGACTGTACTGTAAGAATTACTGAACACATTTGATTGATTGTGTTGCTCTTGGTGTGCAGGTATCCCACCAATGCAGAGTATCTCCAAGTTACCAAAGCTTTAATGGTGAAGAGCTCTTTCCTGAGGGATGTTGAGGAGAACGGTTATGTAAGTTTGTTTAAGAATGATTTTATTATGGTTGATCACAGAACAGTAGTAGGTGTAATATTGGTGGAGAGATTTGAGTAATTCTCTTTTTATGGTTGGGACTGATATCTTGTGTCTTTGATAAAGGAATCATGCGTTGTTGGAGAGGATACTATGTCTGAGGCCCACATTGAGGTTTTGCATGAAAAACCTGATTTGATTTACATTTACATATTTGTCATTTAGCTGACACTCTTATCCAGAGCGACTTACAAGGTAACTCATATTACAGAGGCGGGTCAGTGTAGTGTTAGGAGTCTTGCCCAAGGACTCATGCGCAGCATAGTCACCCAAATCGGGAATCGAACCCCAGCCTCCCACATGGTGTGGTAGCTTAGTGGCAGGTAGTGGTGTTATCTGTTGCGCCACACCAACCACATTTGATGATCGCGAAGGACCTCATGAAGACCTTTGCATTGGCAGCATGGAGAACTAGCTGAGGGAATGACTATTGAAAAGCTCTTGGAAGATTCTCAGGGGTAAGTGGAATAAAGTAATGGGAAAAATAGTCTTTTTATAGTCTATTGTAAGATATTTATGACTGTTCTAGGTTTTTTACTCTCCACTACTGCCTTCATCTCTACACTTTATTGCAACATCATAATGAAGCTTTTGTGTGTTTTTTGCTTTTGTCTTACAGTGTATGATGAGGTTGATGCCATCCATCCTGTGATGGTGAACATCTGTCACTGCTTCAGCTGAAACAGTGCTGGGAGTTTTCCTCCAAAGGACTTCTAGATGATCCTCAAGAGATGTTCAGCAAAAGTGTAAGCACACCATTTTCATCTCCACCAGCAGACCTACAGAAGACTCTTAAATTCAGTGATGCTCTCAGAGGTGTACAGGTTCAAGGGAAGGTGCTTCAGTGTGTATCTAATATTACACTAAATTATGTAAGCATTCCCTTGATGATGTTTGTGTAACGGGCCGTCTGCATACTGAAGTGATTCCATTGTTTTGGAAAGTCACGTACTTACTAAACATAGACACTGTGTGGGTTCTGTTAGGTAAACTGTTGCTTCTGGTTTCTGGTGGGTGTTTTTCTTTTTAATAAGGTTGATCTTTTCCGGAGTATAAACGTAACATGGATTCTTTGAGTATGGCATTTTTTTAAAATAACTTTTCACCTCCATAAACCTTCTGTTGAGATGAATTTCTGTTTCTGATGCTCTTTCAATTAATGCTAAAGTTGAGTGTTTTATACTAAATAAACAGCATAGAAAGACATTGTGAACATGTGTGGATCTTTTAGGTACACTTTAGTCACACTTCTTAGGGTACTTAATAATAAAAAATACTTCTGTGTCCTCCAGACTCTCTGTGTGACCGTGGAGTATGGCAGCTCCACTGTGGCAGACGGAGGCCCTGCAATAGGTGGTGAGAAATGCCTTCCATGAGACACGTTCCTTATCGGCACTGTGTGTAAAAAGCTTGCAGCTTCATTAGGAACACCTTTCACCCCAGCCACACACTGTATAACCACCTCAGTCTGCAGGAAGTAGAGGCGCTGCTTTCTTGGCTATGGAGCTGGTGTTGAGGGATCACGTGAGGTTCTCTGTGATGTAGACGCCGTTCACAGAGAATAATACGATCACTGTGAATAATATTTAAATCCAGCATAAATGAACCATCCCCACATTCCCCAATAAACACAGAGTGCAGCATGTTGGGTGCACATTCCTACCAGAGCACCACAGATAGAAAATGATGCTCTAACCCACCAGTTAAAGTAGATATATGACTGTCATCATGAAGCTATGAACTAGCTTACATATCACCATTCCTTCCTCCGCGGCCAAAATAAGGAACTCCAGATTCATGGCTTTTCCAATCCAGTGTGAAAATGAATTAGGTCTAAAATAGCTGAACTGTGGTGTGGTAGCAAGCTAACTACCATGTATTCTTTATTTAAAAAATGGCTTGGTTTGCATAAATTGTGCTGTAGCCAACAGGCTTTCCTCTCCACATTTTGTGAGCTGTAGTCTTGAGCTAATTTGCTCAATACTAATGATGCTAATCAAGTCCCCTGTCAGATATAACTGGCTATGTTGCTCAGATCATTAGTGGATTAAGAGACCATGGTTTAAGGATTATTTATTAAGCCATTTATTTGACTTAATCACGGTAACCTGTATAAAGTTCTAATTATGACTTTGTTTTACAGGTACAGATTGTCTGAATTCAAGGCTGCAACTGAGGATAAAGTGAAGTAAGTTTAGCAATTTTGTCTCATATGATGAAAAACTATATTTTATATAGTTTTTTATATATATATATATATATATATATATATATATATATATATATATATATATATATATATATATTAATGACTAAGACAGTCGTAAGTGTAGAACACAGGGTTTAGGAAAAATTAACCAAAACTGTCTAACATCTTATTTTTTCAATCCCATGTGGAATTTGTACAACATACGAAGGATCCCAGAAGAAAGTCCTCGAGAGCTGGTCAGCTCTGGTCATTGAGAGACAGGTAACCAGTCACAGAAGTCATGTCAGATTTACTGTATATATCCTAGTGTGCTGTATTTAGCTATTATTTAATGTCTGTTCTTGTCTCCTCAGATTACGACACGGTTAAAGAGAGTCATCACCACAGACCTTTTCCCGTATTTTATCAGACTACTTAATGGTCGTGCAGCTTAGCTTATAGTCTGCTAGTTAGTCGGCAGAGTAGTGTAAAAGGCTGCTGACTATCCAGAGCCGGGACCAGGCCGCAGACAGACAGGCTAAACCGACCGCATGCGAGCTGCTTTGAGGTGTCACCCAGGTTTCACCGTATTGAGACTGTGTCTGTGCCCCGAATTAAACCCAAACATAGAATATCAAAATCTGCTCGTTTTAATAATTTAATCAGTGTTAAATTCACAGATTCAAACGATAACAGCACTACCTGAGACCTAAAGCTATTTAATATTAGATCATTATCCTCGAAAGCAGTCATCGTAAATAAAATTATATGTGATCAGAAACTAGATGTTTTCTGTCTTACTGACACCTGGATTAGACCTGATCAATATATAGCACTAAATGAAGCCACCCCGCAGGTTATAAATATGTACATAGCCCTAGATGATCAGGCAGAGGAGGTGGAGTTTGCATAATCTACCAGAATACACTAAATATTACTCAAAAACACTGTAACACCTTGACTTCTTTTGAGATTCTCTACATTAATATATCAAATCCAGCCACAAATAAAAATGCATTCACACTAATTAATATTTATAGGCCTCCAGGACCCTACTATTTTTTTTTTAAGAATTTAGTGATTTTGCTGCAGACTTGGCAGTGTGACAGTGTGACAAAGTTATAATAGTAGGAGACTTTAATATTAATTTTTAAAAAGCAGACAATCCATTAACGAAGGCATTTGTATCAATTTTAGATTTTGTCAGAATCACACAAAACGTAACTGGACCCACACATTACTGTAACCATACCCTAGATTTAGTCCTGACCCTGGGTGTTAGCATTGATCATCTAGATATTGTACCTCAAAGCTCAGTAATATCAGACCGTTTTCTAATTTCCTTTAAGCTACATCTTAGGCAAAATGTTAATTTGTCCCCCCAACACTGTCTAAAGCGCTCAATCACCGCAATGACAGCTGTACAGTTTACTAAAAACCTCCCACCCTTATCGACCTCAGCTTACACTCCTTCAGACCAAACGGAGCTAGTTAAATTAACAAAAGATCTAGAAAAAACCCTTCGATCAACCTTAGACAAAGTAGCACCGTTTAGAAGTAAAATGACAAGGCAAAAAAGGCTCGCACCGTGGTACAGCAATCATACTCGTACCAGTGCAGAAACTAGAGCGTAAATGGCGGACGACCAAACTAGAGGTGTTCCACTCTGCCTGGAAGGACAGCCTTAGTCAATATAGAAAGGCACTTATTAAAGCTCGCTCAAAAACAAAAACAATTCCTAGATTACTTTTAAGTGAGATCTCTAAACCTACCTAAAGCCATACAGATTCTCAACCCCAGATTCCAACATCTTTAACCAGTCATGTTTTTATGGACTATTTTAATAATAAAATAGAAAATATTAAACAAATCCAACCCTGCTTATTAAATCAAACATGGCCGTCACTTGGTGGAGCTGCTTTAGAACATAACTTAGTTGTAGAACAAAGGCTGGAAGCCTTCTACCCACTTCCACAGCCAGAACTAGAAAAAATGATTTCCTCAGCAAATTGTACAACCTGTACACTTGACCCAATTCCCTCTAAAATACTAAAAGAAATACTTCCAATTATAGTCAGACCTCTTTTAACAATTGTAAATTCATCCCTTAGCCTAGGGCATGTACCCCAAACCCTTAAATTAGCAGTCATAAAACCTTTAATCAAGAAACCAAATCTTGACCCCAGTGTATTATCTAATTACAGACCCATCTCCAACGTAACTTTTATATCCAAGATATTAGAAAAAGCTGTGGCCCAACAACTCTGCTTATACCTGAGTAAAAATGACATGTATGAGAAATTCCAATCTGGATTCAGACCCAATCACAGCACAGAGACAGCCCTAGTGAAGATTACAAATGATCTCCTTCTTGCCTCTGATCAAGGCTAGGTATCTTTATTAGCCCTACTAGACCTCAGTGCAGCCTTTGATACAATAGTTCACACTATTCTACTAGAAAGATTAGAGAAAATGGTTGGAATCACAGGAACAGCCCTATAGTGGTTCATATCTAACGGAACACTATCAGTTTGTAAAGATAAAAGATTTATCTTGAAATTATACAGAAGTAAGATATGGAGTTCCGCAAGGCTCAATTTTAGGACCGCTATTATTTACGTTATACATGTTACCACTGGGCAGTTATAAGCAGACATGACGTTAATTTCCATTTTTATGCAGATGACACACAGCTCTATATATCAGCCAAACCTGACGATAAATTTAGATTACAGAAAATGAAGGACTGTGTAAAGGATATAAAACCAAGGATATAAAAGTCCAAAAGACACTAGAAATAAACTAGCAGACTTAATGTTAGACTTGGCTGATGCTTCCAAAACAAAATTCTTCTATTAATATATAAAGCCCTACATGGCCTCGCTCCTGAGTACATGCGGGATCTTATTACATATTACAAACCATCAAGACTACTTAGAGCTCAGGGTGCTGCCCTCTGACTCGTTCCCAAAATTCAGAAAACCTTAGCAGGGGGAAGAGCCTTTTCTTATGAAGCCCCCAACTCTGGAATAACCCTCCAGATAATGTTCGGGACTCAGAGACAGTCTCAATCTTTAAATCTAAGCTGAAAACTCATCTGTTTAGCTTAGATTTTGGTAATTCCAGGGGTTCACGGACACAGGGAATTGTAGTACACTGAGATGCTGGAGCTGTCGTCTCACTGCTTACACGCGATCACTCAGGTTTGTTGACGGTGGAGCAGATGGATGCCAGCGTTTTAGGGTGCTCCCGTGTCTGTGTTACCTTCTGGCTCTCTCCTTTCAATTAGGCTGTTATAAACAGACCTGACGGAGTCGTCAGACACACTCTGATACTGCTCAACATTCTCTGCTCTCTATAAAATTCTCTCAGTACTAACTGTCTCTTTTTACCTTCTCCGAGTAAATGGCTACCCAGCCTGACCTGCTGGAAGATTGCCCGCCGAGGTCCCCTCTACCTGCGTCAGACCAGCTGCCACTTACCAGTCCGACTATCAGGCCCCCCACCCACCACCACCCATAGCAGACCAGCGACACACCCGCCTACCACTGCTACCTGTTTAATGACCATGTTAAAACCTAAATTGACTCGTAACTATCTGCCACTATTGATATCACCACTATTAACTCTCTGTTATATCTGGTTTGGTCCTTTTTAGGAATAATGTTTAAATAGTTCTGAGGATGTTTTTTTGTTTTTATTAATTACTAATTATGTACAGCAGCTTTGTGACGACAACAGGTGTAAAAAGCTCTATACAAATATATCTGAATTGACTAATTTTTTCGACTGCCCTGAGAAATCTGTAGGTGCAGGATCTGTTCATGATTCATCAATTTTCATAACTCTATATCCTGTAGAACAACTTCAGAAGATCCAGAAGATTTTACCAGGATGTCTGATTTAAGCCTGTACCTGTTTTTGTGAGGCTAGACTGTGTGCATGTATAGCTTTGAACATGTACTTGTGATGCAGGTATGCTGTGGGTCATGTGAATAATGATTTCTTTTTATTAATGATATAAACTATAGAGGAGCATTACTGAGGAGTCCTGGGCATGTCCCTGTTCATTAAATAGGGGCTTTGTTTTATAGGTTGTACACTGGCAGTGAATGAGTTAACTGAGCTCATCAGTTCAGTAATCAGAAATCCATTCTCTCTCCATTAGCAGAACTGATCATCTGCTCCTCAAACCATTGTTAAGTTGGATCAGCTTTGCTAAAGCAAAGATAGCTGGAAAGTAAGCAAGGAACACTGTAATGAGTGGAGTTGGGAATCACCAGTCCAGTTTTATGACAGAAATCTAACCTTATAGAGCAGAATCATTTTCCTTGCAGACAAAATGGAAACTGTTTCTTCTAATATTTCATGGATATGGATATTTTGTGGAAATGAGACTTACTGATGAGCAATGTAGCTGCTCAACAAGATGCTGTTTCTCGGGAGACTCTTAATGTTTATTTGTGGCAGAGGAGACTATTGTATTACACAACCTCAAAGATGTCCTGTGCAGCGTTGCCTTCGATTGTGTAAATGTTGAGTGTCTGAGCTTTCACAGTGAGTTGTGATGAAGCTCACACCAGACCAGGCCTCTGCAGGAACATACAGATTAAGAAGCTGGATCAGAAGGTGCTTACAGATTAAGTCCCTCTCTCCGGGTGTCACTAATACAAACAAATCTGCAACATAAAATACTTTTTGACTGAGAGCTAAAATTACTGTCTTACATCAATTCCCATTTCCAAAACTGATTAAGGGAAAAGTGATCTACTTGTGTTATATTTTATTGCTGCTACATTACATTTCCTTGGGTTTAAATATTTTAAGAAAAAAGGTATTGGAGTTTTATTAATCTTTTATATTATCTAACTTTTATATTAGCGGGGTAATTCATTAACACAGTGAATTTCTGAAGAAATTATTCATTTTTATTAACTTAATTGTTACTTAGCGAATACCTTAAACTACCTCAAGCTAAATCAATTATTTATTTCAATAATTGTCAGATTATTTGATTGTAAAAAATAGTTGTTTGTTGCATCCCTAATCTGCTGCAGCCTGAGAAGTTTAAAAATGAATAAAGATTTTATTTTAATTGAAGTGTTTGTCATTATTGAACAGTATGACTATTACTCTATTGAGTGTCATTAGTAAGAAAAGGACATTAATATGTAATGTTTAATATCTCAAGCAAATTTGTTAATGAACATTAAAGCACATACACTTACTCATTTAACAAAACTAATAAATATCTTTACTCTGCTTACAGGGCCAAATCTCCTTTCAGTCCAACTTGAGTGTGAAGTAAAATAATTAAAAACAAAGTTTTACTTTTACCACCGTTTACTTTACTAAATAAATAAATAACTTAAAAATAACTTCTATAAAATAAAAAAGTCAGATACAGACAAACTCATTTGTGTTTATTTACATTTGTGTTTTAGGCTGTGGCCAATCGACTGTGGTGAGAAGCAGTCTCACTTAAACGGCATCTTTAAAGCTGTATAAATCCGCACACAGACTGAGTAGCGACTGTAGAAAGAGACACAGACGTGAAATAAATGCACACATATTTTTCACATCCCAAAAAGAGAACATGTCCAGTAAAAAGAGGACGTCTAGTCACCCTGCTTAACGAACCTCCACTTAGTCATTCCTGGAGTTTTGGAATTGTTACTGCTGAATTTACCCCATTTGTTGTGGAACTACTTTTTTGGAGGAAGAAATTGATATTATTTAAGGTTTAGAAAGAATATCAAGGCTTCTCTGCTTTATTTGGTTTGTATAAAATACTCTTAGAATGAATTATCTTTAAAGATGTCTAATAGATCCCAACTGTATTTGGCATTTTGTCTCCAAAACTGGAGGACTATCATTTATCACTTTTAAAATATACTTATTTGACAAGAAAATAATACATAGGTGAAAACTATTACTAATGGTCTTATTCAACTTGTACAAAAGTAATTTCAGACGCAGTAGCAAAATGCAATTATTATGTATATTTGATAAGAAATGTAATAATAAACATATTAGAAACCTGCTTAATATCAAAAATCAAAAATGAGTGAGGAAGTAAATAACCAAATAATTTTGATATGAAGGGAAAATTAAACAGTCATGTGTCCACTGACTAAATAAACCCATCAACTCTAATCAGGATTTCTACTGGAGCTTTCCAGCTGCTGGTCTTTTAACACAGGTTTAACTCAGTCTGATATTAAACGGTATATTTGCGCCATCTGCTGTTCACTTCACCACATTACATCAGCGCAGTATTTTCCTTTTACAGCGTTTATCATTTTTAACATTTTTAAATTATACTGATATTGTATTATTCAACCAATAATTCTAAATGCTTTTAAATGTATTACCAGATATTTTAACAGATTTTTAATTGAAATTAAATGAAGTTAAACTGGTGATTTTTTGTTGATTGTTGTATAATTGTTATAATCAGAAAAGTGCTGGACACCATCAGGGCACCAGCTAAATTATTAAATGCTGGCACTGAATATACAGTTATAAATAACACGTTTACCAGAAACAGAGACGCTACGACAAACATATGTCTGCCCTTACTGGAGTAACACTGGTGTAATTGGCGCTTTGTCGCCGTCTAGCGGCCAGAATCTGTAACTGACTGTAACTATCATTAAAGAAATGACGAGGCTCGTTTCGTTTGACCCAGTGACTCTGCTGCTGCTGGAGGAACAAGAATAACCCTCTCGTATTGCAGATATTAGATCTATTATTTGATATTATAATAGTGGAATAAAATCCATATTAGAGAATATTGTAACCTACAACTCGATGTCTTTTGTTCAGACGCTAGAGGGACCCCAGAGTGAGTCCAAAACAATGGGTCTATATGAAGCTGTTCAAAATAGTAATTTATAAATGATTCATCATTTTTATACAGATAACAGCTCTCACTGTAACACTGAACAGAGGAAAACAACTCAACACACTTTTAATCAACAATTATAGGACTTCAGTGGTTAAAAATGTTTGAATGTTTTTTTCTGGTCTTTCAGGCAGGAATGATCTTTAATTACTAAAGCAGAAGAAATCCTTACATAAATTAATAAGAAAAAAATGTAACAGCGTACACATCCTGCCCTACAGGAAACAGATGTAGAGCAGAAACCGCTTCCATTCTGGTTACTGAGTGCTGATTGACTGGTGAACTGATCTGCTTATCGGCTGGTCAGACTCACTGACGTCTTGAATTATGTCTCATAATTGATTAAAATGTGTGTTGAGTTGTTTTATGATGTACTGTGTCGAGAACGTGAGCAGTTATCTATATCAAAATGTAAGAGCATTATTATTTTTGCACAAAAGCTCCGTATGGACCCATTCATTTTAGACTTGCGGTTGAGCGTCCTCTAGTGTCCGAACAAAACGGAGGGCATAATCAAGTGCTTTATCCATTTAGAATAATGTCTAATAGTGTTGGTCATATAAAGTCCACAATAGTGGAGCTACAAGTTCTCTGGAACAGCAGCAGCAGAGTCACTGGACCTCCTCATTTATTTCATGATTAGCGTTGGTCAGTTACAGATGCCGGCTGCTAGACGGAGAGAAAGCAACAATTACACTGACCGTACTCTAACAGACATACTGGGGTTGCGGCCCCCAAATCGTTAGCTAATTAGGCCACTGTCGCACCGGTGTCACATCCTCTGACGTCATCTTACAGAAGGACCATTTAGGACACAATACGTTAACCAGCTGATGTAGCTAACATGCTACTCGTTAGCCAGCCGAGCTAATCAACCACCTTGCCTGTATTAGCTATCATGCTACTGGTTAGCCAGCCGCCGAGTTGCGCCGAGTTGGGCAGTTAATCACGTGCGTGATTTTAATCAATGGAACAGTCGGGGGATAGGATGTGTCACAGCACCAGCTGGTCTGACTTATTTACACCTTATCATAAAGCTAACACTAACAAGTGAACTTCATTCTTTATTTTAGTTCATTTATTTAGATTTTCATTTACTGTATTTATTAATTATTAATGTATTTGGAGTATTGTTAGAATGTACTGCTTGTTTTCTAGAATGAATTCATCCTGTGTGAATAATTCATAAGAATATTTTATGGACAATCAATCCTTCAACAGGTTTATTTACTATTTAAGTGGTGAAAAATCCACACAGACAGATCAGTGGAACGCACCTCGCACCAGCAGGTGTTACAGTATAAGAGCATCACAAAGACCAGAAACCTTTGAGAAACTGACAAAGAACACAAAGTTCAAATGCATTGGTTACACCTAATTGTGATATGAATAAACAAAAGGGCATTAACATACGTGCATAATTAATGACGAGGAAGGAAGCTCAAATATGTTTTTTAGAAGCCCCTCACACCTGGAGATACCCAAACAAGTTGGTATGCAACTTCGAGGTCACTTGAACAATAACTGACTGTGGCCAGCATAGGGGAAACAGATAAGGCTTACACTTAGGACCGGAGGAGTAGCTAGTTTGTTCCACTCCGGGTGAAGGGGAGTAACTGATTTGTGGACTCCTTCATATGGAGCAGTAAAATTATATCCACCCGAAAGTTATGATTAAGTGCCCAAGTCTATTAGTATGTTAGCCTGGATATAATATACTAAGAGAATGAAGCTAATGGAATACATATGGTATATGTGAGAGATAATAATCATCTGACTATGTACTACTATAATCTCGAAACCACATTTCCTCCCTTTAGACATAAAATGTCCATAACACAAAGAAGAGATTCGTCAACAAAATACTCAACGTCAACAAACTGTCAGAAACAAGCAAACAAAACCTCAAACCATAGAAAAATGTAAAACAAAGATTCTAACTGTTCAGAACTAGCTGATCTGAATTTAGATCTATGTACACCATTCCGATTACCTTTGTGTGGCATAAAATCTAATACAATTGTATATAAACATAGGAGAGAGCGAAGTATACAAATACAAAGTAAGAACAAATATAATACAAAAGTCAAAGTCCTGTCTTTTTCCCAAAAGAAAATTTGAACACACTAGTCGGAAAACAGTGGAAACAATTCTCTGGATGCAGTTTATTCATCAGGAAACTTGTCGACAAGCATCTTGGCATGGAAACAACCGTCTTCTGCCTAGTGTAGTTTTGTACTACATAGGACACGTTGGGCAAAACAGGGAGAGGTTACTAGCACGTGACCTGATCGCCTGAATCCTCAGTTGTAGACACAAAGTTGTCTGGAACAGTCACTCTCTTGCAATGTGAGCAGTGGGTCCAGGTGTCTCTCTCAGCAACTCGAACAGCGGATGGGGTGGTCAGCATAACTTGCCATTCCAACGAGGCTTGTGCCACGCCTTCACTTTTACAGAGTGTAGAGGACCCTCAGCACTCACTGGCAACGCCTCTTTCACCTGCAAACGAATAGACTGAAGAGTTTTGCACAGTGCACTCATATAATCAATCATGTGATCATCGACCTGCTGTAGAAAGCCTTCAACTTGCCTGTAAGGAGAAAGGTTAGGAGTGGAAAACCACATAATACTTCCATTGGGCTCAGTCCTGTTTGGCGGTTTTGCCGTCCTCTAATGTACATCAGTACTATTGGTAGAGCTTGTACAATTTAGACCTGTCTCGGCCGTTACCTTCGACAGTTTCTGTTTGATGGTCTGGTTTAGACGTTCCACCGCACCAGCCGACTGCGGATGATAAGCGCAGTGTGTGTTCAAATTAGTTTCAAAGCATCAGAAAGATGTTGGACCAGTTTGTTCACAAAGTGCGTGCCATTGTCTGATGAAATTTTTACTGGTACTCCAAACCTAGGAATTACTTCCCCAGTTTGTGAGTTTCAATCACCTCAAAGTCATTTACAATGGCATAGGCCGTGGAAGGAGAACCATCAACATACAAGACCAGCATTTAAGTCAGGTATGTCAGTCAAGTCTGCGCGAGGTTTAGAAATGATGTCCAGTACAGTCAGACAGTCATGAGGTACACCTTTAAGTTCATTGGGAAGGAGTGTGGCAGGATTCAAAGAATTACAAGGGTGTATCGTAACATGCCAGAGTGAACAAAATGTTCTGTAACGACAGAATTCGCGCATTGGACAAATGTGTCGTTTGAGCCGACGTCAAAATTTGATGAACCTGATGTGGCACATGAACATATGTAGCAGCTATTGAGCGCACACACGGTGGATGTCCGCGAATGACCGGATCCAACCGTTTCGAATAAAAACACAATAGGCCTATTTCTGTTCCCATGGGGTTGAGTCAAGACTGCAGACATGAAGCCATTGTGCTCATTTACATAGAGCCTGAAAGGCTTAGCGTAATCTGGATGTCCCAAAAAGGGAGCAGATGAAATGGCAGTTTTTAGCTGCTCAAAACCAACTCTGTCAACCTCTGCTGTCCATGTCACATGATCATTTAGCATGAGTTCATGGCCATGAGCAATGTCCTGCAAAGGCTGAGAAATTTCTGCAAAATCAATGATCCATGGTCTGCAGTAGTTCAACATTCTGAGCCAGCTCATCATTTGCTTTTTGGTTAAGGGCTTCGGAGACTGGAGGATGCCAACAATTCGTCCAGAATCAATGTTGCACCCTGCAGAGGTCAAGATGTATCCCAAATATTTGACCTTAGGCTGCACTAATTGAAGGTTAGATTTAGAACACGTATGGCCATTGTTTGCTAAAAATATTAGCAGTGCTTTTATGAAAATTTCACAATGTTCCTTAGACTCTGAACATAACAAAAAGATCTACAAATTGGATCAGAGTGCTGCCCCCGGGTGGCAGGAATGATTCTAGGTTCCGTTTCAATTCTTGTGAAAAGAAAGTTGGTGAATCACAACATCCCTGTGGCATAACACACCACTGATAACGTTTCCCCTTAAAAGTGAAAGCAAACCAGAATCTGCTATCCTCCTGCACAGGGATACTGAAGAATACATTAGCCAAGTCAATCACTGAGTAGAATTTCGAATTGGGAGGGATACCTGACAACACAGTGGATGGATTAGTGGAACAAATGGAATTGAATTGTTGTTCAGTCGAAGGAGTTACTGCGGAAGGCAAACAATGCTTTGATGCAGAGCAGAGAGTATTCCCCTGATCGGAATTTAGAACTTGGAATTTGGAACACAGAATTCAGAACTCGGAACTCAGAATTTAGAACTCGGAACGTGGAATTCGAAATTTAAAATTTGGAACTCGAAATTTAGAATTCGGAATTCAGAAGTTGGAATTTGGAATTCCGAACTTGGAATTTGGAACTTGGAACTCAGAACGTGGAATTCGGAATTTAGAATTTGGAATGTGGAATTTAGAATTCATAACTTGGAATTTAGAGCTCGGAACGTGGAATTCAAAATTTAAAAATTTGGAACTCGGAACTCAGAACTTAAAATTCGGAATTCTGAAGTTGGAATTTGGAATTCAGAACTTAGAATTTGGAACTCGGAACGTGGAATTCGTAATTTAAAATTTGGAACTCGGAATTAGGAATGTGGAATTCAGAATTTAGAACTTGGAATTCGAAACTCAGAATTTAGAACTCAGATTTGGAATTTGTAAAGCAGAATGAACCTGTATCAATTCTAATAAAGTTGATAAAGACGATTTTCTGACTTTACGATTATAAATCATGCGGGGACACAGACACAGTCTCGATACTGCAGGGTTTGTCTGAAACACTATGAGTGACACTGATCTCTTACTTTTTAATACAAGCAGAGAAATCACAGAATTAATGCTTATAAAATCGAGGAAATCCTCTTACACTAACCTGACTGGTGGGACTGGGAAGGGCCAGTCAGTCCTGGCGTGGCAGCTTCTCGATGTTCCCGGAGAGAACGTCGGACCACAGGCAGCTCGGGTGAGGCCTCTCTGTGGAAGAGGACCTGCCGCAAAGATCTCCCAGAAAAATCAGCAGCCAGCAGTGGAGCGAAGAGCCGGTAAACTTCTCTCTTACTCGTCGGTAGGTGAGCAGGGGGCCGAAGACGATGATCCTGGCGTCGGTCTTTTTCCAAACGGTGCTGAAGCCACGACGCTGCTGCTAAGGGAAGCCGCCTGCCGAACACGGGCACATGGAAAACAGGAGACAGTGGGAGCAGGTGAAGACGAAGTCGAAGAGCTGTGGTGGTGGCAAAGCTGATATTAAAGACTATAAAGTAGGGACGGTCGCTTGATGCTCTCAGACTCACGTCTCAAACAGCAGTTCAGAGTCTAACCAAAAGTACCGGAGATCACGTGATCGGTGGAACCGAAGCTTTGTTGCGTCACTGAAACGCAATTACATGCCGAGCGCAACGAGCTGAATAAAAAATAAATATGTACTTAACTGGGAAAACTTGCTTCTAGTCACAGAGAAGGAGTGACTAAAGCTCAGCTCTCTGGAGTCATTTAAACCTTTCAAGTCAAGTCAAGTTAAGTCAAATTTACTTGTATAGCACTTTTTACAACTCTTGTTGTCACAAAGCAGCTTTACATAATTAGTAATTAGTAAAAGATAACATAAAAAGACCTGAATGATCCAAGACCCCCAGTGAGCAAGCCAACAGTGACAGTGGCAAGGAAACACTCCCTCAGAGCTGGAGGAAGAAACCTTGGGAGGAACCAAGACTCACAAAGGGGACCCATCCTCTTCTGGTCAGAACTATTTATAAATTATTGGTAAAAGTTACCAAACCATCTATACTGTTAAACTGCTCTGATCATAATCATAATATAATAATCGTGGTGTAGTAGAACTTAATATTGTCATGGCAGTGATGGTCAGAGTAATGATAGTTAATAGTGGTGATATTAATAGTGGCAGATAGTTAAGAGTCCATTTAGGTTTTAACATGGTCATTAGACAATACACTAGGATCAAGATTTGGTTTCTTGATTAAAGGTTTTATGACTGCTCATTTAAGGGTTTTTGGTACATGCCCTAAGCTAAGGGATGAGTTTACAATAGTTAAAAGAGGTCTGATTATAATTGGGAGTATTTCTTTTAGTATTTTAGAGGGAATTGGGTCAAGTGTACAGGTTGTATAATTTGCTGAGGAAATCATTTTTTCTAGTTCTGGCTGTGGAAGTGGGTTGAAGGCTTCCAGCCTTTGTTCTACAACTGAGTTATGTTCTAAAGCAGACGGTCATGTTTGATTTAATAAGCAGGGTTGGATTTGTTGTCTAATATTTTCTATTTTATTAATAAAATAATCCACAAAAGCATTACTGGTTAAGGATGTTGGAATCTGGGGTTGAGAATCTGTCTGGCTTTTAGTAAGTTTAGGGATCTCTCTAAAAAGTACTCTGGGGTTGTTTTTGTTTTTCTCGATCAGCGAGGCCAAACACGCTGAGCGAGCTTTAATGAGTGTCTTTCTATATTGACTAAGGCTGTCCTTCCAGGCAGGGTGGAACCCCTCTACTTGGACATCCAGCGATTTAGCGATGTGGGTGGGCTGTAAGACTCAGCGCCACTGGTGTTCGGGTGGGCTAGATTCGGCCTTAGCGCTAGCATTAGCCTTAGCTTTCCGGCTATGCCGCCGAGACGTCACCCATTCGCCCCGCTGTGAGGGCTCTAACGCCGGAGTGGGGGGTGCTAGCTCTCCCTGAGGCATCCGGGGCTGCTACCAGTGACTCTGTATCCTTTAGTAAAGCCATGATGCTCACCTCCAACTGCTCCACTTTCTCCTCCACAGAGCTAACTAGCTCTCATTTAGTACAAACACTATCATTATCACTAGTGGAGGAAAAAGGGTCCAGACTAAACATGCCACACTTCTCACACTCAAAAAGTCCAGAAACAGCCTTAATAAAGTAGAAACTTACCGCCTGCAGTTGATTTGGGCACTGAAATAAACGTCGTTGTAGGTAAAACTGCTGCTCCGCTTTTTGTTGAGTCTTTTGATAAACCTGTGGCTGTAAACACGATCTAACAGCAGTTAGTAAAAGTACGACGCAGTAGATCACTAAACAGATCTATAAAAAATAAGCGCTAGAAAGTGACAGAAAGAGGAAAAACAAGCTAAACACGGAGACAGTGATTCCTCCAAGCTCCAGGAGTCAGGATTTCACACAAGGGTTAGCGGCAAGCGGCGAGCTACAGAGACCCGATTCAGATCTAGAGGAGAGACAGTTCCTCCAGAAAAGCAGACAAGTGGTTGCTATGGATACTGAATTATTTCATTTCTAACCAAATAATGTATTAGTTTATTTATTTTAGTTATTATATTTTATTCATTTATTTCATTTATTTAGATGTTACTTTGATCTACTTTATTTTTTAAATGTTATTTTTTTTAAAGTTGACTTGTACTGTCATATTTTATATTTTATCTCCATATTCTGGTTTTATTTGTGTCAGTTTTGTTTATTAATCTTTTCTTAATATTGTTTTTCTTAATATCTTAATATTAAATCATATTTGTATACTTTACTAATTAAATATTAGTTTATTTATTTTATCATATCATTTATTCTTAATCTTCTATTATCTTGAATTTATTTTTTAATGTTTTTAATTTATTAATTTACCTTCGTTCATTTTAGATAAAATATATCAAATAAAATAGATTTTTCTCTTTCAATCCTCGTCTATTGTAAAAACTGTATTTTTCAAGGGAAATAAAGGTTGGTTGATTGATTGTTTAGTTGATTGTATTTTGTTTTAACGGCCACCCAGAATGTAACAGCTGAATCAAGAATGGCTAATCGTTCAAATTACAGCAGACTTTGAGTTTGCACAATTTAAGTGTTCATCAACTGAACAAGCACATAGTGAACGTTGGCACAGTTTGAGCTAGATCTCATTTTTCTTTCCTGTTAGAATTTCTGTTAAAGTTACTAAAGTTACCAGTTTTTTTTAGAAGTTATTAGTGGGGTAAGTTGGTTAAAACATACTAGCTTGTTCATACTAGCTTGTTCAGTAAAATAAAGTTTTAGTCACCAGCAGAACTTATCAGTGACTTATTGAATTGAGAAGATTGATGGAGGCTGGATCTACGGTCAGCGAGGGAGGGGCTCTGAAGGTCCTAAACTTGTAAGACAAAAAAAAGTCAATACATGTATAGAAACTGAATGATGAACTAACTCTTACACACTTGCAGTCAGATAAATATCGAGTCACACAAATAGTTGCAATGGACAGACACTTGTTTGATGGATCCACCATTAGGAAGGAGGGGAGTCCTGAAAGCCTGTAAGACAACAAAGAAAGTCAATACATGTATAGAAACTGAATGATCACCTACCTGTGTTACGGGAAACCTTATTACTTTGTGTGTGATTCTTAATCTAGTAGTATGCAAGTATACTTCAATGTATTGTAATCAAGTTATGCTGTTTCTCTCCTATGCAGTATGCAAGACTATGGCACATGTATAGAACATGTAATCTGTGAGTCATCATAAAGCTTAAGTTAGGAGTAGTTACACTCTGATGTGCTGGTTGCTCATGTTTATGCCCCTATATGGTAGAATAAGTCTGTGAGTGTTTCTAATATGTGTATGTACACTTGCAGAATTTAAATATGCAGTCTGTTGTACCACAATGTGGTGGGGAGTAGATGTTTTTGTGTACCAGACACTGTCGACAGGAACTGAAACTGGCTGTGACTGTTTCAACTTCCTCATTTCCTATGTATATAAGAAAGCCATGCATACTTGTTAAGCAGCGACTATATTCTGTTGCTCGAATAAAGTTATTACTCACTGCAATACAAGACAGGGTTGTGTTGTTTCTCAACTTCCACCACACCTGTTAGACAGTAGCAAACAGATAGACAACGAGCCGGACACAGTGGCAGATGGATGGAACCTTGATGGACAGATGCACCATCAGGGAGGGAAGGGGTAACGGCATCCTCAGAACCTAAAGGATAACAAAGACAATCAATACAGGTATTGAAACTGAAAGATCACTTACCTTTTACACAGTTGCAGAACAATAGACAGTGAGGCAGACACAGCTGCAGATGGACAGATTGATGGAGGCTTGATCTACGGTCAGCGAGGGAGGGGCTCAGAAGGTCCTAAACCTGTAAGACAAAAAAAAGTCAATACATATATAGAAACTGAATGATGAACTAACTCTTACACACTTGCAGTCAGATAAATATCGAGTCACACAAATAGTGGCAATGGACAGACACTTGTTTGATGGATCCACCATTAGGAAGGAGGGGGGGGGTCCTGGAGTCCTGAAACCCTGTAAGACAACAAAGAAAGTCAATACATGTACAGAAACTGAATGATCACCTACCTGTTAGAAAGCAGCAAACAGATAGACAACGAGCCATACACAGTGACAGATGGATGGACCCTTGACGGACAGATGCACCATCAGGGAGGGAAGGAGTAATGGCATCCTCGGAACCTGAAAGACAACAAAGACAGTCAATACAGGTTTTGAAACTGAAAGATCACTTGCGTTTTACACAGTTGCAGAACAATACACAGTGAGGCAGACAGAGCTGCAGATGGACAAATTGATGGTGGCTGAATCTACAGTCAGTGAGGTAGGGGCTCTGAAAGTCCTAAACATGTAAGACAAAAAAAAAAAAAAAACGTCACTATATGTATAGAAACTGAATGATGAACTAACTCTTACACACTTGTAGTCAGAAAGATCGAGTCACACAAATAGTTGCAATGGACAGACACTTGTTTGATGGATCCACCATTAGGAAGGAAGGGTGGGGGGGGGGTCCTGGAATCCTGAAAGCCTGTAAGACAACAAAGAAAGTCAATACATTTATAGAAACTGAATGATCACCTACCTGTTAGAAAGCAGCAAACAGATAGACAACGAGCCATACACAGTGACAGATGGATGGACCCTTGATGGACAGATGCACCATCAGGGAGGGAAGGGGTAATGGCATCCTCTAAACCTGTAAGACAACAAAAAAAATCAATACATGTATAGAAACTGAATGGTCACCTACCTGTTAGACAGTAGCAAACAGATTGACAGCGAGCCGTACACAGTGGCAGATGGATTAAACCTTGATGGACAGATGCACCATCAGGGAGGGAAGGGGTATTGGCATCCTCAGAACCTAAATGATAAAGACAATCAATACAGATTTTGAAACTGAAAGTTCACTTACGTTTTACACAGTTGCAGAACAATACACAGTGAGGCAGACAAAGCCTGTAAGACAACAAAGAAAGTCAATACATTTATAGAAACTGAATGATCACCTACCTGTTAGACAGTAGCAAACAGATAGACAACGAGCCGTACACAGTGACAGATGGATGGACCCTTGATGGACAGATGCACCATCAGGGAGGGAAGGGGTAATGGCATCCTCTAAACCTGTAAGACAACAAAGAAAATCAATACATGTATAGAAACTGAATGATCACCTACCTGTTAGACAGTAGCAAACAGATTGACAGCGAGCCGTACACAGTGGCAGATGGATTAAACCTTGATGGAGAGATGCACCATCAGGGAGGGAAGGGGTAATGGCATCCTCTAAACCTGTAAGACAACAAAGAAAATCAATACATGTATAGAAACTGAATGATCACCTACCTGTTAGACAGTAGCAAACAGATTGACAGCGAGCCGTACACAGTGGCAGATGGATGGAACCTTGATGGACAGATGCACCATCAGGGAGGGAAGGGATAATGGCATCCTCTAAACCTGTAAGACAAAGAAAATCAATACATGTATAGAAACTGAATTATCACCTACCTGTTAGACAGTAGCAAACAGATAGACAGCGAGCCGTACACAGTTGCAGATGGATGGACCCTTGATGGACAGATGAACCATGAGGGAGGGAAGGGGTATTGGCATCGTCAGAACCTGAAAGATAACAAAGACAATCAATACAAGTTTTGAAACTGAAAGATCACTTACCTTTTACACAGTTGTAGAACAATAGACAGTGAGCCAGACACAGCTGCAGATAGACAGATTGATGGTGGCTGGATCTACAGTCAGGGAGGGAGGGGTTCTGAAGGTCCTGAACCTGTAAGACAACAAAGAAAGTCAATACATGTATAGAAACTGAATGATCACCTACCTGTTAGACAGTAGCAGACAGATAGACAGCAAACCGTACACAGTGACAGATGGATGGACCATTGATTGACAGATGCACCATCAGGGAGGGAAGGGGTAATGGCATCCACTAAACCTGTAAGACAACTAAGAAAATCAATACATGTTTAGAAACTGAATGATCACCTACCTTTTAGACAGTAACAAACAGATTGACAGCGAGTTGTACACAGTGACAGATCTATGGAGCCTTGATGGACAGATGCACAAACAGGGAGGGAAGGGGTAATGGCATCCTCTAAACCTGTAAGACAACAAAGAAAATCAATACATGTATAGAAACTGAATGTTGAACTAACTCTTACACACTGGCAGTCAGAAAGATCGAGTCATACAAATAGTTGCAATGGACAGACACTTGTTTAATGGATCCACCATTAGGAAGGAGGGGGGGTCCTGGAGTCCTGAAAGCCTGTAAGACAACAAAGAAAGTCAATACATGTATAGAAACTGAATGATCACCTACCTGTTAGACAGTAGCAAACAGATAGACAGCGAGCCGTACACAGTGGCAGATGGATGCACCATCAGGGTGGGAAGGGGTAATGGCATCCTCTGAACCTGTATGACAACAAAGAAAATCAATACATGTATAGAAACTGAATGATCACCTACCTGTTAGACAGTAGCAAACAGATAGACAGCGAGCCGGACACAGTGGCAGATGGATGGAACCTTGATGGACAGATGCACCATCAGGGAGGGAAGGGGTAATGGCATCCTCTAAACCTGTAAGACAACAAACAGTGTCAATACATGTATAGAAACTGAATGGTCACCTACCTGTTAGACAGTAGCAAACAGATTGACAGCGAGCCGTACACAGTGGCAGATGGATTAAACCTTGATGGACAGATGCACCATCAGGGAGGGAAGGGGTAATGGCATCCTCTAAACCTGTAAGACAACAAAAAAAATCAATACATGTATAGAAACTGAATGATCACCTACCTGTTAGACAGTAGCAAACAGATAGACAGCGAGCCGTACACAGTGGCAGATGGCTGCACCATCAGGGTGGGAAGGGGTAATGGCATCCTCTGAACCTGTATGACAACAAACAAAATCAATACATGTATAGAAACTGAATGATCACCTACCTGTTAGACAGTAGCAAACAGATAGACAGCAAGCCGTACACAGTTGCAGATGGATGGAACCTTGATGGACAGATGCACCATCAGGAAGGGAAGGGATAATGGCATCCTAAAAACCTGTAAGACAAAGAAAATCAATAAATGTATAGAAACTGAATGATCACCTACCTGTTAGTCAGTAACAAACAGATAGACAGCAAGCCGTACACAGTTGCAGATGGATGGACTCTTGATGGACAGATGCACCATCAGGGAGGGAAGGGGTATTGGCATCCTCAGAACCTAAATGATAACAACGACAATCAATACAGGTTTTGAAACTGAAAGATCACTTACCTTTTACACAGTTGCAGAACAATAGACAGTGAGCCAGACACAGCTGCAGATGGACAGATTGATGGTGGCTGGATCTACGGTCAAGGAGGTAGGGGCTCTGAACGTCCTGAACCTGTAAGACAACAAAGAAAGTCAATACATGTATAGAAACTGAATGATCACCTACCTGTTAGACAGTAGCAAACAGATAGACAACGAGCCGTACACAGTGACAGATGGATGGACCCATGGATTAAACCTTGATGGACAGATGCACCATCAGGGAGGGAAGGGGTATTGGCATCCTCAGAACCTAAATGATAAAGACAATCAATACAGATTTTGAAACTGAAAGTTCACTTACGTTTTACACAGTTGCAGAACAATACACAGTGAGGCAGACAAAGCCTGTAAGACAACAAAGAAAGTCAATACATTTATAGAAACTGAATGATCACCTACCTGTTAGACAGTAGCAAACAGATAGACAACGAGCCGTACACAGTGACAGATGGATGGACCCTTGATGGACAGATGCACCATCAGGGAGGGAAGGGGTAATGGCATCCTCTAAACTTGTAAGACAAAAAAAATCAATACATGTATAGAAACTGAATGATCACCTACCTGTTAGTCAGTAGCAAACAGACAGACAGCAAGCCGTACACAGTGGCAGATGGATGGAACCTTGATGGACAGATGCACCATCAGGGAGGGAAGGGATAATGGCATCCTCTAAACCTGTAAGACAAAGAAAATCAATACATGTATAGAAACTGAATTATCACCTACCTGTTAGACAGTAGCAAACAGATAGACAGCGAGCCGTACACAGTTGCAGATGGATGGACCCTTGATGGACAGATGAACCATGAGGGAGGGAAGGGGTATTGGCATCCTCAGAACCTGAAAGATAACAAAGACAATCAATACAGGTTTTGAAACTGAAAGATCACTTACCTTTTACACAGTTGTAGAACAATAGACAGTGAGCCAGACACAGCTGCAGATAGACAGATTGATGGTGGCTGGATCTACAGTCAGGGAGGGAGGGGTTCTGAAGGTCCTGAACCTGTAAGACAACAAAGAAAATCAATACATGTATAGAAACTGAATGATCACCTACCTGTTAGACAGTAGCAGACAGATAGACAGCAAACCGTACACAGTGACAGATGGATGGACCATTGATTGACAGATGCACCATCAGGGAGGGAAGGGGTAATGGCATCCTCTAAACCTGTAAGACAACAAAGAAAATCAATACATGTTTAGAAACTGAATGATCACCTACCTTTTAGACAGTAACAAACAGATTGACAGCGAGTTGTACACAGTGACAGATCTATGGAGCCTTGATGGACAGATGCACAATCAGGGAGGGAAGGGGTAATGGCATCCTCTAAACCTGTAAGACAACAAAGAAAATCAATACATGTATAGAAACTGAATGTTGAACTAACTCTTACACACTGGCAGTCAGAAAGATCGAGTCATACAAATAGTTGCAATGGACAGACACTTGTTTAATGGATCCACCATTAGGAAGGAGGGGGGGTCCTGGAGTCCTGAAAGCCTGTAAGACAACAAAGAAAGTCAATACATGTATAGAAACTGAATGATCACCTACCTGTTAGACAGTAGCAAACAGATAGACAGCGAGCCGTACACAGTGGCAGGTGGATGCACCTTCAGGGTGGGAAGGGGTAATGGCATCCTCTGAACCTGTATGACAACAAAGAAAATCAATACATGTATAGAAACTGAATGACCACCTACCTGTTAGACAGTAGCAAACAGATAGACAGCGAGCCGGACACAGTGGCAGATGGATGGAACCTTGATGGACAGATGCACCATCAGGGAGGGAAGGGGTAATGGCATCCTCTAAACCTGTAAGACAACAAACAGTGTCAATACATGTATAGAAACTGAATGATCACCTACCTGTTAGACAGTAGCAAACAGACAGATAGCGAGCCATACACAGTGACAGATGTAAGGACCCTTGATGGACAGATGCACCATAAGGGAGGGAAGGGGTATTGGCATCCTCAGAACCTAAATGATAACAACGACAATCAATACAGGTTTTGAAACTGAAAGATCACTTACCTTTTACACAGTTGCAGAACAATAGGGAGTGAGGCAGACACAGCTGCAGATGGACAGATTGATGGTGGCTGAATCTACGGTCAGGGAGGGAGGGGCTCTGAAAGTCCTAAACCTTTTAGACAAAAAAAACAAAAAAAAACGTCAATACATGTATAGAAACTGAATGATGACCTAAATCTTACTCACTTGCAGTCAGATAGATATCGAGTCACACAAATAGTTGGAATGGACAGACCCTTGTTTGATGGATCCACCATTAGGAAGGAGGGGGGGTCCTGGAGTCCTGAAAGCCTGTAAGACAACAAAGAAAGTCAATACATGTATAGAAACTGAATGATCACCTACCTGTTAGACAGTAGCAAACAGATAGATAGCGAGCCGTACACAGTGACAGATGGATGGACCCTTGATGGACAGATGCACCATCAGGGAGGGAAGGGGTAATGGCATCCTCTAAACCTGTAAGACAACAAACAGTGTCAATACATGTATAGAAACTGAATGATTACCTACCTGTTAGACAGTAGCAAACAGATAGACAGCGAGCCGCACACAGTGGCAGATGGATGGAACCTTGATGGACAGATGCACCATCAGGGAGGGAAGGGATAATGGCATCCTAAAAACCTGTAAAACAAAGAAAACCAATAAATGTATAGAAACTGAATGATCACCTACCTGTTAGTCAGTAGCAAACAGATAGACAGCGAGCCGTACACAGTTGCAGATGGATGGACCCTTGATGGACAGATGAACCATGAGGGAGGGAAGGGGTATTGGCATCGTCAGAACCTGAAAGATAACAAAGACAATCAATACAGGTTTTGAAACTGAAAGATCACTTACCTTTTACACAGTTGTAGAACAATAGACAGTGAGCCAGACACAGTTGCAGATGGACAGATTGATGGTGGCTGGATCTACGGTCAAGGAGGTAGGGGCTCTGAACGTCCTGAACCTGTAAGACAACAAAGAAAGTCAATACATGTATAGAAACTGAATGATCACCTACCTTTTAGACAGTAACAAAGAGATTGACAGCGAGTTGTACACAGTGACAGATCTATGCAGCCTTGATTGACAGATGCACCATCAGGGAGGGAAGGGGTAATGGCATCCTCTAAACCTGTAAGACAACAAAGAAAATCAATACATGTTTAGAAACTGAATGATCACCTACCTTTTAGACAGTAACAAACAGATTGACAGCGAGTTGTACACAGTGACAGATTTATGCAGCCTTGATGGACAGATGCACAATCAGGGAGGGAAGGGGTAATGGCATCCTCTAAACCTGTAAGACAACAAATAAAATCAATACATGTATAGAAACTGAATGTTGAACTAACTCTTACACACTGGCAGTCAGAAAGATCGAGTCATACAAATAGTTGCAATGGACAGACACTTGTTTAATGGATCCACCATTAGGAAGGAGGGGGGGTCCTGGAGTCCTGAAAGCCTGTAAGACAACAAAGAAAGTCAATACATGTATAGAAACTGAATGATCACCTACCTGTTAGACAGTAGCAAACAGATAGACAGCGAGCCGTACACAGTGGCAGATGGATGCACCATCAGGGTGGGAACGGGTAATGGCATCCTCTGAACCTGTTTGACAACAAAGAAAATCAATACATGTATAGAAACTGAATGATCACCTACCTGTTAGACAGTAGAAAACAGATTGACAGCGAGTTGTACACAGTGACAGATCTATGGAGCCTTGATGGACAGATGCACCATCAGGGAGGGAAGGGGTAATGGCATCCTCTAAACCTGTGAGACAACAAAGAAAATCAATACATGTAAAGAAACCGAATGATCACCTACCTGTTAGACAGTAGCAAACAGATAGACAGCGAGCCGGACACAGTGACAGATGGATGGACCGTTGATGGACAGATGCACCATCAGGGAGGGAATGGGTAATGGCATCCTCTAAAACTAAAAGACAACAAAGAAAATCAATACATGTAAAGAAACCGAATGATCACCTACCTGTTAGACAGTAGCAAACAGATAGACAGCGAGCCGGACACAGTGGCAGATGGATGGAACCTTGATGGACAGATGCACCATCAGGGAGGGAAGGGATAATGGCATCCTCAAAACCTGTAAGACAAAGAAAATCAATAAATGTATAGAAACTGAATGATCACCTACCTGTTAGTTAGTAGCAAACAGATAGACAGCAAGCCGTACACAGTTGCAGATGGATGGACTCTTGATGGACAGATGCACCATCAGGGAGGGAAGGGGTATTGGCATCCTCAGAACCTAAATGATAACAACGACAATCAATACAGGTTTTGAAACTGAAAGATGACTTACCTTTTACACAGTTGCAGAACAATAGACAGTGAGCCAGACACAGCTGCAGATGGACAGATTGATGGTGGCTGGATCTACGGTCAAGGAGGTAGGGGCTCTGAACGTCCTGAACCTGTAAGACAACAAAGAAAGTCAATACATGTATAGAAACTGAATGATCACCTACCTGTTAGACAGTAGCAGACAGATAGACAGCAAACCGTACACAGTGACAGATGGATGGACCATTGATTGACAGATGCACCATCAGGGAGGGAAGGGGTATTGGCATCCTCTAAACCTGTAAGAAAACAAAGAAAATCAATACATGTAAAGAAACCGAATGATCAACTACCTGTTAGACAGAAGAAAACAGATTGACAGCGAGCCATACACAGTGACAGATGGATGGACCGTTGATGGACAGATGCACCATCAGGGAGGGAAGGGGTAATGGCATCCTCTAAACCTGTAAGACAACAAAAAAAATCAATACATGTTTAGAAACTGAATGATCACCTACCTTTTAGACAGTAGCAAACAGATTGACAGCGAGATGTACACAGTGACAGATCTATGGAGCCTTGATGGACAGATGCACCATCAGGGAGGGAAGGGGTAATGGCATCCTCTAAACCTGTAAGACAACAAAGAAAATCAATACATGTATAGAAACTGAATGATCACCTACATGTTAGACAGTAGCAAACAGATAGAGAGCGATCCATACACAGTGGCAGATGGATGGAACCTTGATGGACAGATGCACCATCAGGGAGGGAAGGGGTAATGGCATCCTCTAAACCTGTAAGACAACAAACAGTGTCAATACATGTATAGAAACTGAATGATCACCTACCTGTTAGACAGTAGCAAACAGACAGACAGCGAGCCATACACAGTGACAGATGTATGGACCCTTGATGGACAGATGCACCATCAGGGAGGGAAGGGGTAATGGCATCCTCTAAACCTGTAAGACAACAAACAGTGTCAATACATGTATAGAAACTGAATGATCACCTACCTGTTAGACAGTAGCAAACAGACAGACAGCGAGCCATACACAGTGACAGATGTATGGACCCTTGATGGACAGATGCACCATCAGGGAGGGAAGGGGTATTGGCATCCTCAGAACCTGAAAGATAACAAAGAAAATCAATACAGGTTTTGAAACTGAAAGATCACTTACCTTTTACACAGTTGCAGAACATTAGACAGTGAGCCAGACACAGCTGCAGATAGACAGATTGATGGTGGCTGGATCTACGGTAAGTGAGGGACGGGCTCAGAAGGTCCTAAACCTGTAAGACAAATAAAAAAGTAAAGACATGTATAGAAACTGAATAATGAACTAACTCTTACATACTTGCAGTCAGATAAATATCGAATCACACAAATAGTTGCAATGGACAGATCCTTGTTTGATGGATCCACCATTAGGAAGGGGGGGGGCGGAGTCCTGAAAGCCTGTTAGACATCAAAGAAAATCAATACATGCATAGAAACTGGATGATCACCTACCTTTTAGAATGTAGCAAACAGATAGACAGCGAGCCGTACACAGTGACAGATGGATGGACCCTTAATGGACAGATGCACCATCAGGGAGGGAAGGGGTAATGGCATCCTCTAAACCTGTAAGACAACAAAGAAATTAAATACATGTATAGAAACTGAATGATCACCTACCTGTTAGAGAGGTGCAGACAGATAGACAGGGAGCTGCACACAGTGACAGATGAATCGACCATTGATGGACAGATGCACCATCAGGGAGGGAAGGGGTATTGGCATCCTCAGAACCTGAAAGACAACAAACAGTGTCAATACATGTATAGAAATTAAATGATTACCTACCTGTTAGACAGTAGCAAACAGATAGTCAGCGAGCCGTACACAGTGACAGATGGATGGACCCTTGATGGACAGATGCACCATCAGGGAGGGAATGGGTAATGGCATCCTCTAAAACTATAAGACAACAAAGAAAATCAATACATGTATAGAAACTGAATGATCACCTACCTGTTAGACAGTAGCAAACAGATAGACAGCGAGCTGTACACAGTGGCAGATGGATGCACCATCAAGGTGGGAAGGGGTAATGGCATCCTCTAAACCTGTATGACAACAAAGAAAATCAATACATTTATAGAAACTGAATGATCACCTACATGTTAGACAGTAGCAAACAGATAGACAGCGAGCCGTACACAGTGGCAGATGGATGCACCATCAGGGTGGGAAGGGGTAATGGCATCCTCTGAACCTGTATAACAACAAAGAAAATCAATACATGTATAGAAAATGAATGATCACCTACCTGTTAGTCAGTAGCAAACAGATAGACAGCAAGCCGTACACAGTTGCAGATGGATGGACTCTTGATGGACAGATGCACCATCAGGGAGGGAAGGGGTATTGGCATCCTCAGAACCTAAATGATAACAACGACAATCAATACAGGTTTTGAAACTGAAAGATCACTTACCTTTTACACAGTTGCAGAAAAATAGACAGTGAGCCAGACACAGCTGCAGATGGACAGATTGATGGTGGCTGGATCTACGGTCAAGGAGGTAGGGGCTCTGAACGTCCTGAACCTGTAAGACAACAAAGAAAGTCAATACATGTATAGAAACTGAATGATCACCTACCTGTTACACAGTAGCAAACAGATAGACAGCAAACCGTACACAGTGACAGATGGATGGACCATTGATTGACAGATGCACCATCAGGGAGGGAAGGGGTAATGGCATCCTCTAAACCTGTAAGACAACAAAGAAAATCAATGCATATTTAGAAACTGAATGATCACCTACCTTTTAGACAGTAGCAAACAGATTGACAGCGAGTTGTACACAGTGACACAGTGACAGATCTATGGAGCCTTGATGGACAGATGCACCATCAGGGAGGGAAGGGGTAATGGCATTCTCTAAACCTGTAAGACAACAAAGAAAATCAATACATGTAAAGAAACCGAATGTGGTTGGTGTGGCGCAACAGATAACACCACCACCTACCATTGCGTTACAGCAACACCATGTGGGAGACCAGGGTTCGATTCCCGGTCTGGGTGACTATGCTGCACTACACCAATAACAGTCCCTGGGCAAGACTCCTAACACTACATTGACCCACCTCTGTAATACGAGTAACTTTGTAAGTCGCTCTGGATAAGAGCGTCTGCTAAATGCCATAAATGTAAATGTAAATGAATGATCACCTACCTGTTAGACAGTAGCAAACAGATAGACAGCGAGCCGGACACAGTGACAGATGGATGGACCGTTGATGGACAGATGCACCATCAGGGAGGGAATGGGTAATGGCATCCTCTAAAACTAAAAGACAACAAAGAAAATCAATACATGCATAGAAACTGAATGATGACCTACCTGTTAGACAGTAGCAAACAGATAGACAGCGAACCGGACACAGTTGCAGATGGATGGACCCTTGATGGACAGATGCACCATCAGGGAGGGAAGGGGTATTGGCATCCTCAGAACCTAAATGATAACAACGACAATCAATACAGGTTTTGAAACTGAAAGATCACTTACCTTTTACACAGTTGCAGAACAATAGGGAGTGAGGCAGACACAGCTGCAGATGGACAGATTGATGGTGGCTGAATCTACGGTCAGGGAGGGAGGGGCTCTGAAAGTCCTAAACCTTTAAGACAAAAAAGACAAAAAAAAACGTCAATACATATATAGAAACTGAATGATGACCTAACTCTTACACACTTGCAGTCAGATAGATATCGAGTCACACAAATAGTTGGAATGGACAGACCCTTGTTTGATGGATCCACCATTAGGAAGGAGGGGGGTCCTGGAGTCCTGAAAGCCTGTAAGACAACAAAGAAAGTCAATACATGTATAGAAACTGAATGATCACCTACCTGTTAGACAGTAGCAAACAGACAGATAGCGAGCCGTACACAGTGACAGATGTATGGACCCTTGATGGAGAGATGCACCATCAGGAAGGGAAGGGGTATTGGCATCCTCAGAACCTGAAATATAACAAAGAAAATCAATACAGGTTTTGAAACTGAAAGATCACTTACCTTTTACACAGTTGCAGAACATTAGACAGTGAGTCAGACACAGCTGCAGATAGACAGATTGATGGTGGCTGGATCTACGGTAAGTGAGGGACGGGCTCAGAAGGTCCTAAACCTGTAAGACAAATAAAAAAGTCAATACATGTATAGAAACTGAATAATGAACTAACTCTTACACACTTGCAGTACAATAGATATCGAGTCACACAAATAGTTGCAATGGAAAGATCCTTGTTTGATGGATCCACCATTAGGAAGGGGGGGGCGGAGTCCTGAAAGCCTGTTAGACATCAAAGAAAATCAATACATGTATAGAAACTGAATGATCACCTACCTGTTACACAGTAGAAAACAGATAGACAGCGAGCCATACAGAGTGGCAGATGGATGGAACCTTGATGGACAGATGCACCATCAGGGAGGGAAGGGGTAATGGCATCCTCTAAACCTGGAAGAGAACAAAGAAAATAAATACCTGTATAGAAACTGAATGATCACCTACCTGTTAGACAGTAGCAAACAGACAGATAGCGAGCCGTACACAGTGACAGATGGATGGACCCTTAATGGACAGATGCACCATCAGGGAGGGAAGGGGTAATGGCATCCTCAGAACCTGAAAGACAACAAAGAAAATCAATACATGTATAGAAACTGAATGATCACCTACCTGTTAGAAGGGTGCAGACAGATAGACAGCGAGCCATACACAGTGACAGATGGATGGACACTTGATGGACAGATGCACCTTCAGGGAGGGAATTGGTAATGGCATCCTCTAAACCTGTAAGACAACAAAGAAAATAAATACATGTATAGAAACTGAATGATCACCTACCTGTTAGAGAGGTGCAGACAGATAGACAGCGAGCTGCACACAGTGACAGATGAATCGACCATTGATGGACAGATGCACCATCAGGGAGGGAAGGGGTATTGGCATCCTCAGAACCTGAAAGACAACAAAGAAAATCAATACATGTATAGAAACTGAATGATCACCTACCTGTTAGAAGGGTGCAGACAGATAGACAGTGAGCCATACACAGTGACAGATGGATGGACCCTTGATGGACAGATGCACCATCAGGGAGGGAATGGGTAATGGCATCCTCTAAAACTATAAGACAACAAAGAAAATCAATACATGTATAGAAACTGAATGATCACCTACCTGTTAGACAGTAGCAAACAGATAGACAGCGAGCCGTACACAGTGGCAGATGGATGCACCATCAGGGTGGGAAGGGGTAATGGCATCCTCTGAACCTGTATGACAACAAAGAAAATCAATACATGTATAGAAACTGAATGATCACCTACCTGTTAGACAGTAGCAAACAGATTGACAGCGAGCCGTACACAGTGTCAGATTGATGAAACCTTGATTGACCGATGCACCATCAGGGAGGGAAGGGGAAATGGCATCCTCAGAACTTAAAAGACAACAAAGACAGTCAATACAGGTTTTGAAACTGAAAGATCACTTACCTTTTACGTAGTTGCAGAACAATACACAGTGAGTCAGACACAGCTGCAGACGGACCGATTGATGCAGGCTGGATCTACAGTCAGCGAGGGAGGGGCTCAAAAGGTCCTAAACCTATAAGACAAAAAAAAGTCAATACATGTATAGAAACTGAATGATGATCTAACTCTTACACACTTGCAGTCAGATAAATATCGAGTCACACAAATAGTTGCAATGGACAGACACTTGTTTGATGGATCCACCATTAGGAAGGAGGGGGGGGGGGTGGTCCTGGAGTCCTGAAAGCCTATAAGACAACAAAGAAAGTCAATACATGTATAGAAACTGATTGATCACCTACCTGATAGACAGTAGCAACCAGATAGACAACGAGCCGTACACAGTGGAAGATGGATGGACCCTTGATGGACAGATGCACCATCAGCGAGGGAAGGGGTAATGGCATCCTCGGAACCTGAAAGACAACAAGGACAGTCAATACAGGTTTTGAAACTGAATGATCATCAGGGAGGGAAGGGGTATTGGCATCATCAGAACCTAAAAGATAACAAAGACAATCAATACAGGTTTTGAAACTGAAATATCACTTACCTTTTACACAGTTGCAGAACAATAGAGAATGAGCCAGACACAGCTGCAGATGGACAGATTGATGGTGGCTAGATCTACGGTCAGGGAGGGAGGGGCTCTGAAGGTCCTAAACTTGTAAGACAAAAAAAAGTCAATACATGTATAGAAACTGAATGATGAACTAACTCTTACACACTTGCAGTCAGATAGATATCGAGTCACACAAATAGTTGCAATGGAAAGACCCTTGTTTGATGGATCCACCATTAGGAAGGTGAGGGGGAGTCCTGAAAGCCTGTAAGACAACAAAGAAAGTCAATACATGTATAGAAACTGAATGATCACCTACCTGCTAGACAGTAGCAAACAGATAGATAGCGAGCCGTACACAGTGACAGATGGATGGACCCTTGATGGAAAGATGCACCATCAGGGAGGGAAGGGGTAATGGCATCCTCTAAACCTGTAAAACAACAAAGAAAATCAAACATGTATAGAAACTGAATGATGAACTAACTCTTACACACTTGCAGACAGAAAGATCGAGTCACACAAATAGTTGCAATGGACCGAGACTTCTTTCATGGATCCAACATTAGGAAGGAGGGGGGGGGTCCTGGAGTCCTGAAAGCCTGTAAGACAACAAAAAAAATCAATACATGTATAGAAACTGAATGATCACCTACCTGTTAAACAGTAGAAAACAGATAGACAGCGAGCCGTACACAGTGACAGATGGATGGACCCTTGATGGACAGATGCACCATCAGGGAGGGAATGGGTAATGGCATCCTCTAAACCTGTAAGACAAGAAAAAAAATAAATACATGTATAGAAACTGAATGATCACCTACCTGTTAGACAGGGGCAGAGAGACAGACAGCGAGCCGTACACAGTGGCAGATGGATGGAACCTTGATGGACAGATGCACCATCAGGGAGGGAAGGGGTAATGGCATCCTCTAAACCTGTAAGACAAGAGAAAAAAATAAATGCATGTATAGAAACTGAATGATCATCTACCTGTTAGACAGGGGCAGGCAGACAGACAGACAGCGAGCCGTACACAGTGGCAGATGGATGGAACCTTGATGGACAGATGCACCATCAGGGAGGGAAGGGGTAATGGCATCCTCTAAACCTGTAAGACAACAAAGAAAATCAATACATGTATAGAAACTGAATGATCACCTACATGTTAGACAGCAGCAAACAGATTGACAGCGAGCCGTACAAAGTGGTAGATGGATTAAACCTTGATGGGCAGATGCACCATCAGGGAGGGAAGGGGTAATGGCATCCTCGGAACCTGAAAGATAACAAAGAAAATTAATACAGTGTTTGAAACTGAAAGATCACTTACCTTTTACACAGTTGCAGAACAATACACAGTGAGGCATGGGGAATGGGGGGGTCCTGGAGTCCAGAAAGCCTGTAAAACAACAAAGAAAGTCAATACATGTTTAGAAACTGAATGATCACCTACCTGTTAGACAGGGGCAGACAGACAGACAGCGAGCCGTACACAGTGGCAGATGGATGGAACCTTGATGGACAGATGCACCATCAGGGAGGGAAGGGGTAATGGCATCCTCTAAACCTGTAAGACAAGAGAAAAAAATAAATGAATGTATAGAAACTGAATGATCACCTACCTGTTAGACAGGGGCAGGCAGACAGACAGCGAGCCGTACACAGTGGCAGATGGATGGAACCTTGATGGACAGATGCACCATCAGGGAGGGAAGGGGTAATGGCATCCTCTAAACCTGTAAGACAACAAAGAAAATCAATACATGTACTGAAACTGAATGATCACCTACCTGTTACACAGTAGCAAACAGATAGACAGCGAGCCATACACAGTGGCAGATGGATGGAACCTTGATGGACAGATGCACCATCAGGAAGGGAAGGGGTAATGGCATCCTCGGAACCTGAAAGACAACAAAGACAGTCAATACAGGTTTTAAATCTGAAAGATCACTTACCTTTTACACAGTTGCAGAACAATACACAGTGAGCCAGACACAGCTGCAGGCGGACAGATTGATGGAGGCTGGATTCACGGTCAGCGAGGGAGGGGCTCAGAAGGTCCTAAACCTGTAAGACAAAAAAAGTCAATACATATATAGAAATTGAATGATGAACTCTCTCTTACACATTTGCAGTAGGAAAAATATCGAGTCACACAAATAGTTGCAATGGACAGACACTTCTTTCATGGATCCACCATTAGGAAGGAGGGGGGGGTCCTGGAGTCCTGAAAGCCTATAAGACAACAAAGAAAATCAATACATGTATAGAAACTGAATGATCACCTACCTGTTAGACAGTAGAAAACAGATAGACAGCGAGCCGTACACATTGACAGATGGATGGACCGTTGATGGACAGATGCACCATCAGGGAGGGAATGGGTAATGGCATCCTCTAAACCTGTAAGACAACAAAAAAAATAAATACATGTATAGAAACTGAATGATCACCTACCTGTTAGACAGGTGCAGACAGACAGACAGCGAGCCGTACACAGTGGCAGATGGATGGAACCTTGATGGACAGATACACCATCAGAGAGGGAAGGGGTAATGGCATCCTCTAAACCTGTAAGACAACAAAGAAAATCAACACATGTATAGAAACTGAATGATCACCTACCTGTTAGTCAGTAGCAAACAGATCGACAGCGAGCCGTACACAGTTGCAGATGGATGGACCCTTGATGGACAGATGCACCATTAGGGAGGGAAAGGGGTAATGGCATCCTCTAAACCTGTAAGACAACAAAGAAAATCAATACATGTATAGAAACTGAATGATCACCTACCTGTTACACAGTAGAAAACAGATAGACAGCGAGCCATACAGAGTGGCAGATGGATGGAACCTTGATGGACAGATGCACCATCAGGGAGGGAAGGGGTAATGGCATCCTCTAAACCTGGAAGAGAACAAAGAAAATAAATACCTGTATAGAAACTGAATGATCACCTACCTGTTAGTCAGTAGCAAACAGATAGACAGCGAGCCGTACACAGTTGCAGATGGATGGACCCTTGATGGACACATGCACCATCAGGGAGGGAAGGGGTATTGGCATCCTCAGAACCTAAAAGATAACAAAGAAAATTAATACAGGGTTTGAAACTGAAAGATCACTTACCTTTTACACAGTTGCAGAACAATAGACAGTGAGCCAGACACAGCTGCAGATGGACAGATTGATGGTGGCTGAATCTACGGTCAGGGAGGGAGGGGCTCTGAAGGTCCTAAACTTGTAAGACCAAAAAAAAACAAAAAACGTCAATACATTTATAGAAACTGAATGATCACCTACCTGTTAGACAGTAGCAAACAGATAGACAGCGAGCCGTACACAGTGGCAGATGGATGAAACCTTGATGGACAGATGCACCATCAGGGAGGGAAGGGGTAATGGCATCCTCTAAACCTATAAGAGAACAAAGAAAATCAATACATGTATAGAAACTGAATGATAAACTAACTCTAACACACTTGCAGTAAGAAAGATCGAGTCACACAAATAGTTGCAACGGACATACACTTGTTTGATGGATCCACCATTAGGAAGGAGGGGGGGGGGTCCTGGAGTCCTGAAAGTCTGTAAGATAACAAAGAAAGTCAATACATGTATAGAAACTGAATGATCACCTACCTGTTAGACAGTAGCAAACAGATAGACAGCGAGCCGTACACAGTGGCAGATGGATGAAACCTTGATGGACAGATGCACCATCAGGGAGGGTAGGGGTAATGGCATCCTCTAAACCTATAAGACAACAAAGAAAATCAATACATGTATAGAAACTGAATGATCACCTACCTGTTAGACAGTAGAAAACAGATAGACAACGAGCCGTACACAGTGACAGATGGATGGACCCTTGACGGACAGATGCACCATCAGGGAGGGAAGGGGTAATGGCATCCTCTAAACCTGTAAGACAACAAAGAAAATCAATACATGTATAGAAACTGAATGATCACCTACCTGTTAGACAGTAGAAAACAGATAGACAACGAGCCGTACAC
Source organism: Salminus brasiliensis (assembly GCF_030463535.1). Taxonomy (NCBI): domain Eukaryota; kingdom Metazoa; phylum Chordata; class Actinopteri; order Characiformes; family Bryconidae; genus Salminus; species Salminus brasiliensis. The sequence continues at coordinate 20,209,287 of NC_132898.1, read as the reverse complement.
AGTGACAGATGGATGGACCCTTGACGGACAGATGCACCTTCAGGGAGGGAAGGGGTAATGGCATCCTCTAAACCTATAAGACAACAAAGAAAATCAATACATGTATAGAAACTGAATGATCACCTAACAATTAGACAGTAGAAAACAGATAGACAGCGAGCCGTACACAGTGATAGATGGATGGACCCTTGATTGACAGATGCACCATCAGGTAGGGAAGGGTGGGGGGGGGTCCTGGAGTCCTGAAAGCCTGTAAGACAAAAAAGAAAGTCAATACATGTTTAGAAACTGAATGATCACCTACCTGTTAGACAGTAGAAAACAGATAGACAACGAGCCGTACACAGTGACAGATGGATGGACCCTTGACGGACAGATGCACCATCAGGGATGGAAGGGGTAATGGCATCATCTAAACCTATAAGACAACAAAGAAAATCAATACATGTATAGAAACTGAATGATCACCTACCAATTAGACAGTAGAAAACAGATAGACAGCGAGCCGTACACAGTGACAGACAGATGGACCCATGATTGACAGATGCAACATCAGGGAGGGAAGGGGGGGGGGGGTCCTGGAGTCCTGAAAGCCTGTAAGACAACAAAGAAAGTCAATACATGTTTAGAAACTGAATGATCACCTACCTATTAGAAAGTAGTAAACAGATAGACAGCGAGCCATACACAGTGGCAGATGAATGGAACCTTGATGGACAGCTGCACCATCAGGGAGGGAAGGGGTAATGGCATCCTCTAAACCTGTAAGACAACAAAGAAAATCAATACATGTATAGAAACTGAATGATCCCCTACCTGTTAGACAGTAGCAAACAGATAGACAGCGAGCCATACACAGTGGCAGATGGATGGGACCTTGATGGACAGATGCACCATCAGGAAGGTAAGGGGTATTGGCATCCTCAGAAACTAATAGATAACAAACACAATCGATACAGGTTTTGAAACTGAAATATCACTTACCTTTTACACAGTTGCAGAACAATAGACAATGAGCCAGACACAGCTGCAGATGGACAGATTGATGGTGGCTGAATCTACGGTCAGGGAGGGAAGGGCTCTGAAGGTCCTAAACCTGTAAGACAAAAAAAAAAAAAAAACGTCAATACATGTATAGAAACTGAATGATAAACTAACTCTAACACACTTGCAGTCAGAAAGATCGAGTCACACAAATAGTTGCAACGGACAAACACTTGTTTGATGGATCCACCATTAGGAAGGAGGGGGGGGGGTCCTGGAGTCCTGAAAGTCTGTAAGACAACAAAGAAAGTCAATACATGTATAGAAACTGAATGATCACCTACCTGTTAGACAGTAGCAAACAGATTGACAGCGAGCCGTACACAGTGACGGATGGATGGACCCTTGATGGACAGATGCACCATCAGGGAGGGAATGGGTAATGGCATCCTCTAAAACTGTAAGACAACAAAGAAAATCAATACATGTATAGAAACTGAATGATCACCTACCTGTTAGACAGTAGAAAACAGATAGACAACGAGCCGTACACAGTGACAGATGGATGGACCCTTGACGGACAGATGCACCATCAGGGAGGGAAGGGGTAATGGCATCCTCTAAACCTATAAGACAACAAAGAAAATCAATACATGTATAGAAACTGAATGATCACCTACCTGTTAGACAGTAGAAAACAGATAGACAACGAGCCGTACACAGTGACAGATGGATGGACCCTTGATTGACAGATGCACCATCAGGGAGGGAAGGGGGGGGGGGCGTGGAGTCCTGAAAGCATGTAAGACAACAAAGAAAGTCAATACATGTTTAGAAACTGAATGATCACCTACCTGTTAGACAGTAGCAAACAGATAGACCACGAGCCGTATACAGTGACAGATGGATGGACCCTTGATGGACAGATGCACCATCAGGGAGGGAAGAGGTAATGGCATCCTCGGAACCTGAAGGACAACAAAGACAGTCAATACAGGTTTTGAAACTGAAAGATCACTTACCTTTTACACAGTTGCAGAACAATACACAGTGAGCCAGACACAGCTGCAGACGGACAGATTGATGGAGGCTGGATCTACAGTCAGCGAGGGAGGGGCTCAAAAGGTCCTAAACCTATAAGACAAAAAAAAGTCAATACATGTATAGAAACTGAATGATGATCTAACTCTTACACACTTGCAGTCAGATAAATATCGAGTCACACAAATAGTTGCAATGGACAGACACTTGTTTGATGGATCCACAATTAGGAAGGAGGGGGGGGGGTGGTCCTGGAGTCCTGAAAGCCTATAAGACAACAAAGAAAGTCAATACATGTATAGAAACTGATTGATCACCTACCTGATAGACAGTAGCAAACAGATAGACAACGAGCCGTACACAGTGGAAGATGGATGGACCCTTGATGGACAGATGCACCATCAGCGAGGGAAGGGGTAATGGCATCCTCGGAACCTGAAAGACAACAAGGACAGTCAATACAGGTTTTGAAACTGAATGATCATCAGGGAGGGAAGGGGTATTGGCATCATCAGAACCTAAAAGATAACAAAGACAATCAATACAGGTTTTGAAACTGAAATATCACTTACCTTTTACACAGTTGCAGAACAATAGAGAATGAGCCAGACACAGCTGCAGATGGACAGATTGATGGTGGCTAGATCTACGGTCAGGGAGGGAGGGGCTCTGAAGGTCCTAAACTTGTAAGACAAAAAAAAGTCAATACATGTATAGAAACTGAATGATGAACTAACTCTTACACACTTGCAGTCAGATAGATATCGAGTCACACAAATAGTTGCAATGGAAAGACCCTTGTTTGATGGATCCACCATTAGGAAGGTGAGGGGGAGTCCTGAAAGCCTGTAAGACAACAAAGAAAGTCAATACATGTATAGAAACTGAATGATCACCTACCTGCTAGACAGTAGCAAACAGATAGATAGCGAGCCGTACACAGTGACAGATGGATGGATCCTTGATGGAAAGATGCACCATCAGGGAGGGAAGGGGTAATGGCATCCTCTAAACCTGTAAAACAACAAAGAAAATCAAACATGTATAGAAACTGAATGATGAACTAACTCTTACACACTTGCAGACAGAAAGATCGAGTCACACAAATAGTTGCAATGGACCGAGACTTCTTTCATGGATCCAACATTAGGAAGGAGGGGGGGGTCCTGGAGTCCTGAAAGCCTGTAAGACAACAAAAAAAATCAATACATGTATAGAAACTAAATGATCACCTACCTGTTAGAAAGTAGAAAACAGATAGACAGCGAGCCGTACACAGTGACAGATGGATGGACCCTTGATGGACAGATGCACCATCAGGGAGGGAAGGGGTAATGGCATCCTCTAAACCTGTAAGACAAGAAAAAAAATAAATACATGTATAGAAACTGAATGATCACCTACCTGTTAGACAGGGGCAGAGAGACAGACAGCGAGCCGTACACAGTGGCAGATGGATGGAACCTTGATGGACAGATGCACCATCAGGGAGGGAAGGGGTAATGGCATCCTCTAAACCTGTAAGACAACAAAGAAAATCAATACATGTATAGAAACTGAATGATCACCTACCTATTAGACAGTAGTAAACAGATAGACAGCGAGCCATACACAGTGGCAGATGGATGGAACCTTGATGGACAGATGCACCATGAGGGAGGGAAGGGGTAATGGCATCCTCTAAACCTGTAAGACAACAAAGAAAATCAATACATGTATTGAAACTGAATGATCACCTACCTGTTACACAGTAGCAAACAGATAGACAGCGAGCCATACACAGTGGCAGATGGATGGAACCTTGATGGACAGATGCACCATCAGGAAGGGAAAGGGTAATGGCATCCTCTAAACCTGTAAGACAACAAAGAAAATCAATACATGTATAGAAACTGAATGATCACCTACATGTTAGACAGCAGCAAACAGATTGACAGCGAGCCGTACAAAGTGGTAGATGGATTAAACCTTGATGGGCAGATGCACCATCAAGGAGGGAAGGGGTAATGGCATCCTCGGAACCTGAAAGATAACAAAGAAAATTAATACAGGGTTTGAAACTGAAAGATCACTTACCTTTTACACAGTTGCAGAACAATACACAGTGAGCCAGACACAGCTGCAGACGGACAGATTGATGGAGGCTTGATTTACGGTCAGCGAGGGAGGGGCTCAGAAGGTCCTAAACCTGTAAGACAAAAAAAAGTCAATACATATATAGAAATTGAATGATGAACTAACTCTTACACACTTGCAGTAGGATAAATATCGAGTCACACAAATAGTTGCAATGGACAGACACTTCTTTGATGGATCCACCATTAGGAAGGAGGGGGGGGTCCTGGAGTCCTGAAAGCCTGTAAGACAACAAAAAAAATCAATACATGTATAGAAACTGAATGATCACCTACCTGTTAAACAGTAGAAAACAGATAGACAGCGAGCCGTACACAGTGACAGATGGATGGACCCTTGATGGACAGATGCACCATCAGGGAGGGAATGGGTAATGGCATCCTCTAAACCTGTAAGACAAGAAAAAAAATAAATACATGTATAGAAACTGAATGATCACCTACCTGTTAGACAGGGGCAGAGAGACAGACAGCGAGCCGTACACAGTGGCAGATGGATGGAACCTTGATGGACAGATGCACCATCAGGGAGGGAAGGGGTAATGGCATCCTCTAAACCTGTAAGACAAGAGAAAAAAATAAATGCATGTATAGAAACTGAATGATCACCTACCTGTTAGACAGGGGCAGGCAGACAGACAGACAGCGAGCCGTACACAGTGGCAGATGGATGGAACCTTGATGGACAGATGCACCATCAGGGAGGGAAGGGGTAATGGCATCCTCTAAACCTGTAAGACAACAAAGAAAATCAATACATGTATAGAAACTGAATGATCACCTACATGTTAGACAGCAGCAAACAGATTGACAGCGAGCCGTACAAAGTGGTAGATGGATTAAACCTTGATGGGCAGATGCACCATCAGGGAGGGAAGGGGTAATGGCATCCTCGGAACCTGAAAGATAACAAAGAAAATTAATACAGTGTTTGAAACTGAAAGATCACTTACCTTTTACACAGTTGCAGAACAATACACAGTGAGGCATGGGGAATGGGGGGGTCCTGGAGTCCAGAAAGCCTGTAAAACAACAAAGAAAGTCAATACATGTTTAGAAACTGAATGATCACCTACCTGTTAGACAGGGGCAGACAGACAGACAGCGAGCCGTACACAGTGGCAGATGGATGGAACCTTGATGGACAGATGCACCATCAGGGAGGGAAGGGGTAATGGCATCCTCTAAACCTGTAAGACAAGAGAAAAAAATAAATGAATGTATAGAAACTGAATGATCACCTACCTGTTAGACAGGGGCAGGCAGACAGACAGCGAGCCGTACACAGTGGCAGATGGATGGAACCTTGATGGACAGATGCACCATCAGGGAGGGAAGGGGTAATGGCATCCTCTAAACCTGTAAGACAACAAAGAAAATCAATACATGTACTGAAACTGAATGATCACCTACCTGTTACACAGTAGCAAACAGATAGACAGCGAGCCATACACAGTGGCAGATGGATGGAACCTTGATGGACAGATGCACCATCAGGAAGGGAAGGGGTAATGGCATCCTCGGAACCTGAAAGACAACAAAGACAGTCAATACAGGTTTTAAATCTGAAAGATCACTTACCTTTTACACAGTTGCAGAACAATACACAGTGAGCCAGACACAGCTGCAGGCGGACAGATTGATGGAGGCTGGATTCACGGTCAGCGAGGGAGGGGCTCAGAAGGTCCTAAACCTGTAAGACAAAAAAAGTCAATACATATATAGAAATTGAATGATGAACTCTCTCTTACACATTTGCAGTAGGAAAAATATCGAGTCACACAAATAGTTGCAATGGACAGACACTTCTTTCATGGATCCACCATTAGGAAGGAGGGGGGGGTCCTGGAGTCCTGAAAGCCTATAAGACAACAAAGAAAATCAATACATGTATAGAAACTGAATGATCACCTACCTGTTAGACAGTAGAAAACAGATAGACAGCGAGCCGTACACATTGACAGATGGATGGACCGTTGATGGACAGATGCACCATCAGGGAGGGAATGGGTAATGGCATCCTCTAAACCTGTAAGACAACAAAAAAAATAAATACATGTATAGAAACTGAATGATAACCTACCTGTTAGACAGGTGCAGACAGACAGACAGCGAGCCGTACACAGTGGCAGATGGATGGAACCTTGATGGACAGATACACCATCAGAGAGGGAAGGGGTAATGGCATCCTCTAAACCTGTAAGACAACAAAGAAAATCAACACATGTATAGAAACTGAATGATCACCTACCTGTTAGTCAGTAGCAAACAGATCGACAGCGAGCCGTACACAGTTGCAGATGGATGGACCCTTGATGGACAGATGCACCATTAGGGAGGGAAAGGGGTAATGGCATCCTCTAAACCTGTAAGACAACAAAGAAAATCAATACATGTATAGAAACTGAATGATCACCTACCTGTTACACAGTAGAAAACAGATAGACAGCGAGCCATACAGAGTGGCAGATGGATGGAACCTTGATGGACAGATGCACCATCAGGGAGGGAAGGGGTAATGGCATCCTCTAAACCTGGAAGAGAACAAAGAAAATAAATACCTGTATAGAAACTGAATGATCACCTACCTGTTAGTCAGTAGCAAACAGACAGACAGCGAGCCGTACACAGTTGCAGATGGATGGACCCTTGATGGACACATGCACCATCAGGGAGGGAAGGGGTATTGGCATCCTCAGAACCTAAAAGATAACAAAGAAAATTAATACAGGGTTTGAAACTGAAAGATCACTTACCTTTTACACAGTTGCAGAACAATAGACAGTGAGGCATGGGGAATGGGGGGGTCCTGGAGTCCAGAAAGCCTGTAAGACAACAAAGAAAGTCAATACATGTTTAGAAACTGAATGATCACCTACCTGTTAGACAGCAGCAAACAGATAGACAGCGAGCCGTACACAGTGACAGATGGATGGACCCTTGACGTACAGATGCACCATCAGGGAGGGAAGGGGTAATGGCATCCTCTAAACCTGTAAGACAACAAAGAAAATCAATACATGTATAGAAACTGAATGATCACCTACCTGTTAGACAGTAGCAAACAGATTGACAGCGAGCCGTACACAGTGGCAGATGGATTAAACCTTGATGGACAGATGCACCATCAGGGAGGGAAGGGGAAATGGCATCCTCGGAACCTGAAAGACAACAAAGACAGTCAATACAGGTTTTGAAACTGAAAGATCACTTACCTTTAACACAGTTGCAGAACAATACACAGTGAGCCAGACACAGCTGCAGACGGACAGATTGATGGAGGCTTGATTTACGGTCAGCGAGGGAGGGGCTCAGAAGGTCCTAAACCTGTAAGACAAAAAAAAGTCAATACATATATAGAAATTGAAGGATGAACTAACTCTTACACACTTGCAGTAGGATAAATATCGAGTCACACAAATAGTTGCAACGGACAGACACTTCTTTGATGGATCCACCATTAGGAAGGAGGGGGGGGTCCTGGAGTCCTGAAAGCCTGTAAGACAACAAAGAAAATCAATACATGTATAGAAACTGAATGATCACCTACCTGTTAGACAGTAGAAAACAGATAGACAGCGAGCCGTACACAGTGACAGATGGATGGACCCTTGATGGACAGATGCACCATCAGGGAGGGAATGGGTAATGGCATCCTCTAAACCTGTAAGACAAGAAAAAAAAATAAATGCATGTATAGAAACTGAATGATCACCTACCTGTTACACAGTAGCAAACAGATTGACAACGAGCCATACACAGTGGCAGATGGATTAAACCTTGATGGACAGATGCACCATCAGGGAGGGAAGGGGTAATGGCATCTTCGGAACCTGAAACACAACAAAAACAGTCAATACAAGTTTTGAAACTGAAAGATCACTTACCTTTTACACAGTTGCAGAACAATAGACAGTGAGGCAGACACAGCTGCAGACGGACAGATTGATGGAGGCTGGATCTACGGTCAGCGAGGGAGGGGCTCAGAAGGTCCTAAACCTGTAAGACAAAAAAAAGTCAATACATGTGTAGAAACTGAATGATGAACTAACTCTTACACACTTGCAATCGGATAGATATCGAGTTACACAAATAGTTGCAATAAACAGACCCTTGTTTGATGGATACACCATTAGGAAGGAGGGGGGGGGTCCTGGAGTCCTGAAAGCCTGTAAAAAAACAAATAAAGTCAATACATGTATAGAAACTGAATGATCACCTACCTGTTAGACAGTAGCAAAAAGATAGACAACGAGCCGTACACAGTGACACATGGATGGACCCTTGATGGACAGATGCACCATCAGGGTGGGAAGGGGTAATGGCATCCTCTAAACCTTTAAGACAAAAAAGAAAATCAATACATGTATAGAAACTGAATGATCACCTACCTGTTAGACAGTAGCAAACAGATAGACAGCGAGCCATACACAGTGGCAGATGGATGGAACCTTAATGGACAGATGCACCATCAGGAAGGGAAGGAGTATTGGCATCCTCAGAACCTAAAAGATAACAAAGACAATCAATACAGGTTTTGAAACTGAAATATCACTTTCCTTTTACACCGTTGCAGAACAATAGACAGTGAGCCAGACACAGCTGCAGATGGACAGATTAATGGTGGCTGAATCTACGGTCAGGGAGGGAGGGGCTCTGAAGGTCCTAAACTTGTAAGACAAAAAAAAACAAAAAACGTCAATACATTTATAGAAACTAAATGATCACCTACCTGTTAGAAAGTAGCAAACAGATTGAAAGCGAGCCGTACACAGTGGCAGATGGATTAAACCTTGATGGACAGATGCACCATCAGGGAGGGAAGGGGTAATGGCATCCTCTAAACCTATAAGAGAACAAAGAAAATCAATACATGTATAGAAACTGAATGATAAACTAACTCTAACACACTTGCAGTAAGAAAGATCGAGTCACACAAATAGTTGCAACGGATATACACTTGTTTGATGGATCCACCATTAGTAAGGAGGGGGGGGTCCTGGAGTCCTGAAAGTCTGTAAGATAACAAAGAAAATCAATACATGTATAGAAACTGAATGATCACCTACCTGTTAGACAGTAGAAAACAGATAGACAACGAGCCGTACACAGTGACAGATGGATGGACCCTTGACGGTCAGATGCACCATCAGGGAGGGAAGGGGTAATGGCATCCTCTAAACCTATAAGACAACAAAGAAAATCAATACATGTACAGAAACTGAATGATCACCTACCTGTTAGACAGAAGAAAACAGATAGACAACGAGCCGTACACAGTGACAGATGGATGGACCCTTGACGGTCAGATGCACCATCAGGGAGGGAAGGGGTAATGGCAACTTCTAAACCTATAAGACAACAAAGAAAATCAATACATGTATAGAAACTGAATGATCACCTACCAATTAGACAGTAGAAAACAGATAGAAAGCGAGCCGTACACAGTGACAGATGGATGGACCCTTGATTGACAGGTGCACCATCAGGGAGGGAAGGGGGGGGTCCTGGAGTCCTGAAAGCCTGTAAGACAACAAAGAAAGACAATACATGTTTAGAAACTGAATGATCACCTACCTGTTAGACAGTAGCAAACAGATAGACCACGAGCCGTACACAGTGACAGATGGATGGACCCTTGATGGACAGATGCACCATTAGGGAGGGAATTGGTAATGGTATCCTCTAAACATTTAAGACAACAAAGAAAATCAATACATGTATAGAAACTGAATGATCACCTACCTGTTAGACAGTAGCAAACAGATAGACAGCGAGCCGTACACAGTGACAGATGGATGGACCCTTGATGGACAGATGCACCATCAGGGAGGGAATGGGTAATGGCATCCTATAAACCTGTAAGACAACAAAGAAAATCAATACATGTATAGAAACTGAATGATCACCTACCCGTTAGACAGTAGAAAACAGATAGACAGCGAGCCGTACACAGTGACAGATGGATGGACCCTTGATGGACAGATGCACCATCAGGGAGGGAATGGGTAATGGCATCCTATAAACCTGTAAGACAACAAAGAAAATCAATACATGTATAGAAACTGAATGATCACCTACCTGTTAGACAGTAGCAAACAGATAGACAGCGAGCCGTACACAGTGACAGATGGATGGACCCTTGATGGACAGTTGCACCATCAGGGAGGGAATGGGTAATGGCATCCTATAAACCTGTAAGAAAACAAAGAAAATCAAGACATGTATAGAAACTGAATGATCACCTACCTGTTAGACAGTAGCAAACAGATAGACAGCGATCCATACACAGTGGCAAATGGATGGAACCTTGATGGACAGATGCACCATTAGGAAGGGAAGGGGTATTGGCATCCTCAGAACCTAAAAGATAACAAAGACAATCAATACAGGTTTTGAAACTGAAATATCACTTACCTTTTACACAGTTGCAGAACAATAGACAGTGAGCCAGACACAGCTGCAGATGGACAGATTGATGGTGGCTGAATCTACGGTCAGGGAGGGAGGGGCTCTGAAGGTCCTAAACCTGTAAGACAAAAAAAAAAAAAAAATGTCAATACATGTATAGAAACTGAATGATAAACTAACTCTAACACACTTCTAGTCAGAAAGATCGAGTCACACAAATAGTTGCAACGGACATACACTTGTTTGATGGATCCACCATTAGGAAGGAGGGGGGGGTCCTGGAGTCCTGAAAGTCTGTAAGATAACAAAGAAAATCAATACATGTATAGAAACTGAATGATCACCTACCTGTTAGACAGTAGAAAACAGATAGACACCGAGCCGTACACAGTGACAGATGGATGGACCCTTGACGGTCAGATGCACCATCAGGGAGGGAAGGGGTAATGGCATCCTCTAAACCTATAAGACAACAAAGAAAATCAATACATGTACAGAAACTGAATGATCACCTACCTGTTAGACAGTAGAAAACAGATAGACAACGAGCCGTACACAGTGACAGATGGATGGACCCTTGACGGTCAGATGCACCATCAGGGAGGGAAGGGGTAATGGCATCCTCTAAACCTATAAGACAACAAAGAAAATCAATACATGTATAGAAACTGAATGATCACCTACCAATTAGACAGTAGAAAACAGATAGACAGCGAGCCGTACACAGTGACAGATGGATGGACCCTTGATTGACAGATGCACCATCAGGGAGGGAAGGGGGGGGTCCTGGAGTCCTAAAAGCCTGTAAGACAACAAAGAAAGACAATACATGTTTAGAAACTGAATGATCACCTACCTGTTAGACAGTAGCAAACAGATAGACCACGAGCCGTACACAGTGACAGATGGATGGACCCTTGATGGACAGATGCACCATTAGGGAGGGAATGGGTAATAGTATCCTCTAAACCTTTAAGACAACAAAGAAAATCAATACATGTATAGAAACTGAATGATCAACTACCTGTTAGACAGTAGAAAACAGATAGACAGCGAGCCGAACACAGTGACAGATGGATGGACCCTTGATGGACAGATGCACCATCAGGGAGGGAATGGGTAATGGCATCCTATAAACCTGTAAGACAACAAAGAAAATCAATACATGTATAGAAACTGAATGATCACCTACCTGTTAGACAGTAGCAAACAGATAGACAGCTAGCCGTACACAGTGACAGAAGGATGGACCCTTGATGGACAGATGCACCATCAGGGAGGGAAGGGGTATTGGCATCCTCAGAACCTAAAAGATAACAAAGAAAATTAATACAGGTTTTGAAACTGAAAGATCACTTACCTTTCAGACAGTTGCAGAACAATAGACAGTGAGGCATGGGGAATGGGGGGGTCCTGGAGTACTGAAAGCCTGTAAGACAACAAAGAAAATCAATACATGTATAGAAACTGAATGATCACCTACCTGTTAGACAGTAGCAAACAGATAGACAGCTAGCCGTACACAGTGACAGAAGGATGGACCCTTGATGGACAGATGCAGCATCAGGGAGGGAATGGGTAATGGCATCCTATAAACCTGTAAGACAACAAAGAAAATCAATACATGTATAGAAACTGAATGATCACCTACCTGTTAGACAGTAGCAAACAGATAGACAGCGAGCCATACACAGTGGCAGATGGATGGAACCTTGATGGACAGATGCACCATCAGGAAGGGAAGGGGTATTGGCATCCTCAGAACCTAAAAGATAACAAAGACAATCAATACAGGTTTTGAAACTGAAATATCACTTACCTTTTACACAGTTGCAGAACAATAGACAGTGAGCCAGACACAGCTGCAGATGGACAGATTGATGGTGGCTGAATCTACGGTCAGGGAGGGAGGGGCTCTGAAGGTCCTAAACCTGTAAGACAACAAAGAAAGTCAATACATGTATAGAAACTGAATGATTACCTACCTGTTAGACTGTAGAAAACAGATAGACAGCGAGCCGTACACAGTGACAGATGGTAGGACCCTTGATGGACAGATGCACCATCAGGGAGGGAATGGGTAATGGCATCCTCTAAATCTGTAAGACAACAAAAAAAAATAAATACATGTATAGAAACTGAATGATCACCTACCTGTTAGACAGGGGCAGACAGACAGACAGCGAGCCGTACAAAGTGGCAGATGGATTAAACCTTGATGGACAGATGCACCATCAGGGAGGAAGGGGTAATGGCATCCTCGGAACCTGAAAGACAACAAAGACAGTCAATACAGGTTTTGAAACTGAAAGATCACTTACCTTCTACACAGTTGCAGAACAATACACAGTGAGCCAGACACAGCTGCAGATGGACAGATTGATGGAGGCTTGATTTACGGTCAGCGAGGGAGGGGCTCAGAAGGTCCTAAACCTGTAAGACAAAAAAAAGTCAATACATATATAGAAATTGAATGATGAACTAACTCTTACACACTTGCAGTAGGATAAATATTGAGTCACACAAATAGTTGCAATGGACAGACACTTCTTTGATGGATCCACCATTAGGAAGGAGGGGGGGGGGTCCTGGAGTCCTGAAAGCCTGTAAGACAACAAAGAAAATCAATACATGTATAGAAACTGAATGATCACCTACCTGTTAGACAGGGGCAGACAGACAGACAGCGAGCCGTACACAGTGGCAGATGGATGGAACCTTGATGGACAGATTCACCATCAGGGAGGGAAGGGGTAATGGCATCCTCTAAACCTGTAAGACAAGAAAAAAAAATAAATGCATGTATAGAAACTGAATAATCACCTACCTGTTAGACAGGGGCAGACAGACAGACAGCGAGCCGTACACAGTGGCAGATGGATGGAACCTTGATGAACAGATGCACCATCAGGGAGGGAAGGGGTATTGGCATCCTCAGAACCTAAAAGATAACAAAGAAAATCAATACAGGTTTTGAAACTGAAATATCACTTACCTTTTACACAGTTGCAGAACAATAGACAGTGAGCCAGACACAGCTGCAGATGGACAGATTGATGGTGGCTGAATCTACGGTCAGGGAGGGAGGGGCTCTGAAGGTCCTAAACTTGTAAGACAAAAAAAAACAAAAAACGTCAATACATTTATAGAAACTGAATGATCACCTACCTGTTAGACAGTAGCAAAAAGATAGACAGCGAGCTGTACACAGTGACAGATGGATGGACCCTTGACGGACAGATGCACCATCAGGGAGGGAATGGGTAATGGCATCCTCTTAACTTGTAAGACAACAAAGAAAATCAATACATGTATAGAAACTGAATGATCACCTACCTGTTTGACAGGTGCAGACAGATAGACAGCGAGCCGTACACAGTGGCAGATGGATGGAACCTTGATGGACAGATGCACCATCAGAGAGGGAGGGGTAATGGCATCCTCTACACCTGTAAAACAACAAAGAAAATCTATACATGTATAGAAACTGAATGATGAACTAACTCTTACACACTTGCAGTCAGAAAGATCGAGTCACACAAATAGTTGCAATGGACAGAGACTTGTTTAATGGATCCACCATTAGGAAGGAGGGGGGGGGTCCTGGAGTCCTGAAAGCCTGTACAACAACAAAGAAAGTCAATACAGGTATAGAAACTGAATGATCACCTACCTGTTAGACAGTAGCAAACAAACAGACAGCGAGCCCTACACAGTTGCAGATGGATGGACCCTTGATGGACAGATGCACCATCAGGAAGGGAAGGGGTATTGGCATCCTCAGAACCTGAAAGATAACTAAGACAATCAATACAGGTTTTGAAACTAAAAGATCTCTTATCTTTTACACAGTTGCAGAACAATAGATAGTGAGCCAGACACAGCTGCAGATGGACAGATTGATGGTGGCTGGATCTACGGTCAGAGAGGGAGGGGCTCAGAAGGTCCTAAACCTGTAAGATAAATAAAAAAAGTCAATACATGTATAGAAACTGAATGATGAACTAACTCTTACACTTGCAATCAGATAGATATCGTGTCAAAAAATAGTTGCAATGGACAGACACTTGTTTGATAGATCCACCATTAGGAAGGAGGGGGGGTCCTGGAGTCCTGAAAGTCTGTAAGATAACAAAGTAAGTCAATACATATATAGAAAACGAATGATCATTTACCTGTTAGACAGTAGCAAACAAACAGACAGCGAGCCGTACACAGTGACAGATGGACGGACTCTTGATGGACAGATGCACCATCAGGGAGGGAAGGGGTAATGGCATCCTCTAAACCTGTAAGACAACAAAGACATTCAATACAGGTTTTGAAACTGAATGATCATCTACCTGTTACACAGTAGAAAACAGATAGACAGCGAGCCTTACACAGTGACAGATGGATGGACCCTTGACGGACAGATGCACCATCAGGGAGGGAAGTTGCAATGGCATCCTCTAAACCTGTAAGACAACAAAGAAAATCAACACATGTTTAAAAACTGAATGATCACCTACCTGTTAGACGGTAGCAAACTGTTATACAGTAGCAAACAGATAGACACCGAGCCAAACAAAGTGGCAGATGGATGGACCCTTGGTGCACGGATGCAACATCAGAGAGGGAAGGGCTAATTGCATCTTCGGAACTTGAAAGACAACAAAGACAGTCAATACAGGTTTTGAAACTGAAAGATCACTTACCTTTACACAGTTTCAGAACAATAGACAGTGAGCCAGACACAGCTGCAAATGGACAGATTGATAGTGGCTGGATCTACGGTCAGGGAGGGAGGGGCTCAGAAGGACCTGAACCTGTAAGACAAAAAAAAAAACAAGTCAATACATGTATAGAAACTGAATGATGACCTAACTCTTACACACTTGCAGTCAGATAGATAGCGAGTCACACACACCATTGCAATGGACAGACCCTTGTTTGTTGGATCCACCATTAGGAAGGAGGAGGGTGGGGTCCTGGGGTCCTGAAAGCCTGTAAGACAACAAAGAAATAGAGAACTTGTAAGACAAAAAAGAAAGTCAATACATGTTTAGAAACTGGTTGATTGTTTAAATGATCATTCACCTCTTATACACTGTCATACAAATACAGTTGCAGATGGAAAGAGGCTTGTTGGCCGGGTTTGAACAAGTTAAAGTTTATTGAGGTTCCTGCTGGAACAGCCTGACAAACGTGTGTTGCAGTAATCTAACCGTGAGTTTAAGTGTGTACTAGCTTTTCTGCATCTTGTAGAGATAAGGAATTTCTTAGTTTGCCAATGTAGAAAATCTGTTCTATGTATTTAGCTATATGTTGCTCAAATGATAGATCTGAATCAAATAAGACACCAAGATTTGTAGATGCTTAACCTGGAATAATGGAAAAAACAGCCAAGTCTAACATTTAGTATGAGTTTACTTCTAGTGTCTTTTGGACCCAAAAAGAGAACCTCTGTTTTGTTACTTTTAAGAAGAACAAAGTCATTTGGCATCCAGAGTACATCCTTCACACAGTCCTCAATTTTCTTTAATCTAGAGTTACCATCAGGTTTGGCTGATATATAGAGCTGTGTCATCTGCATCTGAAAGTTAACATCATGTCTGCTTATAACTGCCCAGTGGTAACATCTATAATGTAAATAATATATGCCCTTAAATAGAGCATTGTGGAACTCCAAATCAGACTTCTCTGTAATTTAGAAATACTGACTGATAGGGTTTGTTTAGATATGATTTGAACCACAATAGGGCTGTTCCTGTGATTCCAACCATGTTCTCTAATCTTTCTAAGAGAATAGTGTTATCTATAGTGTCAAAGGCTAAACTGAGGGTGAGTAGGGCTACATAGCAAGAGGCAAGAAAGAGATCGTTTGTAATCTTCACTTGGGCTATCTGAATCCAGATTGGAATTTCTCATACATTTCATTTTTACTCAGGTATAAGCAGAGTTGTTGAGCCACAGCATTTTCTAATATCTTGGACAGAAATGTTAAGCTTGAGATGGGTCTATAAGTGACAGTACACTAGGATCAAGATTTAGTTTCTTAATCAAAGGTTTTATAACAGCAAATTTAAGGGATTTGGGTACATGGTCTTAGGTAAGGGATGCATTTACTATTGTTAAAGGAGGTCTGATTATAATTGGGAGTAATTCTCACAGTATTTTAGAGGGAATCGGGTCGAGTGTACAGGTTGTAAAATTTATTGAGGAAATACTTTTTTGTTAGTTCTGGCTGTGGAAGTGTGTAGAAGACATCCAGCCTTTATTCTACAACTAATTTATATTCTAAATCAGCTACACCGGGTGACAGCCATGTTTAATTTAATAAGGAGTGTTGGATTTGTTGTCAAATATTTTCTATTTTATTATTAAAATAGTCCATAAAATATTACTGGTTAAGGTAGTAGGGATCTGGGGTTGAGAATTTGCCCAACATACCTGACTTGGGTTGTATATTTAACAGTCTAAATTTAAATTTATTTGTGGAAGTTACTTGTACTGGTAAGATTTGATACATATGGTTCCTTTTTTTCCCCCTAAGATTGTTAAAACCAATTTTCTGTTCTCTATATATGCTCGATACTGCAGGGTTTGTTTGAAATGTGAGCAAGTGATACTAATATTACTTTTTTAATACAAGAAAAAGAGAAGAAAGGGCAGAACAAATGGTTTGAATGCAGTAAATTATCACTTACCTGACAGATCTCAGGCAGCACAGGTGTAGCCTTTCTCGGTGGTAGAGGACAGAACGTCAAACCTGCAGTCAGCAGTGGAGCGTGAAGAGTCAGCTGAACGGCTTGCTTCCTCGATCCTGGCGTCTGTTTTCTTCCAAACGGTGTCTGAAATTTAGTGTACTAGAGGTCTTCCAGGCATTCCAGCATTGCCCTTAGGGCCCTATATTTAATAGGGTCTTACAATAAAATCTCCAACAATGAGAACACCGTCTGCAGTAGTTGCCCTCTCTGCTGGAGCATGCAGAGCCATAGACAAAGTCGATAAAGGCCCAGTTGCTTCAGGGTTGAACAATATCTCTCTCGGTAAATCGCTCAAAGAAAAAAAATAAAAATAAACATCAGCTCCCACCTTAGGCCTTCCACTTCCTTTTTGTTTTTCTTTTTTCTGGCCCAGGGAGAAAGGGAATTGCGCAATATGCAGAGGTGGTCAGAGTTAGGGGACCTGTCAATAATAGGTGCCTTCCTCAAACCTTTCCACATCTGTTGAAGAAAAAATGAAGAAAAACTTGTTAACTTGTTTACTGTGAATGCAGTGTCTTGTCTGCTAATGTTACTGAACATGTATACATTACTCTGTATTTAAATTAATTATTAAATTATTATTAAAAATTAATTAGAACATTTTTGTGTAGGATGTAAGCTAATTACAAATAATGCTAATGATAGTGGGTACGATACACACTCAGCACCAGATGCTTCATCATTCCGTATGCTGCACTAAGGTGGTGGTATGGGGGCCCCAAAATGAAAATCTGCTCAGAGCGCAATAAAGTCCTGGGCTGGCCCTGGTCACGCGGTTGCTTCCAGGGCCTCTCCATGGCCACCATATTCCTCGAAAGTAAACACAGAAGTTAGTTAGTAAAGCAAACTAATGTAAAGTAAGACACACAGCAGACAGCACAAGATCATAGTTTTATCAAGGATAAAACTATGATAAACAAGCCAAAGCTAATATTACAGAATATAAAAGAAATGACTTGGAGGTAGTCACATGAGATTGACAAGCAGTGTGGCTGGTTGGGAGAAGTTGTCCCATTAACTTAAATCCTAACTAATCTGAATATTTATCCTTTTCAGCTATTTGTCTGTTATGTATTTCATTATCAAACTTTCTACTGTTCGAAACCGTTCATCCATAAGAACGTCTTCATCTTTAAAAAATTTTAAGCCTTCATGAGGGAAGGGGCAGTTGCTACCGAACCAGGTGATGCTAGCCCGAAATGGGACAGAATGCTAATTTGGAAAACATCCTTGACGAAGTGAGTAGAATGAGAAGATGGGAAGACTCCACTCAACAACTGGTGAATGGCCACGAGCTGCATGGCAAGTGCATAGATAATCTGTAGAGCTGTGTGGAAGATCTGGAAAATAGGAGCCACCACAATAAAGTCAGATTGTTTGGGCTTAAAAGAGGGCATTGAAGAGGAGAACTTGATTGTATGCATTGAAAAGATACTGTCAGAAGGCCTGCACATGCACATTAACAACAAATTTGAAATTGAAAGAGCACACTGCTCTCCCGGATCTCATCCGCATGAAGACCATCTTCAGAGATTCATCCTGATAAAGTTTCTGCATTCAACCGCAAGAGATAATGTCTTAAAAAGCAACCCTAAAGCATCAGCAGTTACTGATGGGGAATAAACTATAAAACATCCACTACCACAAGGGGACTGAGAGGTAGTAGACGTCTCAGACATTCCACTGACCCAAGTTAAGTTCTCTCCTTTTTGTTCTTCCTTTTTTCTCTTTGTTGTTAGTTTTGTGGACATGAATTTAACAAGAAGAGAATCCTCAGCTGGCTGCTGGAGACATTTTTCTGTTCATGTTCTCTCCTCTGCTGTGGAGAAAAGATTTTTGTTGGCCTGTTTGGCTATGTTGGTTAATTTTAGAATTACATGTATCCTAATAATGTTCAGTGGTACAAAAGCAGTAGCCTATATTTTGAAAGTAGGAAGGTCAGATGGCATGGGACAATTGCTATGCAATCTTTTATTTCAGTTTTGTTATCTTATAATATGAATGGCAAATAGTGCTTATGTTAAGGTAGTTTCCTGGAATATTAATGGCTCTTATGGAGTTCTTATTTTGGTCCATAGGAGGTTGAACTTTTCTTTGCTGAAAGAGTATAAGGATAGTAATGGTAGATTTATTTATAAAGAAGCCAGTATAAATGGGGGGGGGGTAAATAACACTATGTAATATCTATTACTGTCGTGGAGTTTATATATTGGTTAATGCCCAAGGACAAATGATTTTGGCAGGACTTTAATCAGGTCTTAGATGGGATATTAGATCAAAGTAAATAATCAGGTACCTCAACACTAAAGGACAGAGCTGCCATTCACATGCTGATGGAGGACAATGACCTGCCCAATAATTGACTTTATTTTGATCTCAGAGTCTAACCAATACTATCACTGGTAGCACTATCAACGCTATTTCCATGTCAGACCATGCATCTGTTGAGCTTTGTGTGAATATACATTCAGACAGGTTTAGAAGAGGTAGATGGAGAATGAACACATCTCTACTACAGGAGGAGTTATTTTCTTAAGAACTTGCAGAGCACCTATCCTCATTTTAATTTGGGTAGCACAGACAGCATAGCAATGGTTTGGGAGGCATCTAAAGTGTACATTGGGGTAAAAGGATTGCACAGACTTCGGAATGGGAAAAATAGCTCAATTAGAGTATTAAAACATTGGCAGCAGAACTAAATAGCATGGAAAAAAAGTTGGCCAGATATTACTCTAAAAGCATATTTAAAAACATTTGTGATCATCATTCAGCAATCATTTTTATGAGTCAGAAGAAAAACTGACAGACTTTTGACCAGACAGTTAAAAGAACAATGCTCTGTCCACATCATTCCAGCAATAAGAGCAGGGGGTTCTCTTATAACATCTTCCAAGGGTATTAATGGGGTCTTTAAAGAATTCTATGAGAACCTGTATAGATCATCTGGTGCTTTACTAGAGCTATTAGCCCCAGATTTTTTTCTCAAACATAAATCTTCCAAAGTTATCTTCTGATCAAGCATCTATTCTTGATGCACCAATAACCTAAGAAGAGGTTAAAACAGGGGCATGAAAACAGGGAAATCACCAGGAACGAATGGGTTTCCGGTGGAGTACTATAAAGAATATATAGATATAATTACTCCAATACTGACAAATGTGTTTCAGGAGCCTTTTTAAAGAGGCTCACTTCCACCATCTCTTAAAAAACACTCCTCACTCTGATACCTTAGAAAGGAAGAGATCATATGGATCCGGCTTCAGACCAATCAGCCTCATCATTGTATATAGTAAGATACTGGCTAAGGTTCAGACTGGAAACCATCTTACCACACATTATACATTCAGACCAAGTAAGCTTTAAAAAGGGTAGGTCTTCCACTGATAATTTGAGAAGGCTCATGCACTTAATGTGGTTAAATGCCTCCTAGTCAATGTGAAATGCCAGTGGCCACTGTATCGCTTGATGCTCAGAGGGCCTTCGATATGGTCGAGTGGGACTTCTTACACTCGGCCCTGTTGAGGTTTGGTTTTGGTTCTGGTTTTGCTAAAAGGATAAAAATTATATTTGTCAAAACTGATGCTTTAGGATTGCTGTATGCCACTGCTCTTATTTACAATTGCGCTGGAACCCCTAGCAGTGGCCTTAAGAGCGAACCCTGCCATCAAAGAAGTAAACCCAGTCACTATGCACTCTCTAGAGGCCTGGGCAAAGGTTCATAAATTGCACAGGATTTCCCACTACATGTTCAACAACATTATGCATCACTCTGGTTCAACCCAGAGGTGAAGATTGGGAAGCAGAAAGTGTTTTGGAAATGGTGGCTAGACAAGGGTATACACACTAAATGATCTCTATACAGAGGAGACATTTATGTTATTTACTGAACTTGTTCAACAGTAAATGCTACACGAAAAAGGTGATTTCTGGAAATATTTACAAATTAGACATTGCATGATTAGAAAGCCTTGGTCAGTAAGATCAGCCGATCCAATGGTTAACTATCTAGATAACCATTTTAATCATAAGGCATCAATATTTTATAAAATATCAATTAAGGAAAATAAAGTAAAAAAATTTATACAATATAAAATTCTGCACTGGTATTATTGGACACATTGTAGGCTCTTTAAAATAGGACTAACAAATAGTAGTTTATGTTGGAAGTGTAAAAAAGAAATGTGAACCTTTTTTCATTTCATATGGGAATGACACATGGTTAAACCATTTTGGCACAGTATGTTTGTGTTTTTGGACACATGGGCGAGAGTAGCCCTGCCAGTCTCTCCCCACTTATGTCTCTTGGGAGATAAAACAGAAACCTCAAATCTAACAAAAGGCGTATATTCAGTTTTGATGGTGGGGATAACCTCAGCCATCAGAGTTATGGGCATGTAGAGTTAAAGGGCCTGTAGAACTGGGGATTTGGGATTATTTCAAGGATCATCTAATTTCTAACTAACAGCATGATTATAAGACTAAAACTAAGATGTTTGTATACCTTATTTCACTTTATAATTATTATTGAAGGATGGGTGTTTGTACAATGTGTATCAGTATGTATATCTGTACCAAATGAGTTTTTGTTTACTGTGTTAAACTACAAAAAAAAAAAAGAAATGACTAGGAGTAGCAAGTAGATAGGCAAGTAAAGACCAGGATAGACAGAAAGAGCCTTGAGGATGGACGGATGGAAAAGAGCATTGTAGAGGGACAGACAGGAAAGCAACCCACAGAATCTTACTAAACTCAGTTAACATGGCTGCGTAAATCTAACCTCCCATACCCAATCTCACCACTTTCACGGGTGGTACCATTTCCACACATTTCTAAGACAAAGATGTTGCATTTGAAAGAACAAAGATCATACAAGATAACACTCATTATAGTATAACACTTCACCGAAGTGTATCGGGTTGTCTTACTAATGAGCCAAAAACAAAAAAAACACAAACACAGACCAGGCCACAGACAGACAGGCTAAGTCTGAGCTGCTTTGAGGTGTCACCCAGGTTTCACCGCATTGAGACTGTGTCTGTGCCCCAAATTAAACCCAAACACAGAACATTTAAATCAGCTTGTTTTATTAATTTACTTAGTGTTAAATTCTCACATTCAAATGATAACAGCACCATCTCAGACCTAAAGCATGGTCTACTTAAAATTAGATCATTAACCATGAAAGCAGTCACTGTAAATGAAATTCAGTGATCAGAAATTAGATGTCTGAAACCTGTATTAGACCTGATCAATATACAGCACTAAATGAAGCCACCCCCACAGGTTATAAATATGTACATAGCACTAGATTATCAGGCAGAGGAGGTGGAGTTTGCATAATCTACCAGAATACACTTGATATTCAAAAACACTGTAACACCTTCACTTCTTTTGAGATTCTCTACATTAATATATCAAATCCAGCCACAAATAAAAATGCATTCACACTAATTAATATTTGTAGGTTTTGCTGCAGACTTGGCAGTGTGCAGTGACAAAATTAGAATAGTAGGAGACTTTAATATTCATTTTGAAAAAGCAGACGATCCATTAACAAAGGCGCCTGCGTCGATCTTAGATTCTGTCGGCATCACACAAAACATAACTGAAACCACACATTACTGTAATCATACCCTAGATTTAGTCCTGTGTGATAGCATTGATAATCTAAATATTCTACCTCAAAGCTTAGTAACATCAGACCATTACCTAATCTCCTATGAGCTACATCTTAGGCAAAATGTTAATTTGGCCCCTTGCCACTTTCTAAAGCATGCAATAATCCAATGACCACTGTACAGTTTACTGAAAATCTCCCAGACCTATCGACCTTAGCTTAAAGTCCGTCAGATTAAACATAGCTAGTGTGAGAATTATGACATATAATGTGGTTATGTTGATCATTTTGTGTTAGGTATCATTTTGTGATTATGTTCATCATCGGGGGTACGAACAATAATTTAGCTTGCCGTGTGTAATCAAAGTAACCAAGGCCGTGACTGCGTATATTCCAATCAAAATCCACAGGACAAGAGGTTCAAGTACAGAGTGTTCTAGTAGAAGATACATTGGGAAGATACAGTTGGGATGTAACTATACCAGCTTGGGAGACGTGCAGAAAAACATGTTTATCTGAACAAAAGAGACTCCCTATAGAGAACTATAAAAGGGAACAACTTTTGTACGAACATCAGATCACTGTGGGCATTTTCCGTGTGCTGTGTGATCTCCGTATTCTGCAGAATATTGCAATAAACCTTTTCTACTTAACACGGACAGCTCTCTGTGTGATCTTTTCCTCATCCACGAGCATGCTGATCATGGACTTAGAGCTGTGATCGCGACAATTTTGGTGACCCCGACGTGATGAGGAAAAGGACGACAGAGACCTGAGAATTGGCGAACAGACTTCCAGGTTGATCCCTAGGGACGGACGGGGCCCCGAATAAAAGGTAAGCAGAACCTTTTTAATAAAATCTGCACATTTGACTACAAAATCTAAATTAGATCCGTCTCTGTTGATTAACCAAAGGGGGTTTGTAAATTGAGAGTATAAAAGGTAAATAAGAGTAAGGAAAAGAAAAAGCCACAAAGAGTGTGGTTCTTGGGTTCGTGGTTGGCCCCCCTGAACACCTGACGAGGTGTCAGTGCGTCCGGCGTGACGGTAAACTGGGTTGGAGTCCCTGGGGGTGAGGTCCCCTAAATTCGCTACTTGGGTTGGAGTCCCTGGGAACAAGATTCCCTAAATTCGCTACTTGGGTTGGAGTCCCTGGGAACAAGATTCCCTAAATTCGCTACTTGGGTTGGAGTCCCTGGGAACAAGATTCCCTAAATTCGCTACTTGGGTTGGAGTCCCTGGGAACAAGATTCCCTAAATTCTGTTAAGTCATAAGACTTATCTAAGGTATATGTTTGGATAGTTGCTAAACGGAAGTACGAGTAATTTCAGAAAAATAATAAATATAGAGACATAATGGACGGGGAGTTTGATCGAGAAATATATGATGATGGATGGGGTAGAAATGAGGGGGATAACAGAGAGTGGGCAATGTTAAGTTTACAGTTAGAAAACACGCTAGAGTATCATTGTGCAAAACCGGAAGTTAAAAAGAAAGGTAGAAGAAAGAGTAAGTGGAGTAATACGGTGGTGGAAATGTTGAAACGGGAAAAACATGAGAACGAACGAAACAGGCAGAGTCCTCGCGGAACCAACAGCCGACTGGGTGAGACTGAGGGTGTTCAAGCGCAAGTGGTCGGAGCCACGGTGGACCGGGCCATATCAAGTGACGGAGAGGACAACTCATGCGGTTCGTCTGAAAGGCAAAGGCGACACGTGGTACCACTGGACTCAGTGTGCGGTGGCAGACCCACCTACGAGGACGCTACGAGACATCCAGAAGGATCTGACAACGGCTAAGCCCACCACTCAACAAGGGGCAGAATAATCCCCTGGTGGCAAAAAGGGGGAGGTAGTCCACCCAAAACCCTGAATTGAACAAATCATCACGAGACCGGAGCACAGATGACAACCTGCCATTTGACTGTTTGTATTATTTGTTGGTTGTGTGTTATCATCATTTTTGATTGGAGTTTATATCATTTGGGGGCTACAGGATCGAGCAGAGTGTGAGAAAAGGTATCATTTAGCTTCATCGCGTAAGAAGGAGGTAGCACGGCAGGGAAAGAAGGTTGTAAGCTTCCTGGGGGGTAAACCTGCCTCAGGATTAAAACGGACAGATAAAGCGTGCTACCATAGGAGGTTTAGCTTGCTGTTTTGTGTAAAATATAATCAATATGTGGCTATATGGGAACTGGAAAGTCCTAGGTGTCTTGGCCGCGGCATCTCTGGTGGCAGTAATAACAATATTTGACGTGGTTAGAGAGGACACAGTTGTCTTGAAACCTCGGAGATCAGCAGGCAAAGCCGTTGATCCATGTATACAGAAATATGGGGGGATAGAAGTAAACTATACGAAGGGGTCGACAACCGCATTTACCGTAGATTTGTGTGACGTTATTCAATGTGAAGGGAAAGAATCATCCTGGCGAGGTTATGGCTGTACAAAATAGGATGGCTCTAGATATGTTGTTAGCAGAAAAAGGGGGCGTATGTTCAATGTTCGGTGAAATGTGTTGTACCTTTATTCCTAACAATACTGCTCCAGATGGTTCCGTGGCCAGGGCATTTGACGGGCTGAGAACCCTATCTGATAATATGCATGAGCATTCGGGTATTGACAATGAATTAGAAGACTGGTTGAACTCCACTTTTGGTAAATGGAAAACCTTTTTTATGTCATTATTAATGTCGATTGCGGTGTTTGTGGCCATACTGGTCACGTGTGGCTGTTGTTGTATTCCATGTATTAGGTCTTTGGTTCTTAGACTAATCACCACAACAATCGAGAGCAAACAACCACAACCTTATATGATGCCATTGTTAACAGGGGTAGTGAACCACGATGACTGTGATCAGGAGGAAATAACCTATGGGTAAAACATAACCCAGTGAGGTGCCTTATGGTGGCTGATCGGGGCAGGATAGCCGTGTGAGAATTTCCTCTCTTAAGTGATAAGGCCGAGGGCCGGAAGGGATCTGCCGGAGAGGTTTTCGCTCACACACCTCACCTAGTGGGTGATGTTCGTGGGGCCTTAGGTTGATCTCTGTGAAGAGATCAAAAGGGGGAATTGTGAGAATTATGACATATAATGTGGTTATGTTGATCATTTTGTGTTAGGTATCATTTTGTGATTATGTTCATCATCGGGGGTACGAACAATAATTTAGCTTGCCGTGTGTAATCAAAGTAACCAAGGCCGTGACTGCGTATATTCCAATCAAAATCCACAGGATGCTTGGTGTAGCTGCTTTAGAACATAACTTAGTTGTAGAACAAAGGCTGGAAGCCTTCTACCCACTTCCACAGCCAGAACTAGAAAAAAATATTTCCTCAGCAAATTGTACAACCTGTACACTTGACCCAATTCCCTCTAAAATAATAAAAGAAATACTCCCATTATAATCAGACGTCTTTGAACAATAGTAAATTCATCCCTTAGCTTAGGGCATGTACCCAAAACCCTTAAATCAGCAGTCATAAAACCATAAAACCTAATCAAGAAACCAAATCTTCTAGTCCATCCATGAATAAGAAATTCCTATCTGGATTCAAACCCCATCGTAGCACAGAGACAGCCCTAGTGAAGATTATAAAGATCTCTTTCTTGCCTCTGCTCAAGGCTACGTATCTTTATTAGCCCTACTAGACCTCAGTGCAGCCTTTGATACAATAGTTCACACTATTCTACTAGAAAGATTAGAGAAAATGGTTGAAATCACAGGAACAGCCCTATCGTGGATCAAATCATATCTAACTGAACACTATCAGTTTGTAAAGATAAAAGATTTATCTTCAAATTACACAAAAGTAAGATATGGAGTTCCTCTATTTTACTCTGTTTTAGGACTGCTATTATTTACATTATACATGTTACCACTGGGCAGTTATAAGCAGACATGGCAATAATTTCCATTGTTATGCAGATGACATGCAGCTCTATAGATCAGCCAAACATGTTGATATTTTAGAATTTAGAGTAAAGAAAATGGAGGACTGTGTAAAGGATATGAAACTCTAGATGTCACATAACTTACTTCTTCTTCACAGTAACAAAACAGAACTTCTCCTTTTATGTCCAAAAGACACTAGAAATAAACTATTTTTATTTTGACTTAATGTTAGACTTGGCTGAGTTTTCCATTATTCCTGGTCCAGCAGCTAAAAATCATTTGACAGAATAAAGATTTGAATAAAGTAAATCATCACTTACCTGACTGGTGTGATTGGGTAAGGTCTTGGTGTAGCACCTTCTCGATGTTTCCAGAAAGCACAACATATTCCAGGCAGCAGAGGTGAAGCCTTTCTCTGTGGTAGAGGACCGGACGTCATACCCAATTTCATCACTTTAACTGGTGGTACTATTTCCATATATTTCTCAGACTAGGAGAAGCTGCATTTGCAAACACTAGTAAATAAAACTTCACCGAAATTAATCTGGCTGTCTTACTAATGAGCTAAAAAACACAGTCACTTGTTTGTACATCCATTGGAAAGCTCAGTCAAGTTAGTTTGATATTGGATCATTAGATATTCACTTTGCCCCTCCTCTCACTCACAATGTCCTAAAATCTCAAACATGGCTTTAAAAAAAAACAAAACAATGGAGAACAGTGAAACTACACTCATATTTCCTCAACATTTCCAGTCTTTCCACTTTGACAAGGATATTTAATCAGAACAGCCAGAATTCCTGCAACAGGTGCCGTCGATGGTAAAACGCAAAGAAATGTGTGGAAACCAAAAACTCTGAGATAAAGAGCTGCTGGTGTTACTTATAAAGATAATCAAAGAACAGAGATGAAATGAAATTCAATGACTAACCTTAACTTCTTTAACAAACTGATTTTTTTTTAGCACTTTAGATGTTATAAACATGCATGTAGCGCATTTTCATTTTTTTTACAATTTTTATGTAATATTGTTCCAGTGAAACATCCATAAAGCATATAAATCCAAAATCAGCTGTAGTGTACAGAGACACATCTGAAATACACTACTACCCTTAGAATAGCCAGATTACAATTTACCAAAAAGTACTTAAGAGAGCCTGCAGATTTCTTGTGGACTGCTCATTAGTGGGGTCCATAGAAACAATCCAAAACATAGGAGTTGGGAAGCTCTCACAAAGTGGCTTGTATTTCTGAAATCCTTCTTCCTGATAATAGTTGATAATCCTGGGTGTTTCCTTGTGAAAGGAAAGTCTGAACCATGGAAATCCCTGGTTTGAGTTGCTGAGAATCAATTCAGGAGTGATACCTTTGTCTTCTGGGTGTAAAGTTTATCCCAGTGTCCATAAAAAGAGCAAGTCAGTTGTAAGGACTGCAAATAGAGAAACAAACAAACAAACAGAAAACAAGACAAAAGTGAAGCTTTCTGCAAAAGCAGAACAGCACAAAACCTCATGAATAAAACATACACAAAGCTCGAATGAATATATAAAGAATTAAATGATAGCAAACTTACAGTGAGTATTAGAACCTATAGTTCCACCAAGAAGGATCTTCATTACAGTGAGGCCTACAATGAGGCCTAAAGTGAGCCACAACTAAACCACCTTGCTGCTGCTTAGTTCCCTCCTTTTGGCCTACTTCCCCTGGCCTACTTCCAATATACTGCCACATAGTGGATGGAGTAGGAATTACCATGAAAAAAACACTGTCACAACACTGGAGTCACACGAGTGTCAGCAATCAAGTAGGCCTAAGTTTTAGGATTTTTTATACCAATATAGAAAATAGGCAAGTGGCTTAAAGTTCCAACCTCAACAGGCCCAATGAGACCTAAAGAACCAGCACAACAGGCCCAAGGATAATGATAATTACAAATCAATACACATAACTAATCATCAAAATTATTGCATTTTCAACTAAAAAAAACATTCTGTTAATAGTCATATCTCATATGAAGACTTTTGTATCCTTTGAAAAGAACTAAATCTGACATGTGTGACTGTCTCCTATAAATACTTATAAATAAATGAGTACATTGTAAGGTGAATGCTGTGCCAAGGTCCTGCACAATTGTTTCATATTTTAGTGACAAATAATTAGCAATTTAATACATTTATAACTATTTTACAAAGTTAGTGAGATAATGTTTACATCAATCCTGGTGCTTTAAATCTCTCCCACATGGTGAGGTTTATGGTTTATTTATTTAACAATGGTATCAGATCGGTACTGTGTATCGATCAATAAGCGTATGTATTGGTATTGGAACTGAAAAAGGTTGGTGCATCTGTAAATGTAACATTTAGGAAACAGCATATGACAGCATTATTGTAAGGCATTTCTGGCAACTTCACTGGTTAATAGAATATGCCTACATTAATAAATCCCCTTAGGTTTCACTCTGATTAGTGAATGTTTAGCATGTCAAATGTATGCTTGAATGTGATTGGCTAATGGCAACCACAATAATTGACATATCAAGTCCTCTGGTCAGACTATTATAGAATAGGCTAAAGATGCAGCAAGTAAAATTGTAGCTTGACTGGATGAATGGTTTCTGAGAAACAGTTATGTACTACTGGCCTCGCTTTCTTGTGACAAATGTCCACCAAACTTGACATGCCCCCTCAAAATAATGTGCTGAACAAATTTTGTTAAAATGAGCTTAAGTGTTCAAAAGGTACAGGTTGACATTATTCATTCTAATTATTATTAATCATAAATATCGCAGGTATTTTGCTACCAGATATGTGAGGATTGGTAAAAAAAAATCCTAGAAGTAGGAAGGATCAAGAAATCAGCCAAATAAAAAATATTTTTTTAGTGAATGTCATTTTTCTTGGCCGAGTTTTTCACAGCTGCTGTAACTTGTTTGGTGTTTCTGGGATTTACGGCTCTTTATGGCAGGAGTAAACAGACCCAAAGTGTCATTCACAGTGCTGAGGCAAGACTCCAGCTCATTTCTCCTACCTGATTACAAAAATGCAGCCTACCTCGACTGCAGCCTAGACTTTGTATCGCAGCTAAAGACACCAATATGATTGTATTTACACATAAGGTCACCGATCACCAAAAACTAGAGCTGAAACAGTATGAAAATTGAATGTCACGATTATAGTAACATTAATGCTTGATATGGTTATCAGTATTATCACATGCTGTTACAATGTGCTGAACAGTTAAAAAAATACTGAATTACATACTGAAATTTCAGGCTTTTCTTACTGTAGTTGTGTCAGTAGTGGCGTGGTGGCGCTGTAACATAATCAGTACAGTGCACTGGGGAAGTCAGCGTGCTGTGAGCCACAGATAGAAGTCTTATTACACAGCAGCACTTCCACCAAACAGTGCATGATAAGTCATGTCTATTCAGCAGTAGGCTCGACAATTCCCTATTTGGGTTCAAAGAATCATTAGGGACACTTTTCACCTCAGCCACACACTTCCATTCGGGAGGAGATAAAGGACCATTCTTGCCAGAATTGCTGCCAGAAATCCACAGAGCTGCTAATCTGACCTTCCAGCTTCCAGCAGTTCTCCTCAGTGCACAAGAACATCCAGGGCTTCAAGGGCCGATCTCCACCCCTAGATCTCCGCTCCCATGGCCCTCCTTGAGGCTATCGAGGGCTACTGGGTGGGTCAGTCTGAAGACCCTAACCTGTGCGCTATCCACACCAAAAGAATCACCCTCATGCCTAAACACATCCAGCTGGTCGGCGGAGAGCCCGCAAACCAGGGCACCCAAAATACCCAACAGCCCTGTTAAGACCCACCTACCCAGTGTTGCCAACTTATATTTAGTGACTTTTCAGATCCCTCTAGAGACTTTTTTTAAGCGACTAGCAACAAATCTAGCGACTTTTTCTGGTGTTATTGGAGACTTTTGGAGACTCTGAGGTGAACACATGTTCTTCAGTTACTGTCCTCAGCAGCAGGTGCTGCCGTGAGCCCCGTCCCTCACAGTCAGAGCAGACCCACACCGCTCCACGTACACACTGCAAATGAACTGCGCATACCCAAAGCCTCCGCTGACCCCCCCCAAAACTAAAAACTAAAAAAAGAGTAAGTAACTCTTTTAACGTAACTGCCGGTCTCAAGCCCGGATAAAGACGGAGGGTTAAATGTACAGTAGCAGTTCCACACCACATAACACACTTTTGATTCAATTTGATATGCTAACATTTAACAGGACAAAATGTGTTTATTTAATTTACGTACAAATGATTTATGTAATGTGGGTCTAGACAATGCTTTAAAATAGTATGAAGTTATTTTGTGAAGTAAAAGCCTATTTCAAAGGCAAAGAAAAAAAAGAATCAACAGAAGAAGTTGATTTATTCAGAGTTCATTTGTAGCTCTAACACATTTAGGGTGTTTTTACTCACTTTTTTCTCTCCCACAACGTCATCTCTTTATTCTACAGCTTCAAACACCAGCAAATAATTAATTATGCAAATTGGGCGATGGCGTCATTTAGCGACTTCTGGCGACTTTCTGGACAGACAACAGCTCCTTTCCTTACTGAGGAGTTGGCAGCACTGCACCTACCCCTGTCAGCGCAGTCAGCGCAGTCAGCACTGCAGTGCTGTAGTCAATCAACCAATTAACCACCAAGTTCAGCTCTATTCAGGATGGGCTGGAGAATATGCTCCTCATTATGAAGACACACACACTTTTTGAAAACGTTGCTGGACACAGGCATTGATATAACCGAGGAGGAGGCACAGAAATTCAGAGGTAAGAGTTTTGTGATCTTATTAAGTGACTTTTACTTATTTTAATAGTAAAATCTCTCAGGAGCTGCTAAAGTAATGCTAATGTACCAACAGCTGTGCTAGCTAGCTAAGT
The DNA here is from genome assembly GCF_030463535.1 of Salminus brasiliensis. Lineage (NCBI taxonomy): Eukaryota > Metazoa > Chordata > Actinopteri > Characiformes > Bryconidae > Salminus > Salminus brasiliensis. The sequence continues at coordinate 20,177,548 of NC_132898.1, read as the reverse complement.
TAGCAAGTGCTATCTTCTCAATAAAGCTGTACAGGAAGATCCTGGTCATCTTAGCTCTTCTGTTTGAAACAGATTTGGAAGTCATATTAATAAACAGCTGTTTTGGTGTTTAGTTCAGCAGTAGGTCTGTGGGTTGGAGTTACATGCAAGCTAAGCTGCTAACGACGGAGATTAGCTTAACACTGAAGTGCTCTCATGACTCCAGCTTTAGCAGACAGTGAGCTTTTCTCTAGTCCTACATGCTCTAAATGTATGTAGTCGAGTGAGCACTAAATGAGAGCATTGTAAGCTTTAATTTGGGTCAATTACAGCTAAGGTTACCTGAGGCTTTCTAAAAAAGTCTCTCTGTTAGCCTCGATTCTCGTCTTATAAGAGGCTGCACTGCATGCAGAGAGCAGTTTAATCAGGGGTTACTGGTCCTGCACTCCGGCGCTAGGCAGCTGCTTTGCTAGAGGAATGAATCATACAGATATATGTAGTAATGTAGCTTAGCTAGCTGGCTAACTGGGGTCAGTTAGACTTTACAGACTGGTTGGTGTGAGTGTTTAGCTGCCCCCCTCTCACTAGCTGCCCCCCCTCACTAGCTGCCCCCCCTCACTAGCTGCATCGTGAATTAGCATGAGGCTGAAGGTGGTGTCTTTATTTCCAGCTTCTTATTCTGATTTTCTGCTGAATTTGCTGTTAAAAGGTAACATGGAACATTTAGTGTTTTTTTTTTACAGACATTTACAACAAAAGCTTTAAGAGGCTTAAACTTTCCAGACGCCTGGTTCTTATCACCACGGCTGTAAAAATGACTGTACTGTAAGAATTACTGAACACATTTGATTGATTGTGTTGCTCTTGGTGTGCAGGTATCCCACCAATGCAGAGTATCTCCAAGTTACCAAAGCTTTAATGGTGAAGAGCTCTTTCCTGAGGGATGTTGAGGAGAAGGGTTATGTAAGTTTGTTTAAGAATGATTTTATTATGGTTGATCACAGAACAGTAGTAGGTGTAATATTGGTGGAGAGATTTGAGTAATTCTCTTTATGGTTGGGACTGAAATCTTATGTCTTTGATAAAGGAATCATGCGTTGTTGGAGAGGATACTACGTCTGAGGCCCACATTAAGGTGTTGCATGAAAAACCTGATTTGATGATCGCGAAGGACCTCATGAAGACCTTTGCATTGGCAGCATGGAGAACTAGCTGAGGGAATGACTATTGAAAAGCTCTTGGAAGATTCTCAGGGGTAAGTGGAATAAAGTAATGGGAAAAATAGTCTTTTTATAGTCTATTGTAAGATATTTATGACTGTTCTAGGTTTTTTACTCTCCACTACTGCCTTCATCTCTACACTTTATTGCAACATCATAATGAAGCTTTTGTGTGTTTTCTGCTTTTGTCTTACAGTGTATGATGAGGTTGATGCCATCCATCCTGTGATGGTGAACATTTGTCACTGCTTCAGCTGAAACAGTGCTGCGAGTTTTCCTCTAAAGGACTTCTAGATGATCTTCAAGAGATGCTCAGCAAAAGTGTAAGCACACCATTTTCATCTCCACCAGCAGACCTACAGAAGACTCTTAAATTCAGTGATGCTCTCAGAGGTGTACAGGTTCAAGGGAAGGTGCTTCAGTGTGTATCTAATATTACACTAAATTATGTAAGTATTCCCTTGATGATGTTGGTGTAACGGGTCGTCTGCATACTGAAGTGATTCCATTGTTTTGGAAAGTCACGTACTTACTAAACATAGACACTGTGTGGGTTCTGTTAGGTAAACTGTTGCTTCTGGTTTCTGGTGGGTGTTTTTCTTTTTAATAAGGTTGATCTTTTCTGGAGTATAAACGTAACATGGATTCTTTGAATATGGCATAAATTTTGCCATGTTGGGATAAATATGATTTTTTTTCCACCTCCATAAACCTTCTGTTGAGATGAATTTCTGTTTCTGATGCTCTTTCAATTAATGCTAAAGTTGAGTGTTTTATACTAAATAAACAGCATAGAAAGACATTGTGAACATGTGTGGATCTTTTAGGTACACTTTAGTCACACTTCTTAGGGTACTTAATAATAAAAAATACTTCTGTGTCCTCCAGACTCTCTGTGTGACCGTGGAGTATGGCAGCTCCACTGTGGCAGATGGGGGCCCTGCAATAGGTGGTGAGAAATGCCTTCCATGAGACACGTTCCTTATCGGCACTGTGTGTAAAAAGCTTGCAGCTTCATTAGGAACACCTTTCACCCCAGCCACACACTGTATAACCACCTACAATCCAGGAGGAGAGGAACAAACCAATGAGATGAGACTGTCAGTGTTTGTGTTGTAATATTTCACATCAAAATATTTATATCTAGTACAATCTACTTAATCTGTCTTGGCACGTGTAAAGCCACAATATGACAGGAATGACATTCTTTCACTTTTCTTGGCAAAGTCACCTTCATGAATACTGGCAGCCGGTTATTTATTTCAGTGGACTTTGTTTACCTTACAATTCATAAAGTAATGTGAAGGAAAGGACACTCTCCCTCTCTATGGAGTTCACTTTTTCTGCACTTGAGAGTCTAATACAGTGTCTTTAATATTCTCTAATTCACTCACTATTAAGGGCACAGAAGCCGTTCACTCGAATAGAAGAGTGCACTTCTATATAGTGAGGAGGATTACATTTGGAATTGACCTCATGGATGGAGCTTGGATGTCACCATGTGGTCAAACTGATAAACTGCAAGAGTTATACATAGATGCACATATTGACAAATTGTATGATTGTGTCCATTATTGATACTCTGTATAAAAAAGTGTCATTATTTATCAAAACAAATCTGTATAAATAAAATACATAAAAAATCTGTAACAGCTTTTAGCTGTTGTGCCTTTTTAACAAAACAAAAATCTGTAAAAATAAATGAATTTTAATTTTAAATAGCAGAATCTGAGGTAAATGGAGAATCAGAGGTATTGCCTACCCTATGAGACGGTACATGTTCTACATCTACAAACTGTGTAAAACCATAGGGTCACATTTTAATAAGTTATGAACTGTGATTTATTCTTACATTTCTAATATTTCAGTCAAGTGGCTTTTATTGTGACTTCAGCTCTGTACAAGTACACAGTGAAATGAAATGGTGACAACATTAAACTAAAGACACTACAATAACTACAGTAACTACGACTCCTCGCTGAGTAGAGGGGTGATTATAAGGTGTGTAACCCTGTTAAAATAAGCTCCTATTTCTGAGCTCTTCTATAGAGTCTGTGCTTTTCCCCTTCTCTCCCCTCTTCACTTCTCCTTACAGTCTTCAAGCGGGAGTCTGTTGTGTCCAGAGCTGATGCTGACTCAACATTTTTGTGAGCAGTTATGGAAGTTAAAAACGCTGCTAAACCCAAAATCTCCAAAAGGGATATAAAAGACCCCATTCAGTGTTTTTAGCTGTTCAGTTGTGAAGAGAAACTCCAGTGAGTTCAGACAGTGCAGTTTAAGGAGGGATTGGGAGTAAATAAGTGTATATTTATGTGTTGATAATGGGGGTTAAAAGGTCATTAAAACAGCCGGAGTATAAATGAGAGATAAACCTTGGTCAAAGAGTTCGTTTCAGCTGCTAAGCTGTAGGCTAGCAGGCGCAGGCTAGCGGGATTAGTGTCTTGCTAAAGTGTAAATATACGATGTTAAGTGTAAAATCCTGCTGTTTACGGACTCAGAGACATGCTGAGATGAATATGATTGTCATGCAGTCTTGCTGAACTTAGTGCTGTATGGTACAGGTTGTTTTATTGACGGGAAAAGCGAGCGAATTTTAAAAAAAAAAATGATGCTCTAACCCACCAGTTAAAGTAGATATATGACTGTCATCATGAAGCTATGAACTAGCTTACATATCACTATTCCTTCCTCCGCGGCCAAAATAAGGAACTCCAGATACATGGCTTTTCCAATCCAGTGTGAAAATGAATTAGGTCTAAAATAGCTGAACTGTGGTGTGGTAGCAAGCTAACTACCATGTATTCTTTATTTTAAAAATGGCTTGGTTTGCATAAATTGTGCTGTAGCCAACAGGCTTTCCTCTCCACATTTTGTGAGCTGTAGTCTTGAGCTAATTTGCTCAATACTAATGATGCTAATCAAGTCCCCGGTCAGATATAACTGGCTATGTTGCTCAGATCATTAGTGGATTAAGAGACCATGGTTTAAGGATTATTGTTGGAAAGTTGAAATTTACTCTTTCCACTTTGTTTGCCATTTATTTGACTTAATCACGGTAACCTGTATAAAGTTCTAATTATGACTTTGTTTTACAGGTACAGATTGTCTGAATTCAAGGCTGCAACTGAGGATAAAGTAAAGTAGATTTAGCAGTTTTGTCTCATATGATGAAAAAACTATATTAAGTAATTACTGAGACAGTCATAAGTGTAGAACACAGGGTTTAGGAAAAATTAACCAAAACTGTCTAACATCTTATTTTTTCAATCCCATGTGGAATTTGTACAACATACGAAGGATCCCAGAAGGAGGTCCTCGAGAGCTGGTCAGCTCTGGTCACTGAGAGACAGGTAACCAGTCACACAAGTCATGTCAGATTTACTGTATATATCCTAGTGTGCTGTATTTAGCTATTATTTAATGTCTGTCCTTGTCTCCTCGGATTAGGACACGGTTAAAGAGAGTCATCACCACAGACCTTTTCCTGTATTTTATCAGACTACTTAATGGTCGTGCAGCTTAGCTCATAGTCTGCTAGTTAGTCGGCAGAGTAGTATAAAAGGCTGTTGACAATCCAGAGCCGGGACAGACAGGCTAGCTGCTTTGAGGTGTCACCCAGGTTTCACCGTATTGAGACTGTGTCTGTGCCCCGAATTAAACCCAAACATAGAATATCAAAATCTGCTCGTTTTAATAATTTAATCAGTGTTAAATTCACAGATTTAAACGATAACAGCACTACCTGAGACCTAAAGCTATTTAATATTAGATTATTACCCTCGAAAGCAGTCATCGTAAATAAAATTATATGTGATCAGAAACTAGACGTTTTCTGTCTTACTGAAACCTGGATTAGACCTGATCAATATGTAGCACTAAATGAAGCCACCCCACAGGTTATAAATATGTACATAGCCCTAGATGATCAGGCAGAGGAGGTGGAGTATGCATAATCTACCAGAATACACTAGATATTACTCAAAAACACTATCACTGTCACTTCTTTTGAGATTCTCTACATCAATATTTCAAATCCAGCCACAAATAAAAATGCATTCAAACTAATTAATATTTATAGGCCTCTAGGACCCTACTATTTTTTTTTAAAGAATTTAGTGATTTTGCTGCAGACTTGGCAGTGTGCAGCAACAAAGTTATAATAGTAGGAGACTTTAATATTCATTTTTAAAAAGCAGACAATCCATTAACGAAGGCGTTTGTATCAATCTTAGATTTTGTCTACATCACACAAAACGTAACTGGACCCACACATTACTGTAACCATACCCTAGATTTAGTCCTGACCCTGGGTGTTAGCATTGATCATCTAAATATTGTACCTCAAAGCTCAGTAATATCAGACCGTTTTCTAATTTCCTTTAAGCTACATCTTAGGCAAAATGTTAATTTGTCCCCCCAACACTGTCTAAAGCGCTCAATCACCGCAATGACAGCTGTACAGTTTACTAAAAACCTCCCACCCTTATCGACCTCAGCTTACACTCCTTCAGACCAAACGGAGCTAGTTAAATTAACAAAAGATCTAGAAAAAACCCTTCGATCAACCTTAGACAAAGTAGCACCATTTAGAAGTAAAATGACAAGGCAAGAAAGGCTCGCACCGTGGTACAGCAATCATACTCGTACCAGTGCGGAAACTAGAGGTGTTCCACTCTGCCTGGAAGGACAGCCTTAGTCAATATAGAAAGGCACTCATTAAAGCTCGCTCAAAAAAAACAAAAACAATTCCTAGATTACTTTTAAGTGAGATCTCTAAACTTACTTAAAGCCATGCAGATTCTCAACCCCAGATTCCAACATCTTTAACCAGTCATGTTTTTATGGACTATTTTAATAATAAAATAGAAAATATTAAACAAATCCAACCCTGCTTATTAAATCAAACATGGCCGTCACCTGGTGGAGCTGCTTTAGAAGATAACTTAGTTGTAGATCAAAGGCTGGAAGCCTTCTACCCACTTCCACAGCCAGAACTAGAAAAAAATGATTTCCTCAGCAAATTGTACAACCTGTACACTTGAGCCAATTCCCTCAAAAATACTAAAAGAAATAGTCCCAATTATAATCAGACCTCTTTTAACAATTGCAAATTCATCCCTTAGCCTAGGGCATGTACCCCAAACCCTTAAATTAGCAGTCTTAAAACCTTTAATCAAGAAACCAAATCTTGATCCCAGTGTATTATCTAATTACAGACCCATCTCCAACGTAACATTTATATCCAAGATATTAGAAAAAGCTGTGGCCCAACAACTCTACTTATACCTGAGTAAAAAATGACATGTATGAGAAATTCCAATCTGGATTCAGACCCAATCACAGCACAGAGACAGCCATAGTGAAGATTACAAATGATCTCCTTCTTGCCTCTGATCAAGGCTATGTATCTTTATTAGCCCTACTAGACCTCAGTGCAGCCTTTGATACAATAGTTCACACTATTCTACTAGAAAGATTAGAGAAAATGGTTGGAATCACAGGAACAGCCCTATCGTGGTTCATATCTAACAGAACACTATCCGTTTGTAAAGATAAAAGATTTATCTTGAAATTACACAGAAGTAAGATATGGAGTTCCGCAAGGCTCAATTTTAGGACCGCTATTATTTACATTATACATGTTACCACTGGGCAGTTATAAGCAGACATGGTGTTAATTTCCATTTTTATGCAGATGACACACAGCTCTATATATCAGCCAAACCTGACGATAAATTTAGATTACAGAAAATGAAGGACTGTGTAAAGGATATAAAACCAAGGACATAAAAGTCCAAAAGACACTAGAAATAAACTAGCAGACTTAATGTTAGACTTGGCTGATGCTTCCATTATTGTTATTGTATTGTATTGAAAACAAAATTTTTCTATTAATATATAAAGCCCTACATGGCCTCGCTCCTGAGTACATGCGGGATCTTATTACATATTACGAACCATCAAGACTACTTAGATCTCAGGGTGCTGCCCTCTGACTCGTTCCCAAAATTCAGAAAATCTTAGCAGGGGGAAGAGCCTTTTCTTATAAAGCCCCCAACTCTGGAATAACCTTCCAGATAATGATTGGGACTCAGACACAGTCTCAATCTTTAAATCTAAGCTGAAAACTCATCTGTTTAGCTTAGCTTTTGGTAATTAATGTTTCCCCTTAGATAAAGGTTGTAGATCCAGGGGTTCATGGACACAGGGAATTGTAGTACACTGAGATGCTGGAGCTGTCGTCTCGCTGCTTACACGCGATCGCTCAGGTTTGTTGACAGTAGAGCAGATGGATGCTAGCGTTTTCAGGGTGCTCCCGTGTCTGTGTTACCTTCTGGCTTTCTCCTTTTAATTAGGCTGTTATAGTCAGACCTGCCGGAGTCGTCAGACACACTCTGATACTGCTCAACATTCTCTGCTCTCTATAAAATTCTCTCAGTACTAACTCTCTCTTTTTACCTTCTCCGAGTAAATGGCCACCCAGCCGATCTGCTGGAAGATTGCCCGCCGAGGTCCCCTCTACCTGCGTCAGACCAGCTGCCACCTACCAGTCCGACTATCAGGCCCCCCACCCACCACCACCCATAGCAGACCAGCGGTACACCCGCCTACCACTGCTACCTGTTTAATGACCATGTTAAAACCTAAATTGACTCTCTGCCACTATTGATATCACCACTATTAACTATCTGTTGTACCTGGTTTGGTCATTTTTATCAATAATGTTTAAATAGTTCTGACCAGAGGAGGATGTTTTTGTTTTTTTTTGTCTCTGTCTTTTATTAATTACTAGTTATGTACAGCAGCTTTGTGACAACAACAGTTGTAAAAAGCTCTATACAAATAAATCTGAATTGACTTTAATTTTGAACTGCCCTGAGAAATCTGTAAGTGCAGGATCTGTTCATGATTCATCAATTTTCATAACTCTATATCCTGTAGAACAACTGCAGCTTAGCTTGGTCTGCCACACTCAGAAGATCCAGAAGATTTTATCAGGATGTCTGATTTAAGCCTGTACCTGTTTTTGTGAGGCTAAACTGTGTGCATGTATAGCTTTGAACATGTACTTGTGATGCAGGTATGCTGTGGGTCCTGTGAATAATGATTTCCTTTTATTAATATTATAAACTATAGAGGAGCATTACTGGGGAGTCCTGGGCATGTCCCTGTTCATTAAATAGGGGCTTTGTTTTATAGGCTGTACACTGGCAGTGAATGAGTTAACTGAGCTCATCAGTTCAGTAATCAGAAATCCATTCTCTCTCCATTAGCAGAACTGATCATCTGCTCCTCACACCATTGATAAGTTGGATCAGCTGTGCTAAAGCAAAGATTGCTGGAAAGTAAGCAAGGAATGCTGTAAGTGGAGTTGGGAATCACCAGTCCAGGTTTATGACAGAAATCTAACTTTATAGAGTAGGAAACAAATGGAAAATGGAAACAAACTGTTTCTTCTAATATTTCATGGATATGGATATTTTATGGAAATGAGACTTACTGATGAGCAATGTAGCTGCTCAACAAGATGCTGTTTCTCGGGAGACTCTTAATGTTTATTTGTGGCAGAGGAGACTATTGTATTACACAACCTCAAAGATGTCCTGTGCAGCGTTGCCTTCGATTGTGTAAATGTTGAGTGTCTGAGCTTTCACAGTGAGTTGTGATGAAGCTCACACCAGACCAGGCCTCTGCAGGAACATACAGATTAAGAAGCTGGATCAGAAGGTGCTTACAGATTAAGTCCCTCTCTCCGGGTGTCACTAATACAAACAAATCTGCAACATAAAATACTTTTTGACTGAGAGCTAAAATTACTGTCTTACATCAATTCCCACTTCCACTTTTATTTTTATGTTGATCAAAAAATGTACGTGAAAACTGATTAAGGGAAAAGTGATCTACTTGTGTTATATTTTATTGCTGCTACATTACATATCCTTGGGTTTAAAATTTTAAAGAAAAAAGGTATTGGAGTTTTATTAATCTTTTATATTATATAACTTTTATATTAGCGGGGTAATTCATTAACACAGTGAATTTCTGAATAAATTATTAATTTTTATTAACTTAATTGTTACTTAGCAAATACCTTAAACTACCTCAAGCTAAATCAATTATTTATTTCACTAATTGTCAGATTATTTGATTGTAAAAATAGTTGTTTGTTGCAGCCCTAATCTGCTGCAGCCTGAGAAGTTTAAAAATGAATAAAGATTTTATTTTAATTGAAGTGTTTGTCATTATTGAACAGTATGACTATTACTCTATTGAGTGTCATTAGTAAGAGAAGGACATTAATATGTAATGTTTAATATCTCAAGCAAGTTTGTTAATGAACATTAAAGCACATACACTTACTCATTTAACAAAACTAATAAATATCCTTACTCTGCTTACAGGGCCAAATCTCCTTTCAGTCCAACTTGAGTGTGAAGTAAAATAATTAAAAACAAAGTTTTACTTTTACCACCGTTTACTTTACTAAATAAATAAATAACCTAAAAATAACTTAGATAAAATAAAAAAAGTCAGATACAGACAAACTCATTTGTGTTTATTTACATTTGTGTTTTAGGCTGTGGCCAATCGACTGTGGTGAGAAGCAGTCTCACCTAAACGGTGTGTTTAAAGCTGTATAAATCCACACAGACTGAGTAGCGACTGTAGAAAGAGACGCAGACGTGAAATAAATGCACACACATTTTTCACATCCCAAAAAGAGAACATGTCCGGTAAAAAGAGGACTTCTGGTCACCCTGCTTAACGAACTTCTACTTAGTCATTGCTGGGGTATAATTTTGATATGAAGGGCAAATTAAACAGTCAGTTTGGTTAGTGTCCACTGACCAAATAAACCCATCAACTCTAATCAGGATTTCTACTGGAGCTTTCCAGCTGCTGGTCTTTTAACACAGGTTTAACTCAGTCTGATATTAAACGGTATACCATCTGCTGTTCACTTCACCACATTACATCAGCGCGGTATTTTCCTCTTACATTTATCATTTTTAACATTTTAAATTATACTGATATTGTATTATTCAACCAATCATTTTAAATGCTTTAAAATGTATCAATAGTGGTTGATACATTTTCTTTACAGATGTTTTTAAATTGAAATAAACTACATTAAATTAAATTAAATTAAACTGGTGATTTTTTTTTTTGTTGATTGTTGTATAATTGTTATAATCAGAAAAGTGCTGGACATCAGGGCACCAGATAAATTATTAAATGCTGGCACTAAATATACAGTTATAAATAACACCTTTACCAGAAACAGAGACGCTACGACAAACATATGTCTGCCCTTACTGGAGTAACACTGGTGTAATTGGCGCTTTGTCGCCGTCTAGCGGCCAGAATCTGTAACTGACTGTAACTATCATTAATGACAAGAAATGATAAGAAATGACGAGGCTCGTTTCGTTTGACCCAGTGACTCTGCTGCTGCTGGAGGAACAAGAATAACCCTCTCGTATTGCAGATATTAGATCTATTATTTGATATTATAATAGTGGGATAAAATCCATATTAGAGAATATTGTAACCTACAACTCAATGTCTTTTGTTCAGACGCTAGAGGGACCCCAGAGTGAGTCCAAAACAATGGGTCTATATGAAGCTGTTCAAAATAGTAATTTATAAATGATTCATCATTTTTATACAGATAACAGCTCTCACTGTAACACAGAACAGAGGAAAACAACTCAACACACTTTTAATCAACAATTATAGGACTTCAGTGGTTAAAAATGTTTGAATGTTTTTTTCTGGTCTTTCAGGCAGGAATTATCTTTAATTACTAAAGCAGAAGAAATCCTTACATAAATTAATAAGAAAAAATGTAACAGCGCACACTGTCCACAATAGTGGAGCTACAAGTTCTCTGGAACAGCAGCAGCAGAGTCACTGGACCTCCTCATTTATTTCATGATTAGCGTTGGTCAGTTACAGATGCCGGCTGCTAGACGGAGACAAAGCAACAATTACACTGACCGTACTCTAACAGACATACTGGGGTTGCGGCCCCCAAATCGTTAGCTAATTAGGCCACTGTCGCACCGGTGTCACATCCTCTGACATCATCTTACAGAAGGACCATTTAGGACCCAATATGTTAACCAGCTGATGTAGCTAACATGCTACTCGTTAGCCAGCCGAGCTAATCAACCACCTTGCCTGTATTAGCTATCATGCCAGCCGCCGAGTTGCACCCCCCCCCCCCCAACACACACACACACACACACACACAGTGTGTTTAATCTAGTAATAGTTGTTTTTTTATTGCTTTATTATTTTATTTGGATCCCAGTTATCTGCTGATCTTGCACAAGGTTAGCTCGATAGCGGATAGCAAGTGAACGATAACTAGCTTTACCTGTTAGAATCAGCTTTAAATGCCAGAGTAGCAACAACAATATTACATCAGTTTAACTTGCTAATGTTTAACATTTGATTAATAAAGATAAATAGCAACACTTTATTCAGATAAAAACGTCTCAGTAATAATCAGTAAATTTCTTTCTATAAATTTTAATCTGGCATATAAGTCTGACAGCTGTGTGAAGATGGGCAGTTAATCACGTGCGTGATTTTAACCAGTGGAACAGTCGGGGGATAGGATGTGTCACAGCACCAGCTGGTCTGACTTATTTACACCTTATCATAAAGCTAACACTAACAAGTGAACTTCATTCTTTATTTTAGTTCATTTATTTAGATTTTCATTTACTGTATTTATTAATTATTAATGTATTTGGAGTATTGTTAGAATGTACTGCTTGTTTTCTAGAATGAATTCATCCTGTGTGAATAATTCATAAGAGTATTTTATGGACAATCAATCCTTCAACAGGTTTATTTACTATTTAAGTGGTGAAAAATCCACACAGACACATCAGTGGAACGCACCTCGCACCAGCAGGTGTTACAGTATAAGAGCATCACAAAGACCAGAAACCTTTGAGAAACTGACAAAGAACACAAAGTTCAAATGCATTGGTTACACCTAATTGTGATATGAATAAACAAAAGGGCATTAACATACGTGCATAATTAATGAAGAGGAAGGAAGCTGAAATATGGTTTTTATCCTATGTACACGATTCCGATGACCTTTATGTGGCATAAAATCTAATACAATTGTATATAAACATAGGAGAGAGCGAAGTATACAAATACAAAGTAAGAACAAATATAATACAAAAGTCAAAGTCCTGTCTTTTTCCCAAAAGAAAATTTGAACACACTAGTCGGAAAACAGTGGAAACAATTCTCTGGATGCAGTTTATTCATCAGGAAACTTGTCGACAAGCATCTGCTTCTGGGCCACTACTCTGGGCCAGCGTTGGTTTCCGTGGCATGGAAACAACCGTCTTCTGCCTAGTGTAGTTTTGCACTACATAGGACACGTTGGGCAAAACAGGGAGAGGTTACTAGCACGTCACCTGATCGCCTGAATCCTCAGTTGTAGACACTAAGTTGTCTGGAACAGTCACTCTCTTGCAATGTGAGCAGTGGGTCCAGGTGTCTCTCTCAGCAACTCGAACAGCGGGTGGGTTGGTCAGCATAACTTGCTATGGTCCATTCCAACGAGGCTTGTGCCACACCTTCCTTCGGTGGCTTTTCACTACCACCCAGGCACTGACTTTTACAGAGTGTAGAGGACCCTCAGCACTCACTGGCTACGCCTCTTTCACCTGCGAACGAATAGCCTGAAGAGTTTTGCACAGTGCACTCATATAATCAATCATGTGATCATCGACCTGCTGTAGAAAGCCTTCAACTTGCCTGTAAGGAGAAAGGTTAGGAGTGGAAAACCACATAATACTTCCATTGGGCTCAGTCCTGTTTGGCGGTTTTGCCGCCCTCTAATGTACATCAGTACTATTGGTAGAGCTTGTACAATTTAGACCTGTCTCGGCCGTTACCTTCGACATTTTCTGTTTGATGGTCTGGTTTAGACGTTCCACCGCACCAGCCGACTGCGGATGATAAGCGCAGTGCGTTTTCGAATCAGTTTCAAAGCATCAGAAAGATGTTGGATCAGTTGGTTCACAAAGTGCGTGCCATTGTCTGATGAAATTTGTACTGGTACTCCAAACCTAGGAATTACTTCCCTTAGCAAGCATTTTGTTACCGCGAGTGCGTCTTGTTTTCTACATGGAAAGCACTCAGGAAATTTGCTGAACATGTCAATGATTGTCAGACAATACCGGTAATTTTGGCATAGTGTTAGCTCAATGAAGTCAATCATAATGTGTTCAAATGGAAAATTTGGAGTAGGATGTGCTGATTGAGCTGTCGGTGTCATTTTCCCTATGTTATTCTGCATACAAATGACACAGGATTTGCAAAGCTTTTCTGCAAATGTTGAAAAACCTGGCACCAACCAGTGTTTCATGTCTTACGTTATTTCTTCTTTCTTCTTTTTGTCTCTGTCTTTTATTAATTACTAATTATGTAAAGCTTTTTGTGACGACAACAGTTAAAAAAGCGCTATACAAATAAAACTGACTTGACTTGACTTGACCAGACATGGTTGTTCACTGTTGCTACCATCGGCCCTTTGATACATGGTCCAATCCGTCTATCAATTTTGCCAAAAAGGGAAAGCAAGAGCTTGGAAGTGCCATGCGGCCCCTTCAGAATCACACCACAATTCTGATTGTGCATCCTTAGTGCAGGAGGATTTCCACAGACAACGTTCTTTCTCAGATGCACAGTCCTGCAATTTAATCAAATCAGCTGAGTTAGAAAGAGAGAAGTCAGAACAGTCTTTGAAAAATTTGGAACTCGGAACTCAGAATTTACAGAATTAATGGTTATAAAATCGAGTAAATCCTCTTAAAACTAACCTGACTGGTGAGGCAGGTGAAGGCAAAGTTGAAGAGCTGTGAACGGTGGAAGAGCTCTCGACGTCTTCTGCCCTGGTAGCACTGAAACTGAGACCGCTTCGTTGGAGATGTCGCGGGCTGCCTCTGCCTCTGTCTTCGGTCGGTGGAACTCGGACTGCCGGTCCAGCTGGACGAGCTCCAAGCTGAGCATCTGGAGAGGTAATTCCTTCGCGGTCTCCATGTTCCTCCACAGTAAACAGACAGAAACACAAACGACGGTCAGTGAGACAGAGGACTGTACAGTAACACAGCCAGCTGCTGTAATCCTCAAGCTCTCTGCTCCCCAAGATCAATAAGACAAAGCTGATATTAAAGACTATAAAGTAGGGACGGTTGCTTGACGCCCTCAGACTCATGTCTCAAACAACAGTTCAGAGTCTAACCAAAAGTACCGGAGATCATGTGATCGGTGGAACCGAAGCTTCGTTGCAACGAACTGAACTTTGGCTTAGTTTGAGCTAGATCTCATTTTTCTTTCCTATTAGAATTTCTGTTAAAGTTACTAAAGTTACCAGTTTTTTCAGAAGTTATTAGTGGGGTCAGTTGGTTAAAACATACTAGCTTGTTCACTAAAAAAAAAAGGTTTTAGTCACCAGCAGAACTTATCAGTTACTTTTTGAATTGAAAAGGTAAATTAATTTTACAGAATTTTAGAAGGCCTCACTCTTAGGAGCCGTTTATAATAGTCCTCTACAGTTTTCCAACTCATTCAACATTGCTCAGTTTCTGACAGGACTGCTGTCCGAACATAGATCATGCACATGAGTGTTCATGCTGGTCTATATAGCTTTTATTACCTGAACATCGAATTAGAAAAATATTGGCATGAAATGTTCATTTGTTCGTCAAACACATATAAAGTGTATAAAGTACTTGGTTAGAAAAAGTAAAATGTACAAATTGTCCAGGGACAGACTGGCCATCTGGCATACCAGGCGTTTTCCCTGTGGGCTGACGTGTTGTTTGGGCCGACAGTCTCAACACTTTTTATTATTTATGTATTGGTCTGACCAGCCAATAAAACCAGTAGATCTGGGGCCCGATTGACACTGGGCTGGCCCAATCACTCCTTTTGCGTTGGTCCTGCCTGCGTTATACATTCAGCAAAACAAAAAGTCAGTGCAAGAGTTTCCTAGACACCAGCCCTTAAAACACGCTTCCAAATGCAAATATTTGCAGTTATTCCAAAAGTCTTTTTACTGTTCTAATGCAGTGTTTTTTACTGTTTGTGTTTTTTTTGCATTCTAATATTATACAGTGTTTTACTCTATTTGCAGTTATTCTAAAAGTCTTTTTATTGTTCTAGTACAGTAGTTTATTTACTGTATTTGTGTTTATTTTGCATTCTAATAATTAATAATAATTCTAAAGTGTTTTACTGTATTTGTATTTATTTGCTTATTCCAAACATTTTTTTACTGTTTAACCACAGTGTTGTAGTTTTTTTACTCTATTCGTGTTTATTCTGCATTCTAATCATTTTCATCATTTTTACTGTATTTATATTTATTTTGCAATCTATTTTTATATAGCATTTTTACTCTATTTGCAGTTATTCTAAAAGTATTTTACTGTTATAATACAGTGTCTTTTTTTACTGTATTTGTGTTTATTCTGCATTCTAATAATATACAGTGTTTGTACTGTTTGTTTTTACACTTATTTTAAAAGTGGTTTTAATTGTTCTAATACAACATTTTTTCAGTGTTTTGTTATTTTGCAGTTTAATAGTACACTCATTCTAGTGCATTCTAATAATATAGTGTTTTTCCTGTATTTCTGTTTACAGTTATTCTAATAGAGTGGGTTTTTTTTATACTGTATTTGTGTTTATTTTGCATTCATATATTATACACTGTTTTTACTGTATTTGTGTTTGTTTTGCATTCTAATAATGAATAATAAATCTAAATTGTTTTACTGTATTTGTGTTTACAGTTATTCCAAACATATTTTTTACTGTTTGAAAACAGTGTAGGTGGGTTTTTTGTGTTTATTCTGCATTCTAATAACATCCAATGTTTTTACTCTATTTGCTGTTATTCTAAAAGTTTTGCATTCTAATATCATACACAGTTTATTTTAATTTATTTGTGTTTGCAAAAATAACTGTTCTTATATAGTGTTTTTTCAGTGTATTGCTGTTTATTTTGCATTCTAAAAATGTACAGTTTTAATATACAGTAAAGTTCAAAACAAGGTAAGGATGGTTTTGTTTGCCCTGGTTTGAATTTGAACCTGAGATTCGTTTGGATTGTTTGGCTCAAGACAGAAGTAAGTATCGAAATGTCAGAAATTATTTGATGAAAATATGAAGTTGTGTTTTGTTAATTTAATATTAATTATATTGACTGTAGCGGCCACATGGAGCCAAGTAGCCAGCTAAATAACGTAAGCTAGTAGTGGTCTGGCTTTGCTTTTATCACAGTTGCCACTTTATTCTGGGGTGTTGTTACTTGCCGTGAGTTGAGATGAGAGATACAGGAGTTCCCGTCATTCTTACTAGCAGGATTTAATGTGCTCTCTCTTTCTGCTCTCCTTTTTTGTGTCTCTCTTTAGATATGCACTGAGTTTGAAAGGATAGCAGCAGTCAAGCTGAAGAGGCAGTTTTATTGTGTATTGGACATGGCTGCACCAAAACTGCTTAAACTGTACAGGATGAGAAGGCAAGCATTTGCAGAGAATATGAGCTTGATGAACAGGTGTGTGGCTTAACCTAACTTTACCTGCTTGCTGTAGACAAGTAGTTCTTTGGGCTTTGATAGCGAGTGAGACTGCCGTCATGCATATTAAGGAAATGTTCGAAATGTAGTAGAAATGTGTTCTTGTGTGTGTTTGTAGGGTGTTTTTGTTGTTGTTTTTTATTACACAGAGGAAATTGTGCCCCAAAACACTGCTGCACTGAAAGGTCTTCCACTATTCTTATGAGAGGTGCATGCAAATACTGTCCTGAGGACCTGCTTGATAAATTTAAATATTTTCTTATTTTAATTATGCAGTCATTCATGTTCTTTATCACAGCTACTGATGAATGTCCAGCTGCTTCTTGTCTTTTAAAACACTGTTCTGTTCTCTACTTCAGCTTAAATGTTGCTGTGGCTCTAGTTTTACACTCACCCTATTCCCCTACGAATGACCTTGGGTGAATGTAATGAGGCATGAGTTCTTACATCTGTTACTGTGCAGTAGAACAACGTAGAACAGGACTCTGTTCAGTTTTACACCCATAGCAGAGGCAGTGAAACCCCTTGTTCATTTCCTTGACCATTTTCTCCTCTTAATGTGTCTAACAGAGCACTGATGAAGAACAGAAATACACGAGATGTGAAAGTGGCAATCATGACGGCCCTTGAAGATGATTGAGGTGCTCAGTGTTCTCCTCCAGGTGTGATTAGCTTCGCTATCGTGCTTGAGGAGAATGTTGTTGTGATAGGCATCAGTGATCTGCCAAATGCATTTCTTCTCTCTTTGAGCTTTTTTATGCCCTCAACATTGAGGACCCCAAAGAGATGAGATACAGTTTTGTAGGAATCCAAAGTGCCTGCTTATTTAAAATATGACCCAATTAATAAATTAATAAAAAACAATATAATCCAATATAAGCCAGCGTTTATGCTAAAAAATTAAAGAAGTATATTAAACACTGATTACAGATACAAGTAAAATCAACCTTACATTAAGTGCAGTTGGATTGTTTTGAAGTTTTCTTTATGAAAAAACACTTTGTGTGTTTAAGATGGTGGTAATTTGAAGTTTCTGCAGATGGAGTTTCATGAGGATGATTGGGCTATAAATACCTGGGGCTGTGCAACAGGACGATTGGCTAAAAAGAGTGATTGCATTTAGGTGTGTCGAAGGCCATAGTGTGATGGATGAAGTAAAATCTGCAGGTGTATGGAAGCAGATGGTTGTACAAGTCTACCAGCAGTGGTTAAATCCCAGTCAACAGGAAATTCTCGCCATTGTTGAGCACAAGTGAGCAAAGGTCCCCTCAGAGTGTTCTTCCAGAAGTGGGTTTTAAAGGGCCTGCGTTGACTTTAAGAAGCAATTCTTGTCTGGAAGCAAAGTGATTTTCAGTCACGAGCTGTGATAAATGCTGGTGGTCCCTGTCAGAGAATTTCCTGGGACTGGGATTTTTACCACTGCTGGTAGACCATTCGCAGATGATCATTTAATAAAATGAACAATGCAGGAAGCAGTATCACCATCTTAATGTAGTGTTCAGTGTGGCTTCATGTACTTTTTTCATTTTGTAAAGTCATATCCACATGATTGTGGATTCTCGTTGCTGTGAGTTAGCTCTGTTACAGCCTCTGTCCAGTTTGAGTTGTCAGGTTTTGATTTTGCTCTCTGGTTCTGTCCATCAGATTGCTGTTCCCCCGGTTGTGCTTTGCTTTGTTGTTTCTGTTTACTTTTGCCCAGGTTACATTAAAATCCTGCATCATCCATCCCTGCAAGTGTTTCCTTGTGTTCACTGCCACGTCTGACCAGGCCTGACAGTAACTAATAAATTATTTATTATTATTATTATTGAAAACATCTGTATAATTAAAAAAACAAAACATCTGTAATACATGAAGGAAATTATTATTGATTATTAAATGCCTTAAGGTGAGACAATTAGCCTCGTTAATAAGTAAGGAAATGATCGTTGGCTTCTTCTCAGTCTGTGACTGGAGCTGCTGCTGCAGATATGCTATCTGACCTGTAGGTGGCGCTGCTGTGTCGCTTTCCATCCTGAATCTGTGTAATCTCTGTGAAACTGGACTGAATTGTCTACTTATGTCTCTTTATCCTGAACTGTCTATTAACATGAAGGAAAACACGAGAAAAGGACAGATGTGGACAACATGTGGAAAAAGACAAATATATAGAATTTGATCTGAAATATGATTAATGACAAAAAAAGTTGTTTTCCTGAATTTAATTTTAAAATCTAGATTTTAGAAACTATGAACTGAAACTCCCTCGCAGCATTTGAAAACCATTAATATGCAACGCTATGGGCTGTTTAACTTAGAGGATCAACTCCAGCATATATTAAATATAACAGCAGTTTTAAAATGCAATTTATTAGTTCTTATCTCCTGGTCTCATGAACCCTCGCCTCACTTGACTTTGGAGAAGCAATCTGCCTGCACCCTCCCACGAGCCTTTGCAAGGTCTAGGCCACAGAGACCAGCTACAGGTTGTTTCTTTAGTTCCAGTGCATTTAAACATACACTTCAAGTGAGGAGTCTACAGATTTATCAATTCTTCTGTTTACAGACAGTCATTCTCCCTTTTCATGACTTTTCATTTTTTCTGTTTTGAGATATGGTTCTTCTCATCTCACCTTTGACCTTGGAGTCAATTTCCAAACCTTTTTAAAGCTTACTTTAGAGGTTTTCCAAAATCGGTTAATAGATGCTCTAAATTCAGTTTATATTTCTCTAAAGCAGGAAAGTACAAGCAGTTGGCGACATCACTCTGCTATATGTTCAAAGTGTCAACAAGTAATAAATAATAAAAGGCAGTGATATTGAAACACTGGCAAAAAAAACTAAATTCATAAAAGAAAAAAAAGCCTTAAAAATTGATTCAATTTTATTTATAAAACACTTTTCACAATTAATGTAATCACAAAGTAGCTTCATAGAGAGCTGGGTATAAATACCTAGAATAAAAACAATAATAAATCAATACTGAATTGAGAGAATATGGAAATGCGCCGTCAAGCCATAAAAGATGAAAACGTGAGTGAAATGTTGAAGTCCAGGCAGGTATAAAGGATAAAGGATAAAGGTGCACGTATTCGTCACTGTACAGTGTGGACTGTACAGCGAAATGTGTCCTCCGCATTTAACCCATCTGGTAGTGAACACACTCACACACACACACGTGTTAGGGGCAGTGAGTACACACACACACCCAGAGCAGTGGGCAGCCAACTCCAGCGCCCGGGGAGCAGAGAGGGTAAAGGGCCTTGCTCAAGGGCCCAACAGTGGCAGCTTGCCGAGCCCGGGAATCGAACCCACAACCCTGTTATCGATATCCCGGCGCTCTAACCGCTGAGCCACCACTGCCCCGCTGTATGCATCACTGTATGCATCGTCATGCAGTGAGGTGAGGATGAATCAACACGAGGCTCCAGTACAAGGATGGAACAGCTGGAACTGGGCATCTCAATACATGGGGGAGAGAGAGAGAGAGAGAGAGAGAGAGAGAAACAAGGGGAGATCCAATAGGCAGGGTGGGAGTCAGACCATCTGGAAAAAAAGAAAATGGGGGAGAAAAAACTGGAGAAAGAAGAAAAAAAAAAAAGAAAAAAAACAGCAAAAGGTTTCGAACCAGTTTAAAACACATCTTAGATAAAACAAGGCCTTGGTTCACAGGAAAAGTCCTGACTACATAAACATACTCAAAGGATTGGATACAATAAAAATGTCCTTCCCTAAACTCAGGCCTCTTTTGGCACAGGACTTACTGTACAAATGACACGGGTAGAATTCATCAAGGTCATTACAGTAGAGACAGAATTGTGGACAAAATACATTTGCAAAGAAACAGACATATCTACCACTCAGAGAATAAGGCCTCGAATGCAAAGAATAATACAGCAGCTACCAAACACAAGCAATGCAATCCATATGATCAGCGCAGAGTCCATAAACATTTTCCATTTTCCAAACATGGACTTCTATCATCCCGTAAGACTGGTGTTCACACCCCTTATTTCAGTCCTGAAGCACTGTGGCTGTAAAAGCTACATAGGACAACCACATGCTGTCATTTTCTAAAGTAGTGCTGGTAAGAGTCTTGAACGTGAGAACAGCTCAGCCATGGATGAAACACTGTTTTAAACACAGAAACTTACAAGAGACATCGGTATGATTGACTAACTAAACATTAGGTGGTGCATTGTCCTTGTGTGTGAAAAGGATAGGAACCAGATTCCTGGGGTCCTGAAAGGAGGTCAAGGGTGCACAATGTTCTGGGCCATTTTACTCAGAAAGTGTTCTAAACAGTCCAGAGTTCAATCCTGTTCTGGGTGCATTCCCAACCTACAAATCCATTTCTGTTCCACCACAACTGAAACAAAGCGTCCTGGGTCAGATCTTGTAGGTGGTGGGAAGCGAGCAATACAATCAGTCCAATGCGGTTGTTCACAGGGCGTGGAGTCAGGAATTCTCCTGTCACAGTCTTTGTCCTTCAGAGCTAAAAGTTTCAAAGTGTGGCGTGTCAGCGTCATCGCAGGCAGCCAAGGCGGCGCTAGGCTCACACCTTAGGCTGTGTTGTCAACGTAGGATGGAGTCAGGATGACTGTTTGCCAGCTGTTGCCATTGACTCTTCAGATGGTCATATCATCTCATCACATGCATCTTAAAATCCCAACAACGAAAACGTCGCTCAGGTCATTTGAAGTAAGAGAACTGTACAGAATACACTTATTCTACAGACTTATTCTACAACAGACTGAATTCTACACAATTCTACACAATGACAAAGTGAAGGCAGGGTTTTAGACATGTGGTATTTAAAAATAAATAAATAAATAAATAAAAAATAATAATAAATGTAAAATCTCATGTACACAAGTTAAAGAAAAAAAAAACCCCTGAGAGGAACCAAGACTCAAAAGGGTAACCCATCCTCCTCTGCTCAACACCGGATAGCACAACACGACAGAACAAGAATAAAAAAAACAAAAGAAAAACTAGTGAAATTTTAAGAGCTTAAGAATTTTTAAGAGAAAGACAATAATAATAATAATAATAATAATAATAATAATAATAATAATAATCAGAACCTGTAATCACAGCAGTACAGAACAGTGGTAGTATGAAAACAGGCTACAGCAGCATGATTAGAATACTAAAAGTGTGTCCAGAACAGACACAGGACGTTTATTCCAGAGTTGGAGGCTTAAGAAGAGAAAGCTCGTCCCCCAGAGTTGCTTCTTCTGAAGTGGGGAAACTGATAGTAGTCCAGAATTCTGCTAAAGAAATGTACATTACCGGTTGTAAATTGAGACACTCAAGTCAGAAGGAGTATTTTATAATCAACGTGGAATTTAACTGGAATCCAGTGCAGGGATGAGAGAATAAGACAGATGTGGTCACAATTTCAAGCTCTAGTGAGCAGTCAAGCCGCTGCATTCTGAACTTATTTAATGACCCTGAGCTAATTTAATCATTTTCATAAACTTCCTACCAGAGCAGCATTACATTAATCCTATCTTGAGGTTATATATCTATATCAATTTAATAGAGTCTGCGCCTTAGCTCGTTGGTGTTCTGTTTTATTATTTTTTTATATACATTTTTCCTTTGGCAGAAATTCAATACCACTGGAACTTACCTAGAAATATTTGGCAGTGTTCTTGTGGTGAAGCGTCCTTTGCATCTGCTTGAAGCCACACTACCACATTACAGCCAGCCAGAGTTGCAGGTGGACAGACGGCGAGCTACAAACTTGTAGATGGGTAAACTAGAACGAGTTGCATATGGACAGAAAAACAACCACAGAGCTGCAGATTTAAAGACAGACACAGTTGCAGACAGTCAGAGTTGCAACCAGAGTCTAATTAGAATGAATTACAGATTTATAACCAGAGAGGTATAGATTGACAGACAGCCAGAGATGCAGAAGGACAGAAAGCCAGCCAGCCACAGAGTTGCACATGGATAAACAGTCAGAGCAGAACACGAACACAGAGATGCAGATGCATAGTCAGAAAGACAACCATTATTGCACCTGACAGACAGCCAAACACAGTTGCAGAGAGATTATCATAGTTGCAGTCGGATACAGCCATATAATTGCAGACTGATAGGGAGTTTCACATGGATAGACAGCCAGTCAGAGTAGCTGCCAGGGTCTAAACAGAATGAATTGCAGATTTATAGACAGCCAGAGAGAGTAGTGTAGATGGACAAACATCCAGAGTGTGTTGTTGATTGACAGAGTTGCAGATGGACATACAGTCAAACATGGTTGCAGATGCATAGTCCGAAAGACTGCCCGAGTTCCACATTGACAGACAGACACTGAATTGCACACACATGGCCAAGCAGACAGCCACACCGTTGCAGATGAAAAGAAAGACAACCAGAGTTTTAAATGGAGAGACAACCAAAGATGCAAAAGAACAGGCAGCCAACCAGAGATATACATGAATAGCCAGGCAGCGAGCGTTGCACATGGACATGCAGACAGCCATAGACAGTTGCAGATGGACTGACAGCCAGCCAACCAGAGTTGCAGATCCTAAGGGAATGAGGGTGCTGGTGAGTGGGTCTTCCAGGAGCCGACGGGATCGACAGTTAACCTAGAAGGGGAAAAAAAAACCCCACACCAACAGCATTAGGATAAGGCAATTAATTACATCTAGCTTAGCTTACCTGTACACAACAAGGCAAACAAGACATGTAAATAAGGTCATATTGTCATTTTAGGATGTGATGACCACCCCTATAGCGAGCACTTGGTTCACTCCAGGCTTAGCAAAGGATGAGCACCTGGCTTAGAAGGGAAAGAAATTGGGGTCAGTTTGTGCAGAATAAGCTGAAGAAGTCATGGTAGATGTGAGGCTTCGCAGCTCTCAGAGGAAGGCCGCTGAGCCCTGATCATGTAAAGAGTGTGCGACTTGGCTCATTCATGTTCCATTTTGACTTTGTCTATACTTTGCTTTGACGTTTTTGCACAAATTCAATAAACATCACTGGAATGTAACTGGACGTATTCAGCTGTGTCCTTCCGGTGAAGCCACACTACCACATCACAGAGACAGCCAGCCAGATGCAGATGGACAGACAGCAAGCTACTGTCTTGTAGACAGGTAAAACAGAACAAGATGCAGATGGACTGAAGAACAAATACAGAGCAACAGATTTATAGACAGACAGTTGCAGACGGAGACAGTTTTACATAGACAGACAGCCAGACAGTGTTGCAGCCAGTCTAAACAGAATGAATTGCAGATGAACAGGCAGGTGTACATGGAAAGCCAGAGTTGCAGAGGGACATACATACAGCCAAACAGAGTTGCAGATGCATAGTCGTAAAAACAGCCATCCAGCCAACCAGAACTACACATGGAAAGACAGCCAGACACAGAGTTGCACATTGAAAAATAGTTAGCCACTGAATTGCACATGCATACAGACATGCAGACAGCCACACAGTTGCAGATGGATACAACCAGCCAGATATGCAGATAGATAGTCACATGGATACAGCGTTTCATATGAATAGACACAGCCAGAGTTGGTGCCAGAGCCTTAGCAGGACAAATTGCAGAGTTTTAGATGGAGACAGACAGAGATGCAGAACGGTAAGCAGCCAGCGAGCCAGCCAGAGTTGCACACGGACAGCCAGTCCAGCCACAGAATTACACATGGAAAGAAAGCCAGCCAGCCACAAACGGACGGATTTTCATACAGTTGCAGATGGATATACAGCCAGTCAAAGTTGAAGCCAGAGTCTAAACAGAATGAATTGCAGATTTATAAACAGCCAGAGTATTGTAGATGGACAGACAGACAGAGTTGCGGATCACACTGCCAAACAGTCAGAAACAGTCACACAGTCAGAAAGACAGCCAGCCATAGAGTTGCACATTGTTAGACAACTCGCCACTGAACTGCACATGCATGGACATGCAGATAGAGGCAGACGGATTGTCAAACACAGTTGAACATGGTTGGATAGCCAGCCAAACAGAGTTGCAGACGGATTTCACATTTTACAGCCAGCCATCAGAGTTTAAACAGAACACAACAGAATTGCAGATTTATAGACAGCCAAAGAGTGTTGATGGACAGACAAACCAGAGAGTGTGGACTGACGTACACACAGCCAAATATAGTTGCAGACGCACAGTCAGAAAGACAGCCACAGAGTTGCACATGAAGACAGACACAGCCTAGGAAAAAAACAGTTTTAAAAACTGAGATGAAACCAAGCAAACAAGTCATTTTCAGTAACTAAAGCAGGTATGCTTTGGAGCTGGTGCACCATTCATTAACACAAAAGCTGTGGTTAGGGAGTGTGGCGCAGTGTAGATCATCTGTTACATGAATCAGATCTTTAGGGTGAGCTTAAGACCTGTGAAGGAAAACGTAATTAGTTGAAACCTGGGGGAGTGGATTCATTCAGGGCCATGTATTCATTAGACATGGTGAACTAAGGTGGTCCTCCCTAATAATGTCATTGATAATGCCTGGTTACAATGTGAGGGACAACACAGGTTAGATACTGCAGGGTTTGTCAGAATTATGAGCTAGAGAGCAATGGCAGAATTAATGATTGGAATAAAGTAAATCATGTAAATTACTTACCTGACTGGTGTGACTGGGTAGGGCCAGTCAGTCCTGGCATAGCACCTTCTTGATGTTCCCGGAGGGATCAACAAACCCCAGGGAGCACAGATGAAGCCTTACTTTGCAGAAGGGGACTGGACGTCAAACCTGCAGCCAGCAGTGGAGCATGAAGAGCTGGCTGAACGTCTTGCTCCCTCGTCAGTAGATGGGCATGGGGCTAGAGACGACGATCCTGGCAGTGGTCTTCTTCCATATGGTGTCTGGGAGTGTGCAGTAGTGGCACCTTGGAGTTACCCTTTGTGACATATTAATTAGTGTTTTAGAAAACAATCTCCAACAATGAGAACACCACCCTGAGTAGTTGTCCTTCGCCGAAGACAAAGTGCTAAGGACATTTTACTGGTTAGCAGAGGTGAAGGAGGCTGTGGGGGTGAGGCCTCAGCTTTTCCCTGGTCATGCTGACTCTCCCAGGGCCTCTCCACTGCCACCATATTCCTTGAGTAAACACAGGGGTTAGTAAAGTAACACACAGATTAATACTGGCTAAGAATCAAGCCAATGCTTGAGGGGGGGGTTAAACCCCCAAACCCAATTAAAAACCCTAACATTCAAACAAACATCCACCAGTTCTTTTAAATGGCACATACCTGAAGTCCACAGGAAGAGTCCAAAACAGTCCGGAGTCAGACAGCAAACAAACAAAAACAAACAAGAACCCCTCTGAAAAAGAACAGCACAAAACACATGAAAAACACAAACACACAAAGCTTGACTGAATATATAAACTATTAAACTTACAAGTATTAGAACCTATAGTTCCTCCAATAAGGGTCTTCATTACAGTGAGCCCTAAACATCTTTTGGCCTGTAACCTGACCTACTACTGATATACTGCCACATAGATGTCATGGTGTAGGAATCCTCTACTCCATGACATCTGTCAAAACAATGTCACATTGGTGTCAGCTATGGCTTTATGTAGACCTAGGTATTTTATTTCATAATATTTTATTTTCCTCACTTCTCTCCATTTAGGTTTAAATACACAAGGCCTGTGATTTTATGCAAGCTATGCAATTGTTAACTGTAAAGAACCTCAATGGACAATCTGTCTCAAACTGAGCAGGTGTCCTCTGAATATAATACTGAATTTAGTAAAGATTACACAAACCATGACAAAGTTTCCACCAGATCACTCAGAAAAGGCATTCCTGTACCTATTTGATCAATGTGCCACAAACGGTCAAAAAGCTAACGATGTTTTGATAACTATTTTCCTCCGGGGTCTACATGTTCGGTCAAGACCAATTTAGAGTTGATACAATTGTTAGGACTACAAAACCAGCTAATGAGACGCAATTAATTTTCAAGGGCTAATGGACTACATAAAATTGAGCCTTATTGTGTTTATAAGACTAAAACTGTTAAACCACGTTCACAATTCACAAGGTTGCTGTGTTTTAATCCTGGGCCAATAACCTTGACCACAACCCCACCCCCCTTACCAATTCAACCTTGTGGTAGCGCAGACAGAGGAGAGGCAGGACTTGGTGCTAGGTTGGAGCAACATGGTCAAGGTCAGAACTGAGCACAGTGTGCAGATCATCCGTTACGTGCTCTAGATCTTTAGGGTGAAATGGGAAGAAGATGGATAAATCTGGAAGGTTATTAATGAAAACACTAGTTGTTGAGCATTAAGCTTCATAACCTGAGGTTTGGGGTGTGCATAGAACTGAACCATAAATTGCGTTAATGCCACCACCATGACCAGTCCCGCCTCAGCAACTGTAACCGCCAAAACCTTGAGCAGTCAACAAAAATGGCACAAAGTTTGCCATTAAAGAGTACAATAGGCTTTAAGACCTGTCATCAACAATCACAGTGACGGTCGCAATGTGTTACGATATTCAAACATGCAGAAAAATCCTTGGTCACTGTAAGTATGATGTTTCCACATTACATGCTATAGTAGGGGGAATGACAGCAGAGTAGTAGAGAGTGAAATCTGGCGATGCCTGGCTGATTTGATCCCCATATGGAACAGTAAAAGATATTTGTTCAGATAAACGGTACACAGTCCACTGCCAGGGATTTTCAGTCATTGCTCAGTAATATTGCTCAGCATAAGGTGTTAGACCTCAACACCCAACTCGCCATTGTAGGTTTGTAGGCTCTGCTTTTTTCTGACAACAGAGAGAAACTGGAAAACCCTATTTGACATGGAAAGGTGCTTGCTAGTAGAGAGCAATTTACCTAAAGAATTCCAGCTGTGCTGTAACGACAATGAATTTACAACCGTGGCTTAAATAAACGTTTGAAACAAAAAGGTAATTGTGTTAATCCAGACTCCAGAAGAGATTCTCAAAGAGAGAGAGTCTCAAACTGATGCCCAAGATGGCGTTTAAACAGAGTGAGAGACATATTACATGCTATCCAAAGAGAGATAGAAAAGTACCCCAGAACTTATAATATTGAAGCCCAGACACTGACCAATACTGACTAAACTCTGTGGTACATTACAGACCCTGTAAAGAGGCAAGTTCAACAAAACCAGTTTTGGGTAGACACTATGAAAGAGGAGGGGACTGTCTCACTGAAAATGACACACTTACTCTGACCCCTCTCACAGAAGGTGAACACGCAGTTGGGGGGTGGGGGGGTATGCTCTAAAAACAGTATAGATTGATCTGAAACATACAATGTCTGATCTGTTGCTTAGGGTTACTGTTAAGTAAGAGGAGGCAGATTACAAGGAGTCATTA
Source organism: Salminus brasiliensis (assembly GCF_030463535.1). NCBI lineage: Eukaryota > Metazoa > Chordata > Actinopteri > Characiformes > Bryconidae > Salminus > Salminus brasiliensis. Next base: position 20,149,382 of record NC_132898.1, on the reverse strand, counting down.
CACCAATACACACTTTGATGCAGATGACGGCAAAGTACGACCTTGAGCTCCACCAGATGGACGTTACAACAGCCTACTTGAATGCTTTGATTGTGAGATCTGTATGAAGCAACCAGAGAGATTTAAGAGAAAATCAAACACTGGTGAAAAGGTTGTCTCTAAAATGTATAAGTCACTGTATGCTCTCAAACAGTCTGGAATTGGTCTGTATTATCTAAATGAAAATGGCTTTACAGAACCTAGATGACCATTGTGTCCAAAACAAACACACTGAAATCAGGAGGATAACATTAATAATCTGGGTTGAGGATCATTTACCAGTTTTCCTACCCCGAGGATGGCAGCAGCAACTCCAATGATCCTGGAGTCGGTCTTTTTCTTCCGAACGATGTCCAGAAGCGTGCAGCAGTGTTTAAACTGCCTCTACAACAGCAACTAGATCTGACGAGGTCCATGCAGAGCGTCTGGAAATCTAGTTCCTCCGTGGTCTCCATGTTCCTCGAAAGTAAACAGAGACAGAAATGCAAATGTCAGTTAGTGAGAAAAAGTACTGTACAGTAACACAGGTAGCAGATAGCACAAGGATTACAAGATAAATAAAACAAAGCTAATATTAAGACTATAAAGTAAGGATAGTTGCTCGACTCTCTGGGTCCAATTATGTCATGAGCTTTCAAAGCAGGACTGCATCGAAACAGCAATTTAGGGTCTCAAAATATCACCTGGTTCTATAGATCGAGTGTGCAAAAGAGGCTTGTAGATACACTCTGGTGAGAGCTATCCAGCTCCTGTTTTTCAATTGTTCCAATAGACAAAGTATGAAAGAACCATTAAGAGAACTGATGGATGTTTGTACGCTTTTCAGTGGGTTTGTGGTGCAGTAAACAAAATAACACTTAGTGAATGATTCTCTCGGCATTCCTTTCTTTTTAGTTTCAAGACTACTTACAAAAACGTAACCGTTACAACATGTACAAGACCTGATCCAAGTTGGACCATCAGTATATTGTCGCAGTTCATTTGGCTCAGACAAGTACAACACTAGACTGCAGTCAAGCAATGAGGTACTTAAAGGCTTCAACTGATCATGGACTGTGTTACCAGAAGAGTGGAGAGGAACTGAAACTTGAGGCACACAGTGATGCAGATTTGGCATCAAATACAGAAGAAGCACAACAGGCTCCGGTTTTAGTCCAACTAAAGACGGTCCTCTTACTCTCTGCTCGGTCTACATGTGAAGCAGAATTAATGGTACTGGCTGCAACCATTCAGAAAAGCTTGTACCTCACACAGCTACTAAATGCCATGAACAGAGATCACCAATATGCACCTGTGAAAATACCTGAAGACAACCAAGAAGCAAATCACTCTTTCCATGAACCCTGTATGGTGACAAAGATGAAGACATGTCCACATTAGACATCACTTCATTCGATCAGCGCTCCATGAGTGTAAAATAACTGAACTCTGTACCACAGCAGACATGGTGGCAGATGTTATGACAATACCTGCAACTAAGCTGAAGCTGGAGAAAGTTAAGAGCTTTGTGTTTGGGATGTAATTGGGTGAGTGTTGTGCTGTGGAATGCCATGTACAGTGTGAGAGCAAGTGGGGCTCAAAATCAACCGATGGGTTACACGCTAACCATTTTACACAGCAATTTACCCAAAGAACTCTTCACAACAGGGCCTTAAACAGCTGTTTAAAACCACCTCCCTACAACATGCTGACAGGGAGAAAGCCTAACCTAGACTCAAAGTGTTAAAAGGGAATCTTTGTAAGGAACGACAAGAACAGTCCATCATACCTAGTCTACTATCCAGACACAGGGAAAGTCCTCAAACAGTGTGTTACTGAACACCAAACCCAGTCTGACCAGTCAACAGCAGCTGATTATTTCCATGAAGAGAGGCATGTACCCCCATGCTAACAGCTAACCGTGTTGATCAGACTTCAGAAGAGGTTCAAGAGTCTCAAACTGATGTTCAAGAAGGCTTTTAAACAGAAGGAAACAGACATAGCACACACCATCGAAAAATAGGAAAGCACCTCGGTATTTAGCTGATCATTTAAGAAGACCAGATAATGACCGATATTTACTACTGTTACAGGGTCTGTAATGTACCACAGAGCTTTAAAGAGGCAAGTTCAAAATCAGTTTTGGGTTGATGCAGATGACGGCACAGTATGACCTTCAGCTCCACCAGATGGACGTTACAACAGTGTGCTTGCATAGATTAATCACGAGATGTATATGGAGAGTCTTCAAACACAAGCTTGTGAAATTTCTTACAGAGAGTGTCACTGAACACCAAACCCAGACTGACCAGTCAATAGCAGATGATTATTTCCATGGGGAGAGATGTGTACCCCCATGCCAACAGCTGACCATGTTAACCCACCCAAAAAGAGAGTTCAAGAGTCTCAACCTCATGCTCAGGGATGGTGCTTAAACAGAGAGAGACAGACAAAGCACACACCATCCAAAGAGGACGTTACAACAGCTGCTCGCGCCAACTGATTGTGAGATGTATATGGAGCAACCAGAGGAATTTGAATGAAAATCAAAGAGCTGAAAAAGCTTTCTGTAAATTGAAAAGATCATTGTATTCTATCTTGACAGTGACGGCTTTAGAGTCTAGAGATCATATATATTTTACAGCCCACATTTAATGCAAGAGATGCTTGTATTCTGAAAGCCAAACCTTTTAAAGAGTATGTGGATCATCATACAACACTTACAAACATGACAGAAAGACGCAAGACTCAAAATGAGAAAGGGAATCTTTGTAGGGAACGACAAGAACAGTCCATCATACCTAGTCTACTATCCAGACACAGGGAAAGTCCCAGACTGACCAGGTAATGGCAGCTGATTATTTCCATAGGGAGAGAAGTGTACACCCCATGCTAACAGCTGACCATTTTATTTCACCACAGAAGAAGTTCACGAGTTTCAACCTGATGATCAAGATGGTGCTTGAATAGAGGAAGACAGACAAAGGACATCCAATACATAGCAGATTCAAAGAGAGATAGTAAAGCACCTCAGTATTTAGCTGACTGTGTCAGATATTAAAGACCAGATAATCACAGATACTGATTTCTGTTAGAGGGTCTGTAATGTACCACAGAGCTTTAAAAAGGCAAGGAGTTCAACAAAATCAGTTTTGGGTTGATGCAGATGACAGCACAGCATAACCTTCAGCTTCACCAGACAGACGTTACAACAGCCTACTTGCAGGCAAGGATTGCTGGAGATGTATATGGAGCAACCAGAGAGAATTGAAAAGACAAATACAGCTGAAAAGGTTTTCTGTAAACTGAACAAGTCACTGTATGCTCTCAAACCATCTGGAAGAACCTGAAACATGATCAAGATGAAAATGGCTTCACACAGAACCCAGCTGACCATCGTGTCTACAACAAACACCCTGAAAACAGGAGGATAATACTGATCGTCTGGGTTGAGCATCTCATCAATGCTGCCAGTGACAATTACTTACTCATGAAGGTGAAAAAGAGATCAACAAAACTCAAGATAAAGGATCTAGGAAAACTGAACTATTTTCTAGGTACTGAGTTGGATCAAAGTCAAGGAGCAGTAAAGAGGAGTCAAAAGAAGTACACATCAAAAGTACTAGAACAATTTGGTATGTCTGCCAAGGTCAAGCCCATGTGAACAAAAGTCACAGTGAACAAGTAGCGATTCTGTTGATCCTACAAGATTTCACAAAGCAGCAGATAGATTGGCAAAGGGGGGGGGGGGGGGGGGGGGGCATTAGGTAGAAAATTCAGGAGTCACTGTAACGAAGACCCTTATTTAAGGAACTTAAAGTTCTAATACTCATTGCAAGTTTTCCATGGCTCCATTTTTTATACATTCAGCCACGTTTCGTGTAGGTTTTATTCCTAACAATTAACTTGATCTTCAGATGGATATTGGTATGAACTTGACTCACAGAGGACCTCGAATCAACTCACAGTAACTAAAACCAAGGACTGCCCTGGTTTAGACTTCTTTCACAAGGAAACACTCAGGATTCAAAAACTGTCTTCAGAAAGAAGGACATCTGAGATACAAACACATCAGTGAGAACTATGCAAGTCCTCTGTGTCCGTTGGTAAAATTCAAATACAAAGTGTGACGGAACCATTAAAAGAACTGGTGGTTTGTTGTGTTTTCAGTGGGTTTGTGGTGCAGTAAACAAAATAACACTTAGTGGATGGTTCTCTCTGCATTCCTTTTTTTTTAGTTTCAAAACTACTTACAAAACCGTAACCATTACAACGTGTACAAGACCTGACCAGTAAATTGTCACAGTTCATTCGGCTCAGACAAGTACAACAATGAACTGCAGATTTGGCATCAAATACAGGAGACAGACGAAGCACAACAGGCTCCGGGTTTAGTCAAACTAAAGACGGTCCTCTTACTCTCTGCTCGGTCTACATGTGAAGCAGAATTAATGGCACTGGCTGTTACCATTCAGAAAAGCTTGTACCTCACACAGCTACTAAATGCCATGAACAGAGATCACCAATATGCACCTGTGAAAATACCTGAAGACAACCAAGAAGCAAATCACTCTTTCCATGAACCCTGTATGGTGACAAAGATGAAGACATGTCCACATTAGACATCACTTAATTCGATCAGCGCTCCATAAGTGTAAAATAACTGAACTCTGTACCACAGCAGACATGGTGACAGATGTTATGACAATACCTGCAACTAAGCTGAAGCTGGAGAAAGTTAAGAGCTTTGTGTTTGGGATGTAAACGGGTGAGTGTTGTGCTGTGGAATGCCATGTACAGTGTGAGAGCAAGTGGGGCTCAAAATCAACCGATGGGTTACACGCTAACCATTTTACACAGCAATTTACCTAAAGAACTCTTCACAACAGGGCCTTAAACAGCTGTTTGAAACCACCTCCATACGACATGCTGACAGGGAGAAAGCCTAACCTAGACTCAAAGTGTTAAAAGGGAATCTTTGTAGGGAACGACAAGAACAGTCCATTATACAAGACAAGACAAGAACAGTCCATCAGTGTGCTTGCATAGATTAATCACGAGATGTATATGGAGAGTCTTCAAACACAAGCTTGTGAAATTTCTTACAGAGAGTGTCACTGAACACCAAACCCAGACTGACCAGTCAATAGCAGATTATTATTTCCATGAGGAGAGATGTGTACCCTCATGCCAACAGCTGACCATGTTAACCCACCCAAAAAGAAGTTCAAGAGTTTCAACCTCATGCTCAGGGATGGCGCTTAAACAGAGGGAGACAGACAAAGCACACACCATCCAAAGAGAGATAGGAAAGCACCTCAGTATTTAGCTGACTGTGTCAGATATTGAAGACCAGATACTGACCAATACTGACTACTTACAGGGTCTGTAATATACCACAGAGCTTTAAAGAGGCAAGGTGTTTTGGGTGGGTGCAGATGACAGTACAGTATGACCTTCAGCTTCACCAGATGGACGTTACAACAGTGTGCCCGCGTAGATTAATCACGAGATGTATATGGAGCAACCAGAGGGATTTGAAGAAAAATCAAACAGAGGTGAAAAGGTTTTCTGTAAACTGAACAAGTCACTGTAGGCTCTCTCGACAGAGACTTCTTTAGGTCTAGTGATCATATATTTAACAGCCCACATTTAATGCGGGAGCTGCTTGTACTCTGAAAGCCAAACCTTTTAAAGATGAGAGTATTTGGATCATCATACAACACTTACAAACATGACAGACAGAAGATAGACTCAAAATGAAGAGGTTCACGAGTCTCAAACTGATGCTAAAGACATGGTACACACTATTCAAAGAGAGACGGGACAGCACCTCAGTATTTAGCTGACTGCGTGTGAGATCTTAAAGACTAGATTCTGACCAATACTGACTACTGTTACAGGATATGTAATGTACCACAGAGCTTTAAAAAGAGGTCACAGTATTGAGTTGATGCAGATGACTTTGAGCTTCAGATGAACGTTACAACAGCCTACTTGCATGCACAGATTGATGGAGATGCATATGGAGCAACCAGAGGGATTTAGAGGAAAGACAAATACAGCTGAAAAGGTTTTCTGTAAACTGAACAAGTCACTGTATGCTCTCAAACAGTCCGGAAGAACCTGGAACAACATGTTGTCTGATTATCCAGATGAAAATGGCTTTACACAGAAGCTAGATGACCACTGGGTCTACAACAAACCCCCTGAACACAGGGTTAGATGTTCATCATGAAGTACAGTAAGCAAGCTGTGATGCTGTTGGTTATCATGATCACAGGTGTGTATTTATTGTCTCAGGAACAGACTGGCTCCTTTACGAGTGTGTTGGCTACAGTATCTGTACATAAAGGCTCTATATAACATGACATTGAGGTCAGAAGTCCATCATGAACGCTAAAAGCCTCCACAAACTTCCAGAGGAACCGATTCTATCTCCTCCACCAATGTAAAAATCACTCCTAGGCCTTGATTCAGAGCTCTGTATTCACTAGGTTTTGATCAAGTTTCACAGGAACATCGTGAACTAAGGAGCTCATCAGTCAGAACTTCACTGACCGTGATTTCTTTAGGGGCTACAGATCTTATATTTAACAGCCCAAATTCAATACAGGAGCTGCTTGTAGTTGGAAAGCAGAATTAATCTGAATCAATTCTAATAAAGTTGATAAAGACGATTTTCTGACTTTACGATTATAAATCATGCGGGACACAGACACAGTCTCCATACTGCAGGGTTTGTCTGAAACACTATGAGTGACACTGATATCTTACTTTTTAATACAAGCAGAGAAATCACAGAATTAATGCTTATAAAATCGAGGAAATCCTCTTAAACTAACCTGACTTTTTCCAAACGGGACCGAAGCCACGACGCTGCCGCTGAGGGAAACCGCCTGCCGACGTCCAGGACACGGACACCTGGAGAACAGGAGACCGTGGCGTTGCTCTTTGGCCCGAAACTTTGAGGAGTTTTACAGTAGAGTCTCCAACAATGAGAGCACCGCCCTGAGGAGCTGTACTCGGTGCCGGAGCAGGTGAAGGCGAAGTCGAAGAGCTGTGGTGGTGGAGGAGCCCTCGACGTCTCCCAAACCACGCCGACGCCCCCAGACCCTCTCCGGTGCGGGAGTGGATGTGACGAACCTCGGTGTCTTCCGCTCCGGTAGCGCTGAAACTGAGACCGCCGCGTTGGAGACGTTGCGGGCTGCCTCTGGCCTCGTCTTCCGTCGGTGGAACTCGGACTGCCGGTTCAGCTGGACGAGCTCCAAGCTGAGCGTCTGGAGAGCTCGTTCCTCCGCGGTCTCCATGTTCCTCCACAGTGAAGTCAGACAAACACAGAGGACTGTACAGTAACACAGCCAGCTGCTGTAATCCTCGAGCTCTCTGCTGCCTAAGATCAATCAGACAGAGCTGAGAGTAAAGACTATAAAGGAGAGTCGGTCGCTCGACGCTCTGAATCGACTCACGTCTCGAACAGCAGTTCAGAGTCTCGCTCAAAATACCGGAGATCACGTGATCGGTGGAACCGAAGCTTCGTTACGTCACTGAACCGCAATCACATGTCAACGCGCGTCAGTTCCCCGGTCCCGCTGTAGACCCGAGCACAACGAGCTGAATATAAACTGAAATATGAACTTAAATAAAATATAAATAAATAAAATGAGTGAATTTGGTTGACTTTCATTTAAAGAGAAAATAAAACATGAACATAGTTGTTACTTTAATTTCTACTAGAGTTTAGAAGTCGTCAGCTCTTAAACTCAGGTCTCTAAATGAGTTTAATGAAGTGGACATTTGGAGTCAGATGAACTTCACACTGTGAGGTATGGCTGTGTCTCACAGTCCGACTGTGTGTCGCTGTATTAATGCGCCACAGGAGCAGCGCTTTTTTAGAGACAACAAATGAGTAATATATTGGTCCTTTCTGGTAAAATACATCATCTGACAGATATTCCACAAACAATACTAATTAGAAATATAGAGAGCTCTAAGTGAAACACTGAGATCTGCAGAAAAACAAGTAACCTAAAGGAACTAGACCAGGCGGCGGATGACTACATTTTGAGGACACGCTGATGAAGTTCAGCTCAATCAGGCTGGAGGGAGAAGGTCTGCTATCAGAGAGAGGAGAGTGAGGCTTTATCACCGGTGGAGGAAGCTAGTCTGAATCCCAGCACTTCAGTGTATGTAGACCACAATAATCACTTCCATGATATTAAATAATAAGATAAAGCTCCCATTAGATTATTGTTGTTGTAGATTGTTAGTTCATTAAGAAGGACGTTGGCAGACCTAGCTAGATAGTAGCTAGCTCGGCTAATTAGCTGTTAGCTTTCACTGAACTCCAGCTTGATTGATTGATTGTGTTGCTCTGGGTGTGCAGGTATCCCACCAATGCAGAGTATCTCCAAGTTACCAAAGCTTTAATGGTGAAGAGCTCTTTCCTGAGGGATGTTGAGGAGAAGGGTTATGTAAGTTTGTTTAAGAATGATTTTATTATGGTTGATCACAGAACAGTAGTTGGTGTAATATTGGTGGAGAGATTTGAGTAATTCTCTTTTTATGGTTGGGACTGATAACTTATGGTATCTTTGATGAAGGAATCCTGCGTTGTTGGAGAGGATGCTACGTCTGAGGCCCACATTGAGGTATCACATGGAAAGTACAGGGAGACAACCTGATTTGTTGATTGTGAAGGACCACATGAAGAAGACCTTTGAAGACTCTTGGAAGATTCTCAGGGGTAAGTGGAATAAAGTAATGGGAGGTAAAACAGTATAGCCATCAAATGTGATGTGATGAACCAACTTCATCTGAATAATTGTGTCTTTTATAGTCTATTAAAATATATTTATGACTGTTCTAGGTTTTTTACTCTCCACTACTGCCTTCATCTCTACACTTTATTGCAACATCATAATGAAGCTTTTGTGTATTTTCTGCTTTTGTCTTACAGTGTATGATGAGGTTGATGACATCCATCCTGTGATGGTGAACATCTGTCACTGCTTCAGCTGAAACAGTGCTGGGAGTTTTCCTCTAAAGGACTCCTAGATGATCTTCAAGAGATGTTCAGCAAAAGTGTAAGCACACCATTTTCATCTCCACCAGCAGACCTACAGAAGACTCTTAAATTCAGTGATGCTCTCAGAGGTGTACAGGGTCAAGGGAAGGTGCTTCAGTGTGTATCTAATATTACACTAAATTATGTAAGTATTCTCTTGATGATGTTGGTGTAACGGGCCGTCTGCATACTGAAGTGATTGCATTGTTTTGGAAAGTCACGTACTTACTAAACATGGACACTGTGTGGGTTCTGTGTAGTAAACTGTTGCTTCTGGTTTCTGGTGGGTGTTTTTCTTTTTAATAAGGCTGATATTCTCTTATATAAGTGGAACCTACATTACATACATTTTGCCATGTCAGGATGAAGTATGATTTTTTTTTTTTTAGTTTGTATTATAAAACTTTTTTACATAGTTTCATTGTTTTATTTGCTGTTAATGTCATATTGTAATGGTATGGGGTGCAATTTCTTTCAATTTCATCTCCATAAACATTGTTAATTTTATTTCTTGCTGTTGCTCTTTCAGTTAATGCTAAAGTTCAATATGTTTACTATTAACTTTCTATAAATAAACAGTATAGAAAGACGTTTTGATCATGAGTGGATATTTCTGCTACTCTTTAGTCACTATAGGTTCCAGAATGGCTTGTCACTGGGGTGGTACCTCTAAAAGCACATGCTGGTACCTTTTGGAGAGGGGACACAGTTGTATAGTTTAAAGGTTTATTTTAGCCTCTTGGGGAACTTAATAGTACCTTAACTGGTACAAGAAACATTTGTACAATAAAGTACTTGTGCTGAAAGGTTCTCTATAGTACCTCAATAGGGTACAGCTGCAGGGACAAGTCTTTGTACTCTCTTAAGTCCAAAATGTCCTTAGTGTGTATGTGCACTATATAAGAGAGAAGCCCTCAACTGACTACACAATAGAAACACCTATATCCGTGTGCTGTTCAGCCACTTGTGCTCCGCCACCAGACCTGGATATTAACACCTGCATTTGTAATTGGGTCCTGGGACATCCTAATAAAAAAAGACCCCAGTATGTGTGGTTGTGTAGTTCTGTGTCCTCCAGGCTCTCTGTGACAGTGGAATTCGGCAGCTCCGCTGTGGCAGACTGAGGCTTTGCAAAATGCTCAGGACTTCACATCTGGCACAAGGTCTCCTTCCATGAGAGACCTTCCTCACCAGCACTGTGTGTGGAAGGAGATTGCAGCTTCATTAGGGACACCTTTCACCCCAGCCACACACTGTATAACCACCTACCATCCAGGAGGAGATGAACAAACCAGTGAGATGAGACTGTCAGTGTTTGTGTTGTAATATTTCACATTAAAATATTCAAATCTAGGACCGCCTACTTAATCTGCCTCGGCACTTGTAAAGCCATCACTAGACAATATGACAGGAACGACATTCTCTCATTTCTTGAAAAAGTTGTCAGTAGTTTAGTGTTCTGATGGATTTTAGTTCAGTTCATGAGGTAATGTGAAGGAAAGGACACTCTCCCTCTCTATGGAGTTCACTTTTATAAAGCAAAAACACACAACAACAGCTTCTGCTCTCGAGAGTCTAATACAGTGTCTTTAATATTCTCTAATTCACTCACTCTTAAGGGCACAGAAGCCGTTCACTCGAATAGAAGAGTGCACTTCTATATAGTGAGGAGGAATCCCTTTGGAATTGACCTCATGGATGGAGCTTGGATGTCACCGTGTGGTCAAACTGATAAACTGCAAGCGTTATAAATCGATGCACATATTGACAAAATCTGAATAAATGGAAAACATTAAAAATCTGTTTTAACAGCTTTTAGCTGTTGAGTTTTTTTTAACAAAACTAACTGTAAAATAAAGTAATCTTTACTGACAAAAATAGCAGAATCTTATGCAATTTAACAAAAAGACTAGTTATGCTGATCTATCTCTGCCAAATACATCAAATACTGTCAATAATGCATTTAAAAATTAAGAACTGCTAGAAAACATGTGAGCAAAGACTGCCTACCTTATGAGACGGTATAAATGATATTTGAACTTTGACTTTATTGATGCATTTGATTCATTTAAAGATTGAATTCTTCATTAAGTGAATTTCTACAAACTGTGTAAAACCACAGAGTCAAATTTTAAAACGTTATTACCTGTGATTTATTCTTACATTTCTAATATTTAAATCTAGCATAAATGACCCATCCCCACATTCCCCAATACACACATTAAGGTATTACAGTCCAGCTGTGCAACATGTTGAGTGCAGATTCCTACCAGAGCCCCACAGATAGAAAATGATGACCCACCAGTCACAGCAGACATATGACTCTCCCATCATAAAGCTATGAACTCTGCAAGTGTTTCTGGTTCTGGTGGACAGGTCGTACGCTCGCTCACCTGCTGTTTGTTTATTTGCTCTCTTATTACTTGAAAACATGACTTGTTACTCCTCGTCCTCAGTTGATATTCCTTCATCTTTGCTTTTGCTTATTTCTCTTAGTTTTTATTGTAATCTTTGTGCCAACTGCGACCTCTTGCTTCACATTCCTTCATCTCACCATCCATCGATTGTGTTTCTGTGTGTTTGTTTACCTCGAGGAACATGGTGACCGTGGAGGAACGTGCTCTTCGGACGCTCAGCAAGGAGCTTGCCCTGCTGGACCGGCAGATCCAGTGGCTGTTGGAGAATCGGGGCCGAGCTCCACCAACAGAAGACGAGGCTGGAGGCCGTTGGCACCGTGGTTCTCCACGTTGGAACAAACAACCTCTCTGCAGCGAGGTTCTAAAGTAGCACTTCCGCACGCTTCTGGACACCGTCCAGAAGAAGATAGATGCCAGGATCATCGTCTACGGCCCCATGCCCACGTACGGTCGAGGGAGTGAGCCGTTCAGCCGACTCTCCACTGCTGGCTTTGGGATTGGTGCGGCAGCGTTGGAGCGGACTTCTTAGACATCTGGAAGAGGTTTCGGGAGCATCCAGCCGTCTACTGTAGAGATGGGCTTCACCTGAGCCGCCTGTGGTCTGACGTTCTCTCTGGGAACATCAGGAAGGGGGTACACCACGACTGACTGGCTCTACCCAGTCATACCACTCAGGTAGGTGAATTAGAGAGTGGCCAGGTAAGTGTTTCACTCATTTCTTGGATGGTGTGGGAAATAGTAATTTACCAGTATCACTCTCACATAGCTTATCAGAGAAACCCTGCAGTATTGAAACTGTGTCTGTCCCTCATATAGTCCGCAATCGTAGACGTTCAAAAATCAATTTTAACAACCTGATTAGAATCAACATTAGCGCTTCGTGATGTCTGAGTACTAGCAACTCCCGCATTAAGTTTGGGCTGTTAAACGTACGGTCTCTAGCACGTAAAGCCGTCATTGTAAATGAAATTATTAATGTAAACCCCCTCAGTTCACTGTGTCTTTGTGAAACGTGGGTTAAACCTAATAAATTATTGCTGTGAATGAATCGACTCCCCCAGCCTTTAACTACTGCAGGTCTGGTCGTGGCGGCGGCGTAGCCTCAATCTATGATTCAGTTCTAGGTATAATCCTAAACTCAGGTTATGAATCTATATCGTTTGAATTGCTTAGTCTTAAAGTGGCAGGCTTTTCTCCAGCTTCTAGAAAGCAGCACCCTTTTCTGCTTATTACAGTCCATCGTCCTCCTGGACCTTATACAGATTTTCTTAGTGAAATTGCTGACTTCTTTTCAGAAGTAGCTGTCTCTACTGATAAGGCTTTGATTGTTTGAGATTTTGTTATTCACTTTGAAAAGACTCAGGACCCCCTTAGAACTGGGTTTAAATCAATCCTAGATGCTTTGGGATTTATTCAAAATGTTATAGGTCCAACTCATAGATATAGGTCCAACCATACACTAGACCTAGTTCTGACCCTGGGTATTGAAACAGAACATTTAGTAAGCATTTCTCAGCCTTGACTCTGACATTTCTGACCATTACCTAATCATGTTTGTGGTCTTAAACCAGGATATCCGCCTGCCGCCTCCCTTTATGAGCAAACGTACCGTAACAATGTCTACAGCTAGTGTGTTTATTAATAACCTTCCAAATTTAACCATCTCCAGCCCATCTCATCTTATAGATCTTGAGCATGAAACAGATGATGTCTGTGCTGTCTGTGCTCCGCTCTAATCTTGACAATGTTGTGCCAATTAAGATTAAACAAATTAGGGAGAGAAAGCTAGCGTCTTGGTATAATGACCATACGCATACTCTCTACAGCTTGAATGGCATCATAGTCATGTGGAATCCAAAAAAGCTTTTATTAAAGCCAAATCGTCATACATCGCACCACTAATAGACAATAACAAACACAACCCCAGATTCCTTTTTAATACTGTGAATAAACTCACCAGCAGTCACAGACAAACTAACTCAGCCATTCCTGCTGACATTAGCAGGATAAAATTGAAAACATTGGACTAAAAATTCATAGTCAGTCCCTGACCACTGCAGTGAATGTTGATGAATGGTGCACCAGCTGTAATGCACACTCTGAATATTTCTGGCCACAGTTAACTCTTCCCTCAACATTGGCTACATACCTAAATGTAATATCAAGCCTATTCTCAACAAACCTAACCTTGACCCCAATGAGCTTGGTAATTATAGACCAGTCTCAAATCTCCCCTTTATAGCCAAGGTCCTAGAAAACCAGTGTTTCAGCTGCTGTGCACCTCTCTCCACAACAGTAGCATTTACAAGGCCTTTCAGTCTGATTTAGACCCGACCACAGCATTGAAACAGTGTTACTAAGAGCCACAAATGACCTCCTCATTTCATTTGATAGGGGCTGCACTACTATTGTGCTGCTTGACCTTAGTGCTGCCTTTGACACAGAAGATCATGCAGTTCTGCTTGACAGGCTTGAAAATACTGTAGAAATTGCTTATCTAACAGATCGCCACCAATGTGTTTACTTAAATAATGAATATTTATTTAATTTAAATTGAATATTTATTTACTCAAGCTTTCGGATAATCCATCAATGCACTGTACAGTTCTGCCTTGCTGATGTAGCTTTTATGAACACTAACAGGTTTGGGCTGTACTGCTCTCTGTTCACAGGTTCCTGATCAGTACTGCAGTCTGTCTAATCTACTTCCTTTACAGGCCGGACATCAGTCTATTCAGACTCCTAAACGCATCATCATTTTCTCCTTTCTTTTCTCTCTCCTATGTGCTGAGCTGCCCCCTTTTTTCTGAGATACTGAATTTTGGGTTCCATTAGTTGTCAGTTATAACCATCAAAATTAAAAGAAATAAAACTTGAAATATATCAGTCTTTGTGTAATGAATGAATATAATATACAAGTTTCACTTTTTAAATGGAATTACTGAAATAAATCAACTTTTTCATGATATTCTAATTTTATGACCAGCACCTGTACATGACTCAACTGAAGATGTTCAGAAATCAGGTTCTGAATCTTCTTGTTGTGCTTCTTGATTCAGACTGCCTTCGAACACCCACTGCTCCTGATTCAGTCCCAGAGAGGAGCTTCATTGGTGGAGAGACCTCCCTGCTGTTCCATGGCCTCAGTATGGATCACTCTCCAGTCCTCCGGTCCTAGGCTGCTAAATCAAGCAGTGTCTATGGGAGGAGATCCGCTGCCCAATAGAGTGTGGGAGTTCAGGTCCGTATCACTGAGGCCACCGGGACAAGCTTCACCCTCCATATTGAACTGGACACCAGTGGAGAGCCGATGCCTGAGGTAAAGAACATTCAACCACTGCACTTTAATGATCACTTCTCTTGTAAATAAATGTAAGTTTTCTCTCAGAACAGATGTTTAATCATGAGCTGCATGAAGAATTGTACAATGAAATGCAGATAATGTTACATTTTACTGTAAAAAGTTCTTTTTCAAATTTCAGATTTTCAGGGTTGTCTAAAACTTCTACTTTCAAATCTACCAAGCGTTTCACTTAACTTACACTATAAGTCCAAATATTTGTGGACACCCCTGCTAAACAATGCTTTCAGCTGCTTTATGTTGCACCCATTGCTGACACAGATGTGCAAATGCACACACACAGCTTGTCTAGCCCCTGTAGGTTAGACTGAGCTGTGGAGCAGTGGAACTGTGTTTTCTGAAATGATGGATGGTGCTCCATCCAAAACTTTAGAGACACACACATTTTTCACATCCCAAAAAGAGAACATGTCCGGTAAAAAGAGGACGTCTGGTCACCCTGCTTAACGAACTTCTACTTAGTCATTGCTGGGGTATAATTTTGATATGAAGGGCAAATTAAACAGTCAGTTTGGTTAGTGTCCACTGACCAAATAAACCCATCAACTCTAATCAGGATTTCTACTGGAGCTTTCCAGCTGCTGGTCTTTTAACACAGGTTTAACTCAGTCTGATATTAAACGGTATATTTGCGCCATCTGCTGTTCACTTCACCACATTACATCAGCACAGTATTTTCCTCTTACAGCGTTTATCATTTTTAACATTTTAAATGATACTGATATTGTATTATTCAACCAATCATTTTAAATGCTTCTAAATGTATTAATAGTGGTGACTTTTTAACAGATGTTTTTTAATTAAATTAAACTGGTGATTTTTTGTTGATAGTTTTATAATTGTTATTATGAGAAAAGTGCTGGACACCATCAGGGCACCAGATAAATTATTAAATGCTGGCACTGAATATACAGTTATAAATAACACGTTTACCAGAAACAGAGACGCTACGACAAACATATGTCTGCCCTTACTGGAGTAACACTGGTGTAATTGGCGCTTTGTCGCCGTCTAGCGGCCAGAATCTGTAACTGACTGTAACTATCATTAAAGAAATGACGAGGCTCGTTTCGTTTGACCCAGTGACTCTGCTGCTGCTGGAGGAACAAGAATAACCCTCTCGTATTGCAGATATTAGATCTATTATTTGATATTATAATAGTGGGATAAATTCCATATTAGAGAATATTGTAACCTACAACTCAATGTCTTTTGTTCAGACGCTAGAGGGACCCCAGAGTGAGTCCAAAACAATGGGTCTATATGAAGCTGTTCAAAATAGTAATTTATAAATGATTCATCATTTTTATACAGATAACAGCTCTCACTGTAACACAGAACAGAGGAAAACAACTCAACACACTTTTAATCAACAATTATAGGACTTCAGTGGTTAAAAATGTTTGAATGTTTTTTTCTGGTCTTTCAGGCAGGAATTATCTTTAATTACTAAAGCAGAAGAAATCCTTACATAATTTAATAAGAAAAAAATGTAACAGCGTACACATCCTGCCCTACAGGAAGCAGAAACCGCTTCCATTCTGGTTACTGAGTGCTGATTGACTGGTGAACTGATCTGCTTATCGGCTGGTCAGACTCACTGACGTCTTGAATTATGTCTCATAATTGATTAAAATGTGTGTTGAGTTGTTTTATGATGTACTGTGTCGAGAACGTGAGCAGTTATCTATATCAAAATGTAGGAGCATTATTATTTTTGCACAAAAGCTCCGTATGGACCCATTCATTTTAGACTTGCGGTTGAGCGTCCTCTAGTGTCCGAACAAAACGGAGGGCATAATCAAGTGCTTTATTCATTTAGAATAATGTCTAATAGTGCTGGTCATATAAAGTCCACAATAGTGGAGCTACAAGTTCTCTGGAACAGCAGCAGCAGAGTCACTGGACCTCCTCATTTATTTCATGATTAGCGTTGGTCAGTTACAGATGCCGGCTGCTAGACGGAGAGAAAGCAACAATTACACTGACCGTACTCTAACAGGACACATCCTATCCCCTCTGACCTCATCTTACAGAAGGACCATTTAGGACCCAATATGTTAGCCAGCCGATGTAGCTAACATGCTACTCGTTAGCCAGCTGAGCTGTATTTAGGACATTTAGCTGATGCTCTTATCCAGAGCGACTTACAAGGTTACTTGCATTACAGAAGTGGGCCAATGTAGTGTTAGGAGTCTTGCCCAAGTGGTGTAGCGGAGCACAGTCACCCAGACCAGGAATCGAACCCCAATCGAATCGTCTCCCACATGCTGTTGTAGCTTACTGGCCAGTAGTGGTGTTATCTGTTGCGTCACACAAATCACTATCATGCTATCAAGCTGGTCCACCTCCTCACCTGTATTAGCCATCATGCTACTGGTTAGCCAGTCGGGCTGATCCCCCTTGGATTGTATTAGCTAGCATGCTACTGGCTAGCCAGCTGAGCTGCCCCCTTTCACAGTGTTTTATCTAGTAGTAGTTGTTTTTTATTGCTTTATTATTTTATTTGAATCCTCATTATCAGTTGAACGTGCTAATAAGTGTTTAACATTTGATTAATAAAGATAAATAGCAACGCTTTATTCAGATAAAAATGTCTCAGTAATGATCAGTAAATATCTTTCTATAAATTTTAATCTGGCATATAAGTCTGACAGCTGTGTGAAGATGAGCAGTTAATCACGTGCGTGATTTTAATCAATGGAACAGTCGGGGGATAGGATGTGTCACAGCACCGGCCGGTCTGACTTATTTACATCTTATCATAAAGCTAACACTAACAAGTGAACTTCATTCTTTATTTTAGTTACTTTATTTAGATTTTCATTTACTGTATTTATTAATTATGAATGTATTTGGAGTATTGTTAGAATGTACTGCTTGTTTTCTAGAATGAATTCATCCTGTGTGAATAATTCATAAGAGTATTTTATGGACAATCAATCCTTCAACAGGTTTATTTACTATTTAAGTGGTGAAAAATCCACACAGACAGATCAGTGGAACGCACCTCGCACCAGCAGGTGTTACAGTATAAGAGCATCACTAAGACCAGAAACCTTTGAAAAACTGCCCTTCTAGAAAAAAACAGCACACACCAGCAAACCAGACCAGCATAAACCAGTTTAGACCATTTTAGATGAAGATGGAATTTATACTGGTCTAAGATGTTTGTTTCAGTCGCATGTTTGAATATTTTATGATAAACTGAATTTTAAGCCACAATAATTGAACTTTTCATAATCGTCTTACATTAACTTTGAACATTTCAGACTCCAGTTATCAGACTTTAGACGTAAAAGTGTCTCGCTTGTAGTGAAGACGTCAGTGAGTGTGAATCACTTTACGGCAGCCGTCAGGAAAGTTTACACCGATTTAACATAATTGTAATAATGAAGCTACATGAGGGGAGTCTAACTCTTTAGAGGTAACGGGCTGCATTACACACAGCCCAATGTCAAGCAGGCCAGACTGGTTTTATATGAAGTTCATTATTTATTGAGGGGATGCTTAAATGTTCAGGAATGAACAGCTCTCACACTCGTTATTCTACAGTAGTAAAAGAACACAGTATCTGTTAGCTAGTGTTAGTTATCCAGACAGCTAACTGCTTAGATATTTCCTCAGGTTGGAAAAGTGGAGATTTTTCACAGGTTTTGGGAGGCATTATTGGCAGCTGTGCATTTGAAATTGATTAAAGATGGATGAAGATGACCTATGGGCCAAATATGTGGTGTCCTCATACTTTATTAAAACTACTGTAATGAGAGAAGTTGGAATGTGTTACTTTTTACCTCTGGAAATAGATGAAAACAGGCCACTTTACACAGTAAACCCCAAATCTCAGAATCTCTTTATTCCGCCAACTATGTTACAATTTTACTTGGTGAGAGCAACACAAGTATGACATGTAACAAAAAACAGACCGTTAACAAGTATTACACTAAAAGGGAAAAATATACTAAACAATAAATATAATAAATAATAAGTTTAAAAAGTAATAAAGAGCTGTAAAAAATCTGTAATCAGAAATCTGTACTTGGACAGGTATGAATACTGTATATCAATATGTAGCCTGAGTAGACATCTATATATAAACTATTATGTACAGATATGATATAAACATTTACAGAAACTTAACATCTGTACAGCTGTGCAAATAATCATAGTGTAAATGGTAAGCATGTTATGTATCAGTACTTTGTTGAAGTTAAATCCAGTTTGGTTCAGTGAAATTTAGAAGCTCAGTTCAGTTTTAGATTAGGTTTATAGATTAGGGTGTGAACCCTAATGTAACATTTACAGTTCTATTATTAAGCTTATATTTCACAATTGCACATTTCTGTGCCAAAGGTCATGACAGTACCTCAGTTATGAGAGGAAAAAAAGTACATTTTAATAACAATAATAATAAGAAAAGTAGTTAAAATAGTAAAAAGGGGTTAAAAGTCATGTTTGCTGCTTTTCCTGATCTCAGTGTCTTCGCCTCCTCCTCTTCCTCTTGGGCTGCTTAGGCATTGGCTAAGCTTGGCTCTGCTTGTATCCAGTTCTGTGATAAGGACCTGTCCATCAGGCTGGACCTTCATACTCAGAGTGGGACAGCGGAGCTCCTCCCACAAACGCTGCTTGATTTCTCGGCCTAGCTGCAGGCTGTAGGGACGGAGATGTCCTGAGGGAGTTCTGAGCAGAGGGTCCATCACAGAGTGATACACATTCTGGTAGTCCCTCACACTGAGTCCATGGACCAGCAGGGAGGTCTCTCCACCAGTGGAGCTTGTCTCTGGGACTGAGTCAGGAGCAGTGGGTGGACTGACGACAGTCTGAATCAAGAAGCACAACAAGAAGATTCGGAACCTGATTGTTTTAGGACCTAAATCTACTGTATATTTACAGAGGAACCTTAGTACCTCTGATCTGAATGAAGAGTCTATTAAATGAAGGAGGATCATGGATGAAGGGTTTCTAGGTTGTGCTGGTGTGTGATTTACCTGCTGAGGAGTACTGACAGACTTGGAGATGCAGCTGTAAGTGTGGTCCAGCCTGGAGCTCAACACCTGTATTGAGATCTCTGGAGCTTTGGGCTTAGAAGCTCTACTTTTAGCTGCAGCCGCTTCCTCCAAGTACTCTCTCAGCCGTCTAGTAAGTACTAGTTTCCTCCTGAGGCCGTACTGACCTGCAGAGGAACGATTCCTCGAATCCTGAAACTAAAATATGAATATGTAATCATTATGTACAGTTAAAAATATTAGTCTAATTTAATAAAAATACCCCTCAGGAGATAAATGTACCATTTCTGTAGGAGATGTTTCTAAAAGAACGTAGCAGTTGTTGAAAAAGAGCTTTGAAGAGCAGATCTGAAGAGCTTGTGTTATCAGAGGTGTAACTTTGATTGTGTATACTTTTGAAATCTGGACTCAGAATTCTATCTGACATCAGCAGGTAATTATGACCTCAAGGATGGTTGAGGCCCAAATTTCTGCTGAGTGGTTTCCATGGAGACGGATAAACGTTAGAGTTCAGAATGTTGGGCTGATTTAAATGTAGAAAATCTTCACGGCACCGAGACAAACATTAAAGCTTTAGGAGGTGATTCTGTAGAAACCTGACACAAAAAAGCTAGCTGGCTACATCTCCTCATTTGTAAAACATCCCATTCAAATCAATACAATCAGGACCATAAGTATTTGGACAGTGACTGAATGTGTGTAATTTAGCTTCAGTACACCACCTTAGGGGATCTGAAATCAGGTAGTCAACCGAATGAGATGAAACCACAGGACTTTCTAGAACTAAATTGTGCTTATTTACATTTCTGTTGAGGCTTTTAAGGCTGTGGTGAGAAGCGATTTGACCAATGGCTGCATGTAGATGCAGGTACATGTAGACCAGGTCTGGTGGTAAAGAGGTTTGGGCTTAAAGAGACATGTTTAAAAGTGTACAAATTTGAAAAACTACCACTGCAACAGCATACCATTACTGTCCCATTACTGTTTTACAGTAGTAAAAGAACACAGTATCTGTTAGCTAGTGTTAGTTATCCAGACAGCTAACTGCTTAGATATTTCCTCAGGTTGGAAAAGTGGAGATTTTTCACAGGTTTTGGGAGGCATTATTGGCAGCTGTGCATTTGAAATTGATTAAAGATGGATGAAGATGACCTATGGGCCAAATATGTGGTGTCCTCATACTTTATTAAAACTACTGTAATGAGAGAAGTTGGAATGTGTTACTTTTTACCTCTGGAAATAGATGAAAACAGGCCACTTTACACAGTAAACCCCAAATCTCAGAATCTCTTTATTCCGCCAACTATGTTACAATTTTACTTGGTGAGAGCAACACAAGTATGACATGTAACAAAAAACAGACCGTTAACAAGTATTACACTAAAAGGGAAAAATATACTAAACAATAAATATAATAAATAATAAGTTTAAAAAGTAATAAAGAGCTGTAAAAAATCTGTAATCAGAAATCTGTACTTGGACAGGTATGAATACTGTATATCAATATGTAGCCTGAGTAGACATCTATATATAAACTATTATGTACAGATATGATATAAACATTTACAGAAACTTAACATCTGTACAGCTGTGCAAATAATCATAGTGTAAATGGTAAGCATGTTATGTATCAGTACTTTGTTGAAGTTAAATCCAGTTTGGTTCAGTGAAATTTAGAAGCTCAGTTCAGTTTTAGATTAGGTTTATAGATTAGGGTGTGAACCCTAATGTAACATTTACAGTTCTATTATTAAGCTTATATTTCACAATTGCACATTTCTGTGCCAAAGGTCATGACAGTACCTCAGTTATGAGAGGAAAAAAAGTACATTTTAATAACAATAATAATAAGAAAAGTAGTTAAAATAGTAAAAAGGGGTTAAAAGTCATGTTTGCTGCTTTTCCTGATCTCAGTGTCTTCGCCTCCTCCTCTTCCTCTTGGGCTGCTTAGGCATTGGCTAAGCTTGGCTCTGCTTGTATCCAGTTCTGTGATAAGGACCTGTCCATCAGGCTGGACCTTCATACTCAGAGTGGGACAGCGGAGCTCCTCCCACAAACGCTGCTTGATTTCTCGGCCTAGCTGCAGGCTGTAGGGACGGAGATGTCCTGAGGGAGTTCTGAGCAGAGGGTCCATCACAGAGTGATACACATTCTGGTAGTCCCTCACACTGAGTCCATGGACCAGCAGGGAGGTCTCTCCACCAGTGGAGCTTGTCTCTGGGACTGAGTCAGGAGCAGTGGGTGGACTGACGACAGTCTGAATCAAGAAGCACAACAAGAAGATTCGGAACCTGATTGTTTTAGGACCTAAATCTACTGTATATTTACAGAGGAACCTTAGTACCTCTGATCTGAATGAAGAGTCTATTAAATGAAGGAGGATCATGGATGAAGGGTTTCTAGGTTGTGCTGGTGTGTGATTTACCTGCTGAGGAGTACTGACAGACTTGGAGATGCAGCTGTAAGTGTGGTCCAGCCTGGAGCTCAACACCTGTATTGAGATCTCTGGAGCTTTGGGCTTAGAAGCTCTACTTTTAGCTGCAGCCGCTTCCTCCAAGTACTCTCTCAGCCGTCTAGTAAGTACTAGTTTCCTCCTGAGGCCGTACTGACCTGCAGAGGAACGATTCCTCGAATCCTGAAACTAAAATATGAATATGTAATCATTATGTACAGTTAAAAATATTAGTCTAATTTAATAAAAATACCCCTCAGGAGATAAATGTACCATTTCTGTAGGAGATGTTTCTAAAAGAACGTAGCAGTTGTTGAAAAAGAGCTTTGAAGAGCAGATCTGAAGAGCTTGTGTTATCAGAGGTGTAACTTTGATTGTGTTTACTTTTGAAATCTGGACTCAGAATTCTATCTGACATCAGCAGGTAATTATGACCTCAAGGATGGTTGAGGCCCAAATTTCTGCTGAGTGGTTTCCATGGAGACGGATAAACGTTAGAGTTCAGAATGTTGGGCTGATTTAAATGTAGAAAATCTTCACGGCACCGAGACAAACATTAAAGCTTTAGGAGGTGATTCTGTAGAAACCTGACACAAAAAAGCTAGCTGGCTACATCTCCTCATTTGTAAAACATCCCATTCAAATCAATACAATCAGGACCATAAGTATTTGGACAGTGACTGAATGTGTGTAATTTAGCTTCAGTACACCACCTTAGGGGATCTGAAATCAGGTAGTCAACCGAATGAGATGAAACCACAGGACTTTCTAGAACTAAATTGTGCTTATTTACATTTCTGTTGAGGCTTTTAAGGCTGTGGTGAGAAGCGATTTGACCAATGGCTGCATGTAGATGCAGGTACATGTAGACCAGGTCTGGTGGTAAAGAGGTTTGGGCTTAAAGAGACATGTTTAAAAGTGTACAAATTTGAAAAACTACCACTGCAACAGCATACCATTACTGTCCCATTACTGTTTTACAGTAGTAAAAGAACACAGTATCTGTTAGCTAGTGTTAGTTATCCAGACAGCTAACTGCTTAGATATTTCCTCAGGTTGGAAAAGTGGAGATTTTTCACAGGTTTTGGGAGGCATTATTGGCAGCTGTGCATTTGAAATTGATTAAAGATGGATGAAGATGACCTATGGGCCAAATATGTGGTGTCCTCATACTTTATTAAAACTACTGTAATGAGAGAAGTTGGAATGTGTTACTTTTTACCTCTGGAAATAGATGAAAACAGGCCACTTTACACAGTAAACCCCAAATCTCAGAATCTCTTTATTCCGCCAACTATGTTACAATTTTACTTGGTGAGAGCAACACAAGTATGACATGTAACAAAAAACAGACCGTTAACAAGTATTACACTAAAAGGGAAAAATATACTAAACAATAAATATAATAAATAATAAGTTTAAAAAGTAATAAAGAGCTGTAAAAAATCTGTAATCAGAAATCTGTACTTGGACAGGTATGAATACTGTATATCAATATGTAGCCTGAGTAGACATCTATATATAAACTATTATGTACAGATATGATATAAACATTTACAGAAACTTAACATCTGTACAGCTGTGCAAATAATCATAGTGTAAATGGTAAGCATGTTATGTATCAGTACTTTGTTGAAGTTAAATCCAGTTTGGTTCAGTGAAATTTAGAAGCTCAGTTCAGTTTTAGATTAGGTTTATAGATTAGGGTGTGAACCCTAATGTAACATTTACAGTTCTATTATTAAGCTTATATTTCACAATTGCACATTTCTGTGCCAAAGGTCATGACAGT
Source organism: Salminus brasiliensis (assembly GCF_030463535.1). Classification (NCBI taxonomy): domain Eukaryota; kingdom Metazoa; phylum Chordata; class Actinopteri; order Characiformes; family Bryconidae; genus Salminus; species Salminus brasiliensis. Next base: position 20,125,269 of record NC_132898.1, on the reverse strand, counting down.
ACCTCAGTTATGAGAGGAAAAAAAGTACATTTTAATAACAATAATAATAAGAAAAGTAGTTAAAATAGTAAAAAGGGGTTAAAAGTCATGTTTGCTGCTTTTCCTGATCTCAGTGTCTTCGCCTCCTCCTCTTCCTCTTGGGCTGCTTAGGCATTGGCTAAGCTTGGCTCTGCTTGTATCCAGTTCTGTGATAAGGACCTGTCCATCAGGCTGGACCTTCATACTCAGAGTGGGACAGCGGAGCTCCTCCCACAAACGCTGCTTGATTTCTCGGCCTAGCTGCAGGCTGTAGGGACGGAGATGTCCTGAGGGAGTTCTGAGCAGAGGGTCCATCACAGAGTGATACACATTCTGGTAGTCCCTCACACTGAGTCCATGGACCAGCAGGGAGGTCTCTCCACCAGTGGAGCTTGTCTCTGGGACTGAGTCAGGAGCAGTGGGTGGACTGACGACAGTCTGAATCAAGAAGCACAACAAGAAGATTCGGAACCTGATTGTTTTAGGACCTAAATCTACTGTATATTTACAGAGGAACCTTAGTACCTCTGATCTGAATGAAGAGTCTATTAAATGAAGGAGGATCATGGATGAAGGGTTTCTAGGTTGTGCTGGTGTGTGATTTACCTGCTGAGGAGTACTGACAGACTTGGAGATGCAGCTGTAAGTGTGGTCCAGCCTGGAGCTCAACACCTGTATTGAGATCTCTGGAGCTTTGGGCTTAGAAGCTCTACTTTTAGCTGCAGCCGCTTCCTCCAAGTACTCTCTCAGCCGTCTAGTAAGTACTAGTTTCCTCCTGAGGCCGTACTGACCTGCAGAGGAACGATTCCTCGAATCCTGAAACTAAAATATGAATATGTAATCATTATGTACAGTTAAAAATATTAGTCTAATTTAATAAAAATACCCCTCAGGAGATAAATGTACCATTTCTGTAGGAGATGTTTCTAAAAGAACGTAGCAGTTGTTGAAAAAGAGCTTTGAAGAGCAGATCTGAAGAGCTTGTGTTATCAGAGGTGTAACTTTGATTGTGTTTACTTTTGAAATCTGGACTCAGAATTCTATCTGACATCAGCAGGTAATTATGACCTCAAGGATGGTTGAGGCCCAAATTTCTGCTGAGTGGTTTCCATGGAGACGGATAAACGTTAGAGTTCAGAATGTTGGGCTGATTTAAATGTAGAAAATCTTCACGGCACCGAGACAAACATTAAAGCTTTAGGAGGTGATTCTGTAGAAACCTGACACAAAAAAGCTAGCTGGCTACATCTCCTCATTTGTAAAACATCCCATTCAAATCAATACAATCAGGACCATAAGTATTTGGACAGTGACTGAATGTGTGTAATTTAGCTTCAGTACACCACCTTAGGGGATCTGAAATCAGGTAGTCAACCGAATGAGATGAAACCACAGGACTTTCTAGAACTAAATTGTGCTTATTTACATTTCTGTTGAGGCTTTTAAGGCTGTGGTGAGAAGCGATTTGACCAATGGCTGCATGTAGATGCAGGTACATGTAGACCAGGTCTGGTGGTAAAGAGGTTTGGGCTTAAAGAGACATGTTTAAAAGTGTACAAATTTGAAAAACTACCACTGCAACAGCATACCATTACTGTCCCATTACTGTTTTACAGTAGTAAAAGAACACAGTATCTGTTAGCTAGTGTTAGTTATCCAGACAGCTAACTGCTTAGATATTTCCTCAGGTTGGAAAAGTGGAGATTTTTCACAGGTTTTGGGAGGCATTATTGGCAGCTGTGCATTTGAAATTGATTAAAGATGGATGAAGATGACCTATGGGCCAAATATGTGGTGTCCTCATACTTTATTAAAACTACTGTAATGAGAGAAGTTGGAATGTGTTACTTTTTACCTCTGGAAATAGATGAAAACAGGCCACTTTACACAGTAAACCCCAAATCTCAGAATCTCTTTATTCCGCCAACTATGTTACAATTTTACTTGGTGAGAGCAACACAAGTATGACATGTAACAAAAAACAGACCGTTAACAAGTATTACACTAAAAGGGAAAAATATACTAAACAATAAATATAATAAATAATAAGTTTAAAAAGTAATAAAGAGCTGTAAAAAATCTGTAATCAGAAATCTGTACTTGGACAGGTATGAATACTGTATATCAATATGTAGCCTGAGTAGACATCTATATATAAACTATTATGTACAGATATGATATAAACATTTACAGAAACTTAACATCTGTACAGCTGTGCAAATAATCATAGTGTAAATGGTAAGCATGTTATGTATCAGTACTTTGTTGAAGTTAAATCCAGTTTGGTTCAGTGAAATTTAGAAGCTCAGTTCAGTTTTAGATTAGGTTTATAGATTAGGGTGTGAACCCTAATGTAACATTTACAGTTCTATTATTAAGCTTATATTTCACAATTGCACATTTCTGTGCCAAAGGTCATGACAGTACCTCAGTTATGAGAGGAAAAAAAGTACATTTTAATAACAATAATAATAAGAAAAGTAGTTAAAATAGTAAAAAGGGGTTAAAAGTCATGTTTGCTGCTTTTCCTGATCTCAGTGTCTTCGCCTCCTCCTCTTCCTCTTGGGCTGCTTAGGCATTGGCTAAGCTTGGCTCTGCTTGTATCCAGTTCTGTGATAAGGACCTGTCCATCAGGCTGGACCTTCATACTCAGAGTGGGACAGCGGAGCTCCTCCCACAAACGCTGCTTGATTTCTCGGCCTAGCTGCAGGCTGTAGGGACGGAGATGTCCTGAGGGAGTTCTGAGCAGAGGGTCCATCACAGAGTGATACACATTCTGGTAGTCCCTCACACTGAGTCCATGGACCAGCAGGGAGGTCTCTCCACCAGTGGAGCTTGTCTCTGGGACTGAGTCAGGAGCAGTGGGTGGACTGACGACAGTCTGAATCAAGAAGCACAACAAGAAGATTCGGAACCTGATTGTTTTAGGACCTAAATCTACTGTATATTTACAGAGGAACCTTAGTACCTCTGATCTGAATGAAGAGTCTATTAAATGAAGGAGGATCATGGATGAAGGGTTTCTAGGTTGTGCTGGTGTGTGATTTACCTGCTGAGGAGTACTGACAGACTTGGAGATGCAGCTGTAAGTGTGGTCCAGCCTGGAGCTCAACACCTGTATTGAGATCTCTGGAGCTTTGGGCTTAGAAGCTCTACTTTTAGCTGCAGCCGCTTCCTCCAAGTACTCTCTCAGCCGTCTAGTAAGTACTAGTTTCCTCCTGAGGCCGTACTGACCTGCAGAGGAACGATTCCTCGAATCCTGAAACTAAAATATGAATATGTAATCATTATGTACAGTTAAAAATATTAGTCTAATTTAATAAAAATACCCCTCAGGAGATAAATGTACCATTTCTGTAGGAGATGTTTCTAAAAGAACGTAGCAGTTGTTGAAAAAGAGCTTTGAAGAGCAGATCTGAAGAGCTTGTGTTATCAGAGGTGTAACTTTGATTGTGTTTACTTTTGAAATCTGGACTCAGAATTCTATCTGACATCAGCAGGTAATTATGACCTCAAGGATGGTTGAGGCCCAAATTTCTGCTGAGTGGTTTCCATGGAGACGGATAAACGTTAGAGTTCAGAATGTTGGGCTGATTTAAATGTAGAAAATCTTCACGGCACCGAGACAAACATTAAAGCTTTAGGAGGTGATTCTGTAGAAACCTGACACAAAAAAGCTAGCTGGCTACATCTCCTCATTTGTAAAACATCCCATTCAAATCAATACAATCAGGACCATAAGTATTTGGACAGTGACTGAATGTGTGTAATTTAGCTTCAGTACACCACCTTAGGGGATCTGAAATCAGGTAGTCAACCGAATGAGATGAAACCACAGGACTTTCTAGAACTAAATTGTGCTTATTTACATTTCTGTTGAGGCTTTTAAGGCTGTGGTGAGAAGCGATTTGACCAATGGCTGCATGTAGATGCAGGTACATGTAGACCAGGTCTGGTGGTAAAGAGGTGGGGCTTAAAGAGACATGTTTAAAAGTGTACAAATTTGAAAAACTACCACTGCAACAGCATACCATTACTGTCCCTGATTCTGTCTGAAAAAAATAAGCACCATTTTTAGTTACTCTATAAACTAGGTAACCATAATTGGTTCATATCTGGTTTAAAAAAATAATTGGTTTAAAAAACACACAGCCAGGCTTGAACATCACACCAACCAGGAAGTCGTACCAAGTCGTAATTAAAGAACTCTGAAATTAGAGAAGGGTGGAATTCTTGTGGCTTTTGCTTTGTGGGAGAAGACCAGACCCTCCTCTGAAAAATGAAGCTAGGACTGAGAGATATGGCAGCGTTAAAGGAAAGTAAGGAAAAGTAAGTAATGTTCATGTTCATGTCATGAACATGAACATGAGATGCCATTCTCCCAACATTATTCTGAAGCTGCTGTTTTAAGGTAGAATTGCTACATAAGGTGATTTTAAGCTCATATTTGAACTGTATTGTGACTCAATTATTCTGTAGGGGGAAAAAACACAGGATCAGGATCACCTGTTTGAGGAACAAGATGGAGGATGAAGACGATAATAATGAAAGTGGAGAAACAGTTCTTTCAGAGAAAGAATATTCAGTGGACTCTGATGATGACTACATCAATGTAGATGCTGATGTGGGAAAACCAGCATTGGAAAATCAGTTTGCAGGTGAATGTTTATGTAAATTGTGTAGAACATCATAGCCATTTGAGTCAATACTGGTTATAATATTACCCATCTTTCAGGTTCCTGCCTGCACGCACGAGACATTTATGAAAACTTTGTCTGATGAGGACTTCATTAATGTAAACTAGATAGTGATGGTGGCGTACTCTGACACACACTGCATTCTATTTACTAAACGTACAGAATGATATAAAGCTTAGTCATTAATAATAAACATGATTCATATTTGCTATTAGCAGTCTTGCCTAAGGATTCTTATTGGTGTGGAGTGGTGTGTTTGTCCAGCTGGGGAATTGAACCCCTGTCTGCCACTGAGGGTGATGCTGTTGCTACTACGCTACTCCAACCACTTCAACTCCCGTACAGTAAATTAATTTGAATCGTTTATATGATTGAAATGTTAAGAGGATACGCAGAAGTAAAATACAGCTTCTTCCACTGAGATCTGTGTGTTAGTATTTCAGAACAATATTCACCAATAGTGTTGGACCCAGAAGGAATTTTGGAATTTGGAATTGGTACAACTTAAAGTAGCTATATGCGTTCATTAGAAGAGGTGTCCATAAACATTTGGACACATAGTGTATTCTGGGTGTGTATTTTTCAGCCCCATAATGCCTCACTGCTCTTCCCCTCAGGGAATCAGTGAGGTCTATCTGCAGCATCACAGTAGAATAGAGCCTTCACTGAGTGACTGGATTATGACCTGTGTGTAGAATGGTGTGACATCATCAGCCAGATCACACACCTGCTCTTCACTGCTCTTTTAGAAGAAACATGTTTCACAGATTCTCTCCAGCCGGACTGTCCAGGTAGGCCTGGGCCTTTGATTTTTAAGGCTGTCAAATGTAAAAATCCAACAATGAACCTGAAAAAAAAAAAACATCATTAATATTAATAATTAAATAATAAATGACTGAACCACAGCCTATCAATGATACAGTATTTGACACCCTAAAATGCAGTTATTTGTATTTATTTATTTATTTATTTTATAAATATGAACTACACCGGCCAAATATAATGGTTTGCTCTGTGTAGCAGGGAAAGTGACCATAACTCCTTGCCATTGGCTGTCCCCCTATCTCAGGAAGGTTTGAGGACCATGCATGGCTCAATACTGGAAACCTTTTCTACTGACAAGCTACCCCAGTCTCCGGTGGAATCTCACCTGCTGCAAAACGACGAATCCAGCACAAATCTGCTGATGGTAAATCGCCAGCACTGCTGACGAACCACCTCGGCCAGCTTCCACAGCCCAGGTCTCAGAGTTTGCTTCTTCACATTTCCTTTATACCCTTGAGATAAACGAGCGTCTTGAATGGACATCACCAGCAGAGAAAGGATTTGGTGTTCCTGGCCTGTCATTTGTGGAAGAACTGGAGTCTGAGCTGGGCTTCCCCTTAGCAACTTCTCCAGAACCACAGGAGGAGGATGGTGGTGGTTGTGCAGTGTTGCAGCAATCAGCTGATTCTGAAAACTGTCAAATGCTTTAAGGATTTGGAGAAGCTCACGTCTTCCCCTTCTTCCTGTTCTTCAGTTGAGAAGAACGAAAATGATGATGATGATGATGATGCCTATTTTGGACTCACTCCAAAGATGAGCCCAAACAGCCGCTGTGACTTTTACCCCTCTCTTTCAACCACTGATGCACCCGTATCTGCGTCTGTCTTTGGTGGCACTAGATTCCCAAAGCTTGCCTCTCAGACGTCAGCACTTCTCAAGGAAGATGGCTGTCCCTCGATCACTCTTCAGAGCACAAAAGATGCTCTAGATAATCAGCTGTCATTTGAGAAAGGAAAAAGGCTTCGTTTGTCTTCCCCACAGGAGGCTGCAAATAGCTCACGGTTCTGGGGGAGTTGTGATGAGGAAGCAGTTAACTCGACATGTCTCCAACAGGGCATTAGAACTGTAAGCAGGACTGCAACAAATGGATATGTACAAGACTCTCCTGCTCATCTGCAGCAGCCAGACACTGCAATGGATCTGCCAGCTAATTTGAGCCTGAAATCACTTGGTGAAGAGCAGGCCCATTTTTTCCAAGGTGATGTAGAAGCTCCTGTGCATCACAAAGGCCAGTCCCTGGGCCTAGATACCCTCCGTCCTGCAAGATCTCCCATTGAAAAGAGTATCTTGTCTCCAACCTGTGTGATCCACAGATTCCATGACCAAGGATCTGTACAGCACTTTGAAGTCAGCTTCTACTGCCATGGTGTTGACCCATCTGTTATTAGCTCATACGATCTTCTGACTGAAGCATCTCCCTCTACGTCTTCTGAGTCCTTCATACTCCAAGATGAGAAGCCCTATGATGCCAGTTTGCAGGCCACTGTAGACAGCCGCCCATGCCAACATACAAGGTCAGATGTGTAAAGTAAAGGAGGTCATTTAGCTCCGGTGTTCTTGTATACAGCAAAAATGACAATAAAAGCCTTTAGACTAAACAGTTAATGTCTTTATATTCTCAAATAAAAGGTTTAGTTTATTAAAAATGTATTCACGGATGATTGTTCTGCAATTCACAGCTTCCCAATCCATGCAGTCATCATCTTTGTCTGAAGATGGACAATAAGGTGGAGCAGGCTGTTCATAAGAACAACTTCATGAATGGAGCATCATCAGCTACAATGAACCCGAGATTATACTGATGATATTTGGGGCATGTCTGCTTGGATGTATCACACATTGCCCACACTTCACTGACTTCCTTTGGTTGGTTAACAGTGATATCTACAGACACAAAATCGAGTTAGGAGAACACAGGTTTGGGTGCTGATCTTCTCTGTGAACTCTCGTTGGGATTTGTTTAGTTCCACCAGCAGCTCCCCCGATTTACTGTAATGAAGAACCCCTAGAGTAAACTACGGGCTGGACGGGAACCGAAAATTCTGGCCTTCCACCAGATTCCTTAAAAGTTAATTTAAGAATAGTGTATCAATCATAAGAACTATAAACACAAAGTAATAATAATAATGCTACTAGAATATTAATAATAGTGCTAATAACAATATAACAACATTAATAACAGCATCAGTTGATGTAGTGCGTTCATTAATTCATATAAACAATTATTATTAGTAGTATTATTATTTATAATAATTATACTCACTATAACCCTATTTGTAAAAAAAAAAGATAATTTTGTTTTTAAAAGAGTTTTTTCCATCAATCATAAGAACCCTTTAACCAAAGAATAGGTCTAAGAATCACAAGGCAGATGTGTGGTCACAGATTCTAAATATATGTTTTATATATATATATATATAAAAAAAAAAAGTATTTAGTCAGTCACCAATTGTGCAAGTTCTCCCACTTAAAAATATGAGAGAGGCCTGTAATGGACATCATAGGTAGACCTCAACTATGAGAGACAAAATGAGAAAAACAAAAAAGTCACATTGTCTGATTTTTAAATAATTTATTTGCAAATAATGGTGGAAAATAAGTATTTGGTCAATAACAAAAGTTAATCTCAAAACTTTGTTATATAACCTTTGTTGGCAATGACAGAGGTCAAACGTTTTCTGTAAGTCTTCACAAGGTTGGCACACACCGTTGCTGGTATGTTGGCCCATTCCTCCATGCAGATCTCCTCTAGAGCAGTGATGTTGTGGGGCTGTCGTCGGGCAACACAGACTTTCAACTCCCTCCAAAGGTTTTCTATGGGGTTGAGATCTGGAGACTGGCTAGGCCACTCCAGGACTCCTCTCCTCCAAACACAACGAGTTTCATCTGACCATAAGACATTCTTCCAATACTCTTCCGGAACATCCAAATGCTCTCTAGCAAACTTCAGACGTGCCCGGATATGTACTGGCTTAAGCAGGGGAACACGTCTGGCACTGCAAGATCTGAGTCCCTGGCGGCGTAGTGTGTTACTAACGGTAGCCTTTGTAACGTTGGTCCCAGCTTTCTGCAGGTCATTCACTAGGTCCTTTTTTGGGATTTTTGCTCATCGTTCTTGTGATCATTTTGACCCCACGATCTTGCATGGAGCCCCTGATCGAGGGAGATTAGCAGTGGTCTTGTAGGTCTCCCATTTTCTGATTATTGCTCCCACAGTAGATTTCTTCACACCAAGCTGCTTGCCTATTGCAGATTCAGTCTTCCCAGCCTGGTGCAGGTCTACAATTTTGTTTCTGGTGTCCTTCGACAGCTCTTTGGTCTTCACCACAGTGGAGTTTGGAGTGTGACTGTTTGAGGTTGTGGGCAGGTGTCTTTTATACTGTTAACAAGTTCAAACAGGTGCCATTAATACATGTAATGAGTGGAGGACAGAGCCTCTTAAAGAAGAAGTTACAGGTCTGTGACAGCCAGAAATCTTGCTTGTTTGTAGGTGACCAAATACTTATTTTCCACCATTATTTGCAAATAAATTCTTTTTAAAAATCAGACAATGTGATTTTCAGAATTTTTTATTTCTCATTTTGTCTCTCATAGTTGAGGTCTACCTATGATGTCAATTACAGGCCTCTCACAATTGGTGACTGATTATATATAACATATATATATAACAGTGATCCACCAGCACACGTAGATTTTCTTTTAGCAAGCACACCAGATAGCCCTGCCAGAGTATAAAAACCCTTATTTACAATTCCACCTTATAACGTAATCCTTGTGCAAAAACCTTCTCGACTGCTCGACTCACTGAGGGGGGCAGCCCTGTTAAGTTTACATATAAAGAGTGCAGTACTAAGATGTTTGAGTCTGACTAGGTGATCTGTCAGTGCGTGATTGTGAAGTCTTTTGTTTTGATCCACAGCTCTCATAAGGACTCTCCCCTCGTGTCTGAAGCTGCCCTACACTGTGGTTCTAACTGTATGTGGCTTGCTGCTGGGAACACTCAGCCTTCATTATCCTGAAGTAAGATCACATTTTTAAGGGTGTGAAATAGAGATGGCACACTGCCAGTTTCTTTTTTCTGTAACTGATTTTTGAATTTGCTCTACTACTTAAACACTTCATTACCCCATAGGGAAAAAACACCGCTAACCTCACATCACACAGTGTGAGTGTGTGCTGCTTCAGGATAGATTAGTTTTCAGTCTGAAATGCAATCCAGCATTTTATGCAGATGTTGGGTCAATGTGCGTAGCCATCCACACTGATATATGCCATATCTGTTTAAAAAGAAAGATGGAAGAGGAAGATGCTGTTATTTTGATTTAATATTCTGAATCCTGTTCATTTATAACTTATCTCTGTGTTCATAACAACATATTTCCACTCTTATTAAGGCCACAAAAAATGTCAGGTCTTTAAGAAAAAAAGAGTTTTGTATGGCTTACATGATTTATCAGCCTGCAGTTTGTGTAGTTTGTGTAAAGCCACAACTATCCGTTCTAGGTGTGAATCTGAGATAGCTCTGCAGTGTACAACAAAACAAAATCAATGCATTTTTGAAAATGAGTTAAACTGAGAGTAAAATACTGCATGGACATATAAAACTGTGCATTTATGCGATATCACAGATATTAGATCTGGGCAATATGACAGTATTTTATTGTATCATGATAAATTTTGTTACTGTGATAATATGCCTATTATGGGGTCTTTTCCTCCATAATAAGTATATGGAGGAGACGGTTAGTGCTTAATAAACACTGATCAGCTGCAGGTTTCATTAATAACAGTGTAATTAGACTGGTTAAATTAGATAAAGTACAGCAGATGTATTGTGATAAATATAGTGTATATAGTATATAGTCTTTAAATGTCGTGATGTAGTATTTCTATCATATCGCCCAGCCCTAACATATGTTCATATCTCCAAAATAGAAACTTTATGCAAGAAGGAGAAAACCTTAAAGTCAGTGTAAAAAGATTACATTTTAAGTAATTTTGTTGCATTTCTGTTGGTGAAATGTAACACAATGTAAAGAACAAAAATGGAAAAATTAAAAATGTAAATCCAAGATTTTTGTGTGGCGACAGTGATATTCTAGATTCTACTAGAAACTCCTCTGAATGTCTTATCTCTCAGTGTCACTGGTTTAAATGTATAACAGCTCTGTCAGCTGACACCTTGGTGTCTCCTTTTCTTTCAGGTCAGTTACTACACAGAAGAGATCGCAAACATCGGCCCCTGACTCCTACTTCACACATCTATGCCAGTAATTATCTTTAGCTGTGCTTTTGAGATTCACCCACACATGTTCCAGAAGTCTCTTATACAGGTAAGAATGTTCTAGAGTCTACAATAACAGAGCATTGCCATCTGTGTTTAAGAACATTGGTCATTTTTTGTAAAACAGTACTTGTACATGTTCTCCCCCTATATGGCTCTCGGCTGACAAGAGTCTAAGCAGCATTATGTGAGAAATATACAAATATACACAAGCTCTAAGAGACAGAACTGTCACTGAAAGTGAAAGAAGCATGTGGACAAAGACAGTAGTGTAATACATTTGCAGGATTTTACGCAAATATGGCCCGGGTGCCACAGCGTTGCACAGCTCTGGCGAGCAATGTCCTGTCCGCTTCACCCAAGTCACCAAGTGCAGGTTCTGCCGTGGTGTGCCAAGACACTGTTTCGCCTATTATGGCTAGTGGAGCATCAACATGATACATTAGCCCTGTAGCTCCAGTGTGAAAGTAAAGACACATGACATGGCTGATCAATTGCATCTGGGCTGATTTACATATGTGATGTATTCAAACCTGTTTAGGTATAAGTCCATGTTTAATGTTAAATTTGTCCTTTTTTTGGGCAGATTCTGATTCTTGCTGTACCTTGGGTTTTACTCAGCGCCTGTCTGACCGGGGTCTTTACAGTGTAGTTGTATAACCACACTTGGGATTGGTCTGTTGGAAAGATGTTTGGCGCAATCATTAGCACCATTGATCCTGCATTATCAACAGCTGAATTGCACAGCTTGGGTATGTTCCTGCAATCACAATAAAGATGATGTCAGGACAATATGAGATCTATGAATATCTATGAGTGTTAACAATTTGATATATATTAAATATGAATGTATACTAATGTGTGTATCTACCTATCATATAATGATGATGATGATAATATGCTGCTTCAGTAGTTCCGCACTCCACCATCTTTCCTACTGCTGCTTTGCAGCAACCGCATTGTGGTCCATTTGGCCAAAAGTAGACTGCATCAGGGGTTCACTGGTTTTATAGTGCATAGCGCTAGAACACGAGAGGGAGTGTATTATCATGGATAACATAGACGTGTTAACGAATGCTATAGATCATTACAGCCCTGATGTTATTTGGGATAACACATGACCTTGAATGCTCTTTTTTTAAAGGCTTTTATTGTGATTTTACTGTGAAAACACTGTGCTGTTATCACAAATATCAGCACAACACTTCTCATCTAGTCAGATTGTGAGGTCGGAACTAACCAACTGTAGTATAAAGGGAATCTAATTTGCCTTCTGAGAATTCGGGCCACACTACAAAATTGCTGACACCCTAAATAGAACACTAAACAGTGAGCAGGGGCGGATTCAGAGACAGCTGTCCTTTCTTTTTGACAGGAACGGCTAAGCATCTGATTCTGATTACAGAGAGCGAGATGTTGTTTAGTGATGGAACTGCCTTCATCATGTTTAAAATGTTTAAAGACCTGGCCATCGGTCATGGCCACATTGATGGTAGTCTTCATATCTTCATAAATATATCTATATCTCTTCAGTTGTTTCAGCTTCCTGAATATAGCTGTATTTTTGTCCCACAGCATTTGTCTGTGAAACTGATGGTGAAAGTTTTGGGGACTCCTCTTCTGGGATTTGTTGGGTTGGGTCAAAGATCACCACCTATTGGCTTTCACACATCTTCAGTGACATGGTCACTGAAATAACGGTCAGCCTCTCGATGACGTACATCCCGTTCTATCTTGGTAAGTGATTTTTGAAGGCGTTTGTTTAGTGTGTGATCTGAATGTCCCAGTTTCCCATCTCAGTGTGACATTATCGTTTCTAGTGAAGTGGTGGAGAGAGTGTTCAACATGATGCTTATTTGAGCAGTTAATAATCATCTTCATGATTCCAGAGGTTTTTGGAAAAGCCGTCCCTGATCGTTTTTTTGACCACATTCTCTGTTCCTCTGTGCTGCATGTGGATGTAATGAGTACAAATATTAACATCTGTCCTTCGACAGCTCAGTGGTTGGGAATGTCTGGCGTTATTACCATTCTCATAATGGGTCTTTTTATTCACACGGTCAACTTCAGTCCTGAAATTAAAGTCATTCTCTTATGATCAGTGCCTTGAAGGAATCGTCCAGCATTTTTCCATCTGATTTCTGTCTGCTATAATATAAAGCATAGAAAAATAAATCCAGATGAAAGCGCTGTATTGAACAATGCAGTATCTAATGTCTATGATGTAAATAGTAATCAACTTTTCAGATATATTAACCTGTACATTTTAAACTGTGCATCTATAGAGTAAGTTAATGTGTATCTGTATTTTTATCATTTTTCTGATGGGCAGTTTTCGGTCCAAAGATTATGTCATGCATGTTTCAGCATTATGTTCTGTGGCTGTAATTTCAATTTCAATTTCAAGTCCTGCTTAAATGTTTAAAATTAAATGTAAAATTAAATGTTTATTTTCTAATTTTTATTTCATTTCCTGATTTCGTGCAGGATTTGGAAACTGTTGACATACCTGGCCAATACAATGATCTTCTTCATCATTGGACTTATCACTTCCCAAGCGTTTCAGCACATGGTTCTCTATGACTGGCTCTACATTTTGGCACTTTTCCCTGCCATTACCGTTACAAGGTGTGTCTTACACAAAATGAATTTTTTATTTTGACCCTTGTTCACTGTTAGCATTTCTATGTATTATTACTATCCATATTATTTAGGAAAGGTGGCATACACCGATCACCCCCAATATTGAGCATCACCCCCTTGTTCCATCCCAGTAGATTTGACCATTCGAGGCATGGATTCCACAAGACCTCTAAAGATGTCCTGTGGTATCTGACATCAAATCTAACGTTGGCAGCAGATCCTTTAAGTGCTGTAAGTTGTAAGAGGTGGGACCTCCATGTGCATCAGCGAGCCTTCTGTATCCAATGCCGGTTCACCGGTTACTTTTAATGAGTACTGACTGCACACCAGAAAAACCCTGAATGCATGCCTGATATTTCTGAGATGTTCTGATAAAGTATCCCGGATTCTCATTTTCACTGCTTCAAAACATTACCTACAGGGGCTGACTGTTTACTTGCTAATATATTTACCCCTTGACAGGAGACACTGTAGAAGATAGTCAGTGGTTTTACTTTATCTGTCTGTGTTGCTAATGTTATGGCTGATTGGGGTATATATGAGTTTATTATTATTAATATCAATAAAGGGAATCTGCAGTCTACTAACATGCATGCTGATATGTCCTTGCAGGCTGTTGACAGTTTTTCTGCTATCGCCCGTCCTGTCCTGCATTGGATATGGCTTTAACTGGCGCTGGGCTTTAGTTTGTGTCTGGGGTGCAACCAGAGGTTTTTTTTTTTTTTTTTTGCCTGAGCCTGACACTAATGGCTTTTCAGGCTGAAGGACTGGAGAAACTACTAGTACGAGACAAGGTAATTAGTCCCAAAAAAGACCTTAGATAAAGTACACAGCGATTAGAACTGCTTCAAACTGAGTGTCTACTTGTAATGAACTCTATACAATATTAGAATAAACCCACATAAACATAAAGTCAGTGGTCAGAATGTGCTGTTGGTCAGTAAAGTTATAGATATGTAAGAACACAGCTTTGGTTGCTGGTAAGGAGAAAAGAAATCTTTAAATGCAGCATTAGGATTTAGAAGGCATAAATGCTCTGTTTATACATATATTTACAGGTATTTTGTGGTTTATTAGAAATGTATTTATTCTCTATGTTCCAGATTTTAGTGCTTTCCTGCTGAGTGGTTATTCTTACCCTTGTTATTAACGGATCCACAACAAGCCTGTTTTTTAGGCTAATCGGTAAGACTTAACATTAAGACTACGTTCACACAGCTCCATTGGCCCAAATTGTTATCGATTCAGTGTGTGTTTTGCCATTCACACTTCTGCACGCATAGCCCTGCTGTGTAAACACAGCCTTAGAAGTTTGTTTTTCTGCTGTTTTTGCAGCATCCAAATAAAATGTGTCTTGTTTGAATGGAAAAGATGAGGTTAGCAGATTTATTGACCATCTCTCCTCATGTTGGCAGGCATCAGTGATATTTCTCGGGCAAAACAAAAGACTGTGCACAGGCTGTTGCAGACCATGGAGGAGTCCACCGAGAACATCATCAACAAGCTCAAAGCTGACTGATCTATGTTCAATGTCAACTGGAAGATGGTAACACGGCTTGTACGCATTAAGAGCCCGTACGAAACTTCTGGAAAAAAGGTATGTGAATGAAGAGAGATTCCCCCACAGTCCAGGTTTCAGGTTATTATCAGGAGTCAATTCAGCATTTACCACCTGCAGCAGTTCTTTTTGTTGTTGGTGAAAGTAACATGTGCTGGAGACTCTTCAGTTGGTCCTCTTTGCTTTGATGCAGTTTTAAACACTCGTTGCATTCTCTCAAGCAGCTGTTGTTACATTTTTGGTTATAAATTGATACATAAGCATCAACTTTGCTGTTCACATTTGTCCTTAAAATCAATTTTAAGCATTTAAAGGGCCAATATTAATCTAATTTTACAGAACAAACTGGACTTATATGAATACATTAAAGGGAATTACTTATAGAATGTTATATTTATGATAAGTGTTGATGGTGACTTGATTTGAAATACAAGCCAGCAGTGTTTTAAAGATCTTCATTAATATTTTACAGTTTATGCACATCAGTAATGTATATTGTCTCAACACCTAAGTTCATTTTTGTCATGTGGAACCGCTTGGCTTTTGTTTTGTTTGTTTGTTTTTTTTAAAAAACGATATCGATGATGAACCCTATCAGTAATGCTGTCTCATTCTCAGCCCAAATAATATGCTGATGGAATGGTCAACATCAGCAAATGGAAGAGGAGAAATTTTAGTATGATTACATTACACTTAAAAACGTGGTGCAATGAACTTAAAATATTTATATTTAAATCTGTTCTACATTTATTCCACAGTGACAGACAAAAACAACCTGGTTTTAATGTATCGTTTAATGTATCGTATGAATCGTTGTTTGGTGGGGTTTGGAACATTATCCTGTAATTAGTACGATATATAGTTCAGCCAACACAATTTACTAACTCTCTTTCAGCAGTCAGTGACCAGAAAATACTATATACCATATAATTATCCAAAAACATAAACATGAAGTCAGTGGTCAATGAGAGTGTCTACCTGTAATTAACTCTATATAACATTAGAATAAACTCAAATAAACATAAAGTCAGTGGTCAGATCGTTTTGTTGGTCAGTAAAGTAATTGATATGCTGGTTAGAAGAGCACAGGTTCGGGTGCTGATCTCCATACACTGTATGGGTGTGTTAAGTTCCAGCTGCAGCTCACCTGATCTACTTTATTGATCTAGCAAAGCTAACACACTCACACACAACGATCACAATGAATTGTGTTTATTTTAATGTTATGAGAATTTTTTTCTAAAAATAACTCTTTTCCTCTCACTTTATTACTATATTTTATTAATGAGGAAATGTATCAAGTATTTTAAATGTGTTGGGGTTTTTTTTGGCAATCTTTCTACTTAGAGATAAGTAGAGGTAAGGCTGTGGGGTGTGAATGGGATGTACGGTTTTGGTGTAGTGTGTAAAAACTGTAATAATGTAAAGATTGTAAGGTGTTCACTGTTCACCACTCAGTCCATGTCCATCCCAGTACAGCCTGCTCTTTGAATGAGGTGCAAAACAGGGCAGCCAGTTAGAACAGAGCTTATTTACATATTATTTATATAGGCTTATTTAGCTTTAAAGGCATAGTAACATAAAATAGTGGTATTTATATTATCATGGCTATCTGTTTGTAATAAACTAATCAAACAAGAGCAATTTAAATATCTCAACAAAATTAATAGAATAAGGGCTTTCTCCACATTCAGCCCAAAATACCACTTTAATGACGACTGCAGTCTCAGAATTATTCGACCCCTTCATCACCAGCCTCTTTAAAACTTAGTAGAGCTCCCTTCTGCGGTTCTGCCCTGCTGCAAACGTGCTGCCCAGCCAGATACCAGCTTCTAGCCCCTTCCTCACTGGCTCCAGTTCACCGATATTGCTGGGTTTGCTGCTGCAGCCGCCTTCCAAAGATTTTCTATGGGGTTCAGGTGTTCAAGTCAGGCGACTGTGCAGAACCTTCCAGGACTTCTTAAACCAAGCCTTGGGGGACTTGGGGTATGCTTTGGCTCACTGTCCTGTTGGAAGGTCCAAAGATACTCAAGCCTCCTCACAGAAGGCATGATGTGTTCTCCTAGGATTTCCCAATACTTGATTGAATCCATCTTGCCCTTCCACTCGCTGTCTTCAAACGCTGTCTTACTTACTAGAGTACTACTTGTGGTCTCCATACTGTTTAGTAGAGTCTAAGCTTGGAATGATCTTTTGGATCCTAGCCTCTACAAATGAGCTAAGGGTATTTTCGGTGAGTGAACGGTGAAGCACGTTTGTAAGTTGCTCTGGAGAAGAGCAGCTGCTAAATGCCTTCAGTGTAAATGTAAATTCATCAAGATAATCATCTTCCAAAAACACATCCCAGCCCTCTGAATCCTAGCCCTAGCTTGTGTGCAGGATTATGTTCAGTGGGTTGAATTCATCTGAGACAGCAGTTGTCATTAATAGTGGTATTGTGAGCTGAATCTGGAGATTACACTTATTTACAGTGGAGGTTGAATAATTTTGAGTGCTGTAGTGTAGACATGTTGCATGGAACTAGTAGGCCTTAGAGGCATGTCAAACAGAGGACAGGTGTAATTCATGTTGTTTTTCCTCAGGTTCATGAGTGTTGATGACAAACATGTACTGGGATTGGGGGGAAAAAATTTCAGTATCAAGTGCTGGAAACTGATCAACTGGATCTGTGTCATCAAATACACCAAGCCTTCAAAGTAAGTCAACCCCCAAACCCCATTTCGTCTAGACCAGAGAAAATACACTTTGAAACTAGACCAACACAAGCACATGCTGTGAGGTTCTGCATCGGTTCTGACCCGTTAGAACACCTTCTATTTACATTTGCTGTGTTGCTAAATCAGGACCAGGAAGACCACAGTGTTTCGTAATAATTATGCAACAGTTTCATTCTTTAGTCTTGCACTGCAACTACAAGGCTAATGTAGCACTTAACACTAGCATCTGTTAGCACAGTGTAATCTGCATGCATAAATCACACTTTTCCCAAACCAAGCCAAGGAGGCCTTTATACAGTGGGGGAAAAAATGTATTTAGTCAGTCACCAATTGTGCAAGTTCTCCCACTTAAAAAAATGAGAGAGGCCTGTAATTGACATCATAGGTAGACCTCAACTATGAGAGACAAAATGAGAGACACTGTCTGATTTTTAAAGAATTTATTTGCAAATAATGGTGGAAAATAAGTATTTGGTCACCTACAAAGAAGCAAGATTTCTGTCTGTCACAGACCTGTAACTTCTTCTTTAAGAGGCTTCTCTGTCCTCCACTCATTACTTGTATTAATGGCACCTGTTTAAACTCGTTAACAGTATAAAAGACACCTGCCAACAACCTCAAACAGTCACAGTCCAAACTCCACTATGGTGAAGACCAAAGAGCTGTCGACGGACACCAGAAACAAAACTGTAGACCTGCACCAGGCTGGGAAGACTGAATCTGCAATAGGCAAGCAGCTTGGTGTGAAGAAATCTACTGTGGGAGCAATAATCAGAAAAAATGGGAGACCTACAAGACCACTGCTAATCTCCCTCGATCAGGGGCTCCATGCAAGATCTCAGCCCGTGAGGTCAAAATGATCACAAGAACAGTGAGCAAAAATCCCAGAACCACACGGGGGGGACCTAGTGAATGACCTGCAGAAAGCTGGGACCAACGTTACAAACTACCGGCTACCATCAGTAACACACTACGTTGCCAGGGACTCAGATCTTGCAGTGCCAGACGTGTTCCCCTGCTTAAGCCAGTACATATCCGGCCGCATCTGAAGTTTGCTAGAGAGCATTTGGATGTTCCGGAAGAGTATTGGGAGAATGTCTTATGGTCAGATGAAACCAAAGTAGAACTGTTTGGTACGAACACAACTCGTTGTGTTTGGTGGAGAGTGAATGCTGAGTTGCATCCAAAGAACACCATAACAACTGTGAAGCATGGGGGTGGTAACATCACACTTTGGGGCTGTTTCTCTACAAAGGGACTAGGACGACTGGTCTGTGTACATGAAAGAATGAATGGGGCCATGTATTGTGAGATTTTGAGTGCAAACCTCCTTCCATCAGCAAGGGCATTGAAGATGAAACGTGGCTGGGTCTTTCAGCATGACAATGATCCCAAGCACACTGCCAGGGCAACAAAGGAGTGGCTTTGTAAGAAGCATTTCAAGGTCCTGGAGTGGCCGAGCCAGTCTCCAGATCTCAACCCCATAGAAAACCTTTGGAGGGAGTTGAAAGTCTGTGTTGCCCGCCGACAGCCCCAAAACATCACTGCTCTAGAGGAGATCTGCATAGAGGAATGGGCCAACATACCAGCAACGGTGTGTGTCAACCTTGTGAAGACCTTGTTTGACCTCTGTCATTGCCAACAAAGGATATATAACAAAGTATTGAGATGAACTTTTGTTATTGACCAAATACTCATTTTCCACCATTATTTGCCAATAAATTCTTTAAAAATCAGACAGTGTGATTTTCTCATTTTGTCTCTCATAGTTGAGGTCTACCTATGATGTCAATTACAGGCCTCTCTCAAATTTTTAAGAGGGAGAACTTGCATAATTGGTGACTGACTAAATACTTTTTTCCCCCACTGTATAAACGTAGTGCCAAATAATTCTTATTGGAATCCACTTCAAGTCTGTTTAAAACAAGGTTTGATATGACTTTGTGATGACTTTGGCATGCAGTTAGCTAGTTTATGCTAACGGATAGCTATAGCCATGGTCCTGTCAAAAGATGATATAAAGTCTCAAAATCATAAACATGGTCCACACAGAAACCCTGCAATGCGCTTTAAAGTGTGTGATGCTAATTTCCACGAGCGAGCCAGGACGTGCTAACACCGCACTAGCGATGTTGCATGCGCCCCATAGCTGACTCAAGTATGACGTGACTTCTGCCAGCCGTGATTAATGACACCTAGAACTAGAACTCGCTGTGTGTCTTCCTCACCTATGGAGGGAGCTGCGTCTCCAAGATCTGTTCAGCTCAAACTCAGTTAGCGTGAATCTGAGCTGTGTGTAGAAGCTCTCCTACAGTTTAATCTGTGTAGAAACTTCTTTCACTTTTCCTAAAAGAAGCATGCTGTGCTTTACTTTTTGAGGCCCAGTCTCAAATCACTCCCTCTCCACTATGGAGTGCACTTTGTAGGTTGTGAAGTAGCAGCACCTCCACCCAAAACAGTACACGTCAGTACAAGACAGTTACATTCAGCTGGACAACTCGGTTTCTACCATGCTGGCACTGTCTAATGATTTTTGTGTTGTGTTGTGTTTTTTTAAGTAGTGCACTATGTAGAGAGTATGATGTGATTTGAGACGGGGCCGAAAGTCTCTTCTCAGAAAGAGTGAAATGTGCAGGTCAGTGGTGAAAGGAGAACGAACAGTTTCCTCATGGAAATCTGCACACAGCTCCACAGTAATATGAAATAAATCTCATTTCACAGTTGGTTCAGTCCTTCTCAACCCCTCAACTAAAAAAAAAAAGTGCTACACCTGTGTGAGCACTTGAGAGACGTGAGAAAATTGTGTGCTAATATTTTGCATTTTCAAAACCTTTGGTGTGTAACAGCCTTAATTGTCTACTAGGATTTGCTGAAAGTATTGTGGGTATGTTTGATTAGCCACAGGGGCTATTTACCACTCCTCTAATAAAAAACTGATTGGAGAAAAAAAGAATTTGGCCATGGGTGCCTAAACTTTTGCATAAGACCGTATGTTTCTGTTATGCTAAATCAGCATCCATGGTTATGGTGATGATTGAAAGGTAAAGAAATGTATGTTAGTGCTTTGCAGAATTTAGGTTCCTGAATAATAAAATGTTGGGTTTGACAGGAATGCCATGCAGAAGCTGTGCTACAAGATTGTCTTCAGTGCCCCCTTTCATTCGCATGTGCATCGTAATCCTGCTCAACGTATTGACCATCATTTTGGAATTCATCCCTGAAGTTAGCGAGAACTACATCCTGGAGCTCTACGTGGCAAACTACGTCTTCTTTGCCTTTTACGTTGCTGAAGCTGCGTTGAGGGTAAGAGAAATGAGGGTGTGTTTTGTGGCAGTGGCTGATCAAAACACAGTTGCAGATGGATGGACCCTTGATGGACAGATTCAACATCAGGGAGGGAAGGAGTAATGGCATCCTCGGAACCTGAAAGACAACAAAGACAATCAATACAGGTTTTGAAACTGAAAGATCACTTACCTTTTACACAGTTGCAGAACAATAGACAGTGAGCCAGACACAGCTGCAGATGGACAGATTGATGGTGGCTGGATCTACGGTCAGGGAGGGAGGGGCTCAGAAGGTCCTCAACCTGTAAGACAAAAAAAAAGTCAATACATGTATAGAAACTGAATGATGACCTAACTCCTATACACTTGCAGTCAGAGAGATAGCGAGTCACACACACCGTTGCAATGGACAGACACTTGTTTGATGGATACACCATTAGGAAGGAGGGGGGGTCCTGGAGCTTGTAAAACAACAAAGAATGTCAATACATGTATAGAAACTGAATGATCACCTACCTGTTAGACAGTAGCAAACAGATAGACAGCGAGCCGTACACAGTGACAGATCGATGGACCCTTGATGGACAGACGCACCATCAGGGAGG
Organism: Salminus brasiliensis; assembly: GCF_030463535.1. NCBI lineage: Eukaryota > Metazoa > Chordata > Actinopteri > Characiformes > Bryconidae > Salminus > Salminus brasiliensis. Next base: position 20,103,635 of record NC_132898.1, on the reverse strand, counting down.
GAAGGGGTAATGGCATCCTCTAAACGTGTAAGACAACAAAGAAAATCAATACATGTATAGAAACTGAATGATTACCTAACTCTTACACACTTGCAGTCAGATAGATAGTGAGTCAAGGGGTAATGGCATCCTCTAAACCTGTAAGACAACAAAGAAAATCAATACATGTATAGAAACTGAATGATCACCTACCTGTTAGACAGGTGTAGACAGATAGACCGCGAGCCTTGCACAGTGGCAGATGGATGGAACCTTGATGGACAGATACACCATCAGAGATGGAAGTGGTAATGGCATCCTCTAAACCTGTAAGACAACAAAGAAAATAAATACATGTATAGAAACTGAATGATGACCTAACTATTAAACACTTGCAGTCAGATAGATATTGATTACACAAATAGTTGCAATGGACAGACCCTTGTTTGATGGATCCACCATTAGGAAGGAGGGGGGGGTCCTGGAGTCCTGAAAGCCTGTAAGACAATAAAGAAAATCAATACATGTACAGATACTGAATGATCACCTACCTGTTAGACAGTAGCAAACAGACAGACAGCGAGCCGTACACAGTGAAAGATGGATGGACTCTTGATGGACAGATGCACCATCAGGGAGGGAAGGGGGGGGGGTCCTGGAGTCCTGAAAGCCTGTATGGCAACAAAGAAAGTCAATACATGTATAGAAACTGAATGATGAACTAACTCTTACACATTGCAGTCAGATAGATATCGAGTCACACAAATAGTTACAATGGACAGACACTTCTTTGATGGATCCACCATTAGGAAGGAGGGGGGGGGTCCTGGAGTCCTGAAAGCCTGTAAGACAATAAAGAAAATCAATACATGTACAGATACTGAATGATCACCTACCTGTTAGACAGTAGCAAACAGACAGACAGCGAGCCGTACACACTGGCATATGGATGAAACCTCGATGGACAGATGCACATCAGGGAGGGAAGAGGTAATGGCATCCTCGGAACCTGAAAGACAACAAAGAAAATCAATACATGTATAGAAACTGAATGATCACCTACCTGTTAGACAGTAGCAAACAGATAGACAGCGAGCCGTACACAGTGGCAGATGAATGAAATCTTGATGGACAGATGCACCATCAGGGAGGGAATGGGTAATGGCATCCTCGGAACCTGAAAGACAACAAAGACAGTCAATACAGGTTTTGAAACTGAAAGATCACTCACCTTTTACACATTTGCAGAACAATACACAGTGAGCCAGACACAGCTGCAGACAGACAGACTGATGAAGGCTGGATCTACGGTCAGCGAGGGAGGGGCTCAAAATGTCCTAAAGGTGTAAGACAAAAAAAAATCAATACATGTATAGAAACTGAATGATCACCTACCTGTTAGACAGTAGCAAACAGTTAGACAGCGAGCCATACACAGTGGCAGATGGATGGAACCTTGATGGACAGATGCTTAATCAGAAAGGGAAGGGTTATTGGCATCCTCAGAACCTAAAAGATAAAGACAACCAATACAGGTTTTGAAACTGAAAGATCACTTACCTTTTACACAGTTGCAGAACAATACACAGTGAGCCAGACACAGCTGCAGACGGACAGATTGATGGTGGCTGGATCCACGGTCAGCGAGGGAGGAGCTCAGAAGGTCCTAAACCTATAAGACAAAAACAAGTCAATACATGTATAGAAACTGAATGATGAACTAACTCTTACACACTTGCAGTCAGATAGATATCGAGTCACACAAATAGTTACAATGGACAGACACTTGTTTGATGGATCCACCATTAGGAAGAAGGGGGGGGGGGTCCTGGAGTCCTGAAAGCCTGTAAGATGACAAAGAAAGTCAATACATGTATAGAAACTGAATGATCACCTACCTTTTAGACAGTAGCAAACAGATAGACAACGAGCCGTACACAGTGACAGATGGATGGACCCTTGATGGACAGATGCACCATCAGGGAGGGAAGGGGTAATGGCATTCTCTAAACCTGTAAGACAACAAAGAAAATCAATACATGTATAGAAACTGAATGATCACCTACCGTTAGACAGTAGCAAACAGATAGACAGTGAGCCATACACAGTGGCAGATGGATAGAACCTTGATGGACAGGCGCACCATCAGGAAGGGAAGGAGTATTGGCATCCTCAGAACCTAAAAGATAACAAAGACAATCAATACAGGTTTTGAAACTGAAATATCACTTACCTTTTACACAGTTGCAGAACAATACACAGTGAGGCAGATACAGCTGCAGACGGAAGGATTGATGGAGGCTGGATCTACGGTCAGCGACGGAGGGGCTCAGAAGGTCCTAAACCTGTAAGACAAAAAAAAACAAAAACATCAATACATGTATAGAAACTGAATGATGAACTAACTCTTGCACACTTGCAGTCAGATAAATATCGAGTCACACAAATAGTTGCAATGGAAAGACACTTGTTTGATGGATCCACCATTAGGAAGGAGGGGGAGGGGGATCCTGGAGTCCTGGAAGCCTGTAAGACAGCAAAGAAAATCAATACATGTAAAGAAACTGAATGATCACCTACCTGTTAGACAGTGGCAAACAGATAGACAACGTGTCGTACACAGTGACAGATGGATGGAACCTTGATGGACAGATGCACCATCAGGGAGGAAAGGGGGGGGGGGTTCTTGAGTCCTGAAAGCCTGTAAGACAACAAAAAAAGTCAATACATGTATAGAAACTGAATGATCACCTACCTGTTAGTCAGTAGCAAACAGTTAGACAGCGAGCCGTACACAGTGAATGATGGATGGACCCTTGATGGACAGATGCACCATCAGGGAGAGAAGGGGTAATGGCATCCTCGGAACCTGAAAGACAACAAAAACAGTCAATACAGGTTTTAAAACTGAAAGATCACTTACCTTTTACACAGTTGCAGAATAATAAACAGTGAGGCAGACACAGCTGCAGATGGACAGATTGATGGTGGCTGAATTTCCGGTCAGGGAGGGAGGGGCTCTGAAAGTCCTAAACCTGTAAGACAAAAAAAAAACAAAAAAACGTCAATACATGTATAGAAACTGAATGATGAACTAACTCTTACACACTTGCAGTCAAAAAGATCGAGTCACACAAATAGTTGAAATGGATAGACACTTGTTTGATGGATCCACCATTAGGAAGGAGGGAAGGGGTAATGGCATCCTCTAAACCTGTAAGACAACAAAGAAAATCAATACATGTATAGAAACTGAATGATCACCTACCTGTTACACAGTAGCAAACAGATAGACAGCGAGCCGTACACAGTGGCAGATGGATGGAACCTTGATGGACAGATGCACCATCAGGGAGGGAAGGGGTAATGGCATCCTCTTAACCTGGAAGAGAACAAAGAAAATCAATACCTGTATAGAAACTGAATGATCACCTACCTGTTAGACAGTAGCAAACAGATAGACAGCGAGCCGTACACAGTTGCAGATGGATGAAACCTTGATGGACAGATGCACCATCAGGGAGGGAAGGGGTATTGGCATCCTCAGAACCTAAAAGACAACAAAGAAAATCAATACAGGTTTTGAAACTGAAAGATCACTTACCTTTTACACAGTTGCAGAACAATAGACAGTGAACAAGACACAGCTGCAGATGGACAGATTGATGGAAGCTTGATCTACGGTCAGCGAGGGACAGGCTCAGAAGGTCCTAAACGTGTGAGACAAAAAAAAGTAAATACACATATAGAAACTGAATGATGAACTAACTCTTACACACTTGCAGTCAGATAAATATCGAATCACACAAATAGTTGCAATGGACAGACACTTGTTTGATGGATCCACAATTAGGAAGGAGGGGGGGGTCCTGGAGTCCTGAAAGCCTGTAAGACAACAAAGAAAATCAATACATGTATAGAAACTGAATGATCACCTACCTGTTAGACAGTAGCAAACAGATAGACAGCGAGCCGTACACAGTGGCATATGGATGAAACCTCGATGGACAGATGCACATCAGGGAGGAAAGAGGTAATGGCATCCTCGGAACCTGAAAGACAACAAAGACAGTCAATACAGGTTTTGAAACTGAAAGATCACTTATCTTTTACACAGTTGCAGAACAATACACAGTGAGCCAGATACAGCTGCAGACGGACAGATTGATGGAGGCTGGATCTACGGTCAGCGAGGGAGGGGCTCAGAAGGTCCTAAAGCTGTAAGACACAAAAAAGTCAATGCATGTATAGAAACTGAATGATGAACTAACTCTTGCACACTTGCAGTCAGATAAATATCGAGTCACACAAATAGTTGCAATGGAAAGACACTTGTTTGATGGATCCACCATTAGGAAGGAGGGGGAGGGGGATCCTGGAGTCCTGGAAGCCTGTAAGACAGCAAAGAAAATCAATACATGTAAAGAAACTGAATGATCACCTACCTGTTAGACAGTGGCAAACAGATAGACAACGTGTCGTACACAGTGACAGATGGATGGAACCTTGATGGACAGATGCACCATCAGGGAGGAAAGGGGGGGGGGGTTCTTGAGTCCTGAAAGCCTGTAAGACAACAAAAAAAGTCAATACATGTATAGAAACTGAATGATCACCTACCTGTTAGTCAGTAGCAAACAGTTAGACAGCGAGCCGTACACAGTGAATGATGGATGGACCCTTGATGGACAGATGCACCATCAGGGAGAGAAGGGGTAATGGCATCCTCGGAACCTGAAAGACAACAAAAACAGTCAATACAGGTTTTAAAACTGAAAGATCACTTACCTTTTACACAGTTGCAGAATAATAAACAGTGAGGCAGACACAGCTGCAGATGGACAGATTGATGGTGGCTGAATTTCCGGTCAGGGAGGGAGGGGCTCTGAAAGTCCTAAACCTGTAAGACAAAAAAAAAACAAAAAAACGTCAATACATGTATAGAAACTGAATGATGAACTAACTCTTACACACTTGCAGTCAAAAAGATCGAGTCACACAAATAGTTGAAATGGATAGACACTTGTTTGATGGATCCACCATTAGGAAGGAGGGAAGGGGTAATGGCATCCTCTAAACCTGTAAGACAACAAAGAAAATCAATACATGTATAGAAACTGAATGATCACCTACCTGTTACACAGTAGCAAACAGATAGACAGCGAGCCGTACACAGTGGCAGATGGATGGAACCTTGATGGACAGATGCACCATCAGGGAGGGAAGGGGTAATGGCATCCTCTTAACCTGGAAGAGAACAAAGAAAATCAATACCTGTATAGAAACTGAATGATCACCTACCTGTTAGACAGTAGCAAACAGATAGACAGCGAGCCGTACACAGTTGCAGATGGATGAAACCTTGATGGACAGATGCACCATCAGGGAGGGAAGGGGTATTGGCATCCTCAGAACCTAAAAGACAACAAAGAAAATCAATACAGGTTTTGAAACTGAAAGATCACTTACCTTTTACACAGTTGCAGAACAATAGACAGTGAACAAGACACAGCTGCAGATGGACAGATTGATGGAAGCTTGATCTACGGTCAGCGAGGGAGAGGCTCAGAAGGTCCTAAACGTGTGAGACAAAAAAAAGTAAATACACATATAGAAACTGAATGATGAACTAACTCTTACACACTTGCAGTCAGATAAATATCGAATCACACAAATAGTTGCAATGGACAGACACTTGTTTGATGGATCCACAATTAGGAAGGAGGGGGGGGTCCTGGAGTCCTGAAAGCCTGTAAGACAACAAAGAAAATCAATACATGTATAGAAACTGAATGATCACCTACCTGTTAGACAGTAGAAAACAGATAGACAGCGAGCCGTACACAGTGACAGATGGATGGACCCTTGATGGAAAGATGAACCATCAGGGAGGGAATGGGTAATGGCATCCTCTAAACCTGTAAGAAAACAAAGAAAATCAATACATGTATAGAAACTGAATGATCACCTACCTGTTAGTCAGTAGCAAACAGATAAAAAACGAGCCGTACACAGTGACACATGGATGAACCCTTGATGGACAGATGCACCATCAGGGAGGGAAGGGGTAATGGCATCCTCTAAACCTGTAAGACAACTAAGAAAATCAATACATGTATAGAAATCGAATGATCACCTACCTGTTAGACAGGTACAGACAGATAGACAGCGAGCCGTACACAGTGTCATATGGATGAAACCTTAATGGACAGATGCACCATCAGGGAGGGAAGGGGTAATGGCATCCTCTAAACCTGTAAGACAACAAAGAAAATCAATACATGTATAAAAACTGAATGACGAACTAATTCTTATACACTTGCAGTCAAATAAATATAGAATCACACAAATAGTTGCAATAGACAGACACTTGTTTGATGGATCCACCATTAGGAAGGGGGGGGGGCCCTGGAGTCCTGAAAGCCTGTAAGACAACAAAGAAAATCAATACGTGTATAGAAACTGAATGATCACCTACCTGTTACACAGGTGCAGACAGATAGACCCTTGATTGACAGATGCATCATCAGGGAGGGAAGGGGTAATGGCATCCTCTAAACCTGTAAGACAAAAAAGAAAATCAATACATGTATAGAAACTGAATGATCACCTACCTGTTACACAGTAGCAAACAGATAGACAGCGAGCCATACACAGTGGCAGATGGATGGAACCTTGATGGACAGATGCACCATCAGGAAGGGAAGGGGTATTGGCATCCTCAGAACCTAAAAGATAAAGACAATCAATACAGGTTTTGAAACTGAAAGATCACTTACCTTTTACACAGTTGCAGAACAATAGACAGTGAGCCAGACACAGCTGCAGACGGACAAATTGATGGTGGCTGGATCTACGGTCAGGGAGGGAGGGCTCTGAAAGTCCTAAACCTGTAAGACAAAAAAAAAAACGTCAATACATATATAGAAACTGAACGATGAACTAACTCTTACACACTGGCAGTCAGATAGATATCGAGTCACACAAATAGTTGCAAAGGACAGACTCTTGTTTGATGGATCCACCATTAGGAAGGAGGGGGGGTCCTGGAGTCCTGAAAGCCTGAAAGACAACAAAGAAACTCAATACATGTATAGAAACTGAATGATCACCTACCTGTTAGACAGGTGCATACAGATAGACAGCGAGCCGTACACAGTGGCAGATGGATGGACCCTTGATGGACAGATGCACCATCAGGGAGGGAAGGGGTAATGGCATCCTCTAAACCTGCAAGACAACAAAGAAAATCAATACAGATATAGAAAATGAATAATCACCTACCTGTTAGAGAGTTGCAGACAGATTGACTGCGAGCCATACACAGTGACAGATGGATGGACCCTTGATGGACAGATGCACCATCAGGGAGGGAATGGGTAATGGCATCCACTAAACCTGTAAGACAACAAAGAAAATCAATACATGTATAGAAACTGAATGATCACCTACCTGTTAGACAGTAGAAAACAGATAGACAGCGAGCCAAACACAGTGACAGAAGGATGGACCCTTGATGGACAGATGCACCATCAGGGAGGGAATGGGTAATGGCATCCTATAAACCTGTAAGACAACAAAGAAAATCAATACATGTATAGAAACTGAATGATTACATAGCTGTTAGACAGTAGCAAACAGATAGACAGCGAGCCGTACACAGTGGCATATGGATGAAACCTTGATGGACAGATGCACCATCAGGGAGGGAAGGGGTAATGGCATCCTCGGAACCTGAAAGACAACAAAAACAGTCAATACAGGTTTTGAAACTGAAAGATCACTTACCTTTTACACAGTTGCAGAATAATAGACAGTGAGGCAGACACAGCTGCAGATGGACAGATTGATGGAGGCTGGATCTACGGTCAGCGATGGAGAGGCTCAGAAGGTCCTAAAGCTGTAAGACAAAAAAAAGTCAATACATGTATAGAAACTGAATGATGAACTAACTCTTACACACTTGCAGTCAGATAAATATCGAGTCACACAAATAGTTGCAATGGACAGACACTTGTTTGATGGATCCACCATTAGGAAGGAGGGGGGGGTCCTGGAGTCCTGAAAGCCTGTAAGACAGCAAAGAAAATCAATACATGTATAGAAACTGAATGATCACCTACCTGTTAGACAGTGGAAAACAGATAGACAACGAGCCGTACACAGTGACAAATGGATGGACCCTTGATGGACAGATGCACCATCAGGGAGGGAATGGGTAATGGCATCCTATAAACCTGTAAGACAACAAAGAAAATCAAAACATATATATAAACTGAATGATCACCTACCTGTTAGACAGTAGAAAAAAGATAGACATCGAGCCGTACACAGTGAATGATGGATGGACCCTTGATGGAGGGGGGGGGTTCTTGAGTCCTGAAAGCCTGTAAGACAACAAAGAAAGTCAATACATGTATAGAAACTGAATGATCACCTACCTGTTACACAGTAGCAAACAGATAGACAGCGAGCCGTACACAGTGGCAGATGGATGGAACCTTGATGGACAGATGCACCATCAGGGAGGGAAGGGGTAATGGCATCCTCTTAACCTGGAAGAGAACAAAGAAAATCAATACCTGTATAGAAACTGAATGATCACCTACCTGTTAGACAGTAGCAAACAGATAGACAGCGAGCCGTACACAGTTGCAGATGGATGAAACCTTGATGGACAGATGCACCATCAGGGAGGGAAGGGGTATTGACATCCTCAGAACCTAAAAGACAACAAAGACAATCAATACAGGTTTTGAAACTGAAAGATCACCTACCTGTTAGACAGTAGCAAACAGATTGACAGCGAGCCGTACACAGTGGCAGATGGATGGACCCTTGATGGACAGATGCACCATCAGGGAGGGAATGGGGATGTTCTTGAGTCCTGAAAGCCTGTAAGACAACAAAGAAAGTCAATACATGTATAGAAACTGAATGTTCACCTACCTGTTAGTCAGTAGCAAACAGATAGACAGCGAGCCGTACACAGTGAATGATGGATGGACCCTTGATGGACAGATGCACCATCAGGGAGGGAATGGGTAATGGCATCCTATAAACCTGTAAGACAACAAAGAAAATCAATACATGTATAGAATCTGAATGATTACATACCTGTTAGACAGTAGCAAACAGATAGACAGCGAGCCATACACAGTGGCATATGGATGAAACCTTGATAGACAGATGCACCATCAGGGAGGGAAGGGGTAATGGCATCCTCGGAACCTGAAAGACAACAAAAACAGTCAATAGAGGTTTTGAAACTGAAAGATCACTTACCTTTTACACAGTTGCAGAATAATAGACAGTGAGGCAGACACAGCTGCAGATGGACAGATTGATGGTGGCTGAATTTACGGTCAGGGAGGGAGGGGCTATGAAAGTCCTAAACATGTAAGAAAAAAAAAAAACAAAAGAAAAACGTCAATACATGTATAGAAACTGAATGATGAACTAACTCTTACACACTTGCAGTCAGAAAGATCGAGTCACACAAATAGTTGAAATGGACAGACACTTGTTTGATGGATCCACCATTAGGAAGGAGGGAAGGGGTAATGGCATCCTCTTAACCTGGAAGAGAACAAAGAAAATCAATACCTGTATAGAAACTGAATGATCACCTACCTGTTAGACAGTAGCAAACAGATAGACAGCGAGCCGTACACAGTTGCAGATGGATGAAACCTTGATGGACAGATGCACCATCAGGGAGGGAAGGGGTATTGGCATCCTCAGAAGGTAAAAGACAACAAAGACAATCAATACATGTATAGAAACTGAATGATCACCTACCCGTTACACAGTAGCAAACAGATAGACAGCGAGCCATACACAGTGGCAGATGGATGGAACCTTGATGGACAGATGCACAATCAGAAAGGGAAGGGTTATTGGCATCCTCAGAACCTAAAAGATAAAGACAATCAATACAGGTTTTGAAACTGTAATATCACTTACCTTTTACACAGTTGCAGAACAATAGACAGTAAGCCAGATACAGCTGCAGACGGACAGATTGATGGAGACTGGATCTACGGTCAGCGAGGGAGGGGCTCTGAAGATCCTAAAGCTGTAAGAAAAAAAAAAGTCAATACATATATAGAAATTGAATGATGAACTAACTCTTACACACTTGCAGTAGGATAAATATCGAGTTACACAAATAGTTGCAATGGACAGACACTTCTTTAATGGATCCACCATTAGGAAGGGGGGGGGGGTTCCTGGAGTCCTGAAAGCCTGAAAGACAACAAAGAAAATCAATACATGTATAGAAACTGAATGATCACCTACCTGTTAGACAGTAGCAAACAGATAGACAGCGAGCCGTACACAGTTGCAGATGGATGGACCCTTGATGGACAGATGCCCCATCAGGGAGGGAAGGGGTATTGGCATCCTCAGAACCTAAAAGATAAAGAAAATTAATACAGGTTTTGAAACTGAAAGATCACTTACCTTTTACACAGTTGAAGAACAATAGACAGTGAGGCATGGGGAATGGGGGGGTCCTGGAGTCCTGAAAGCCTGTAAGACAACAAAGAAAGTCAATACATGTTTAGAAACTGAATGATCACCTACCTGTTAGACAGTAGCAAACAGATAGACAGCGAGCCATACACAGTGGCAGATGGATGGAACCTTGATGGACAGATGCACCATCAGGGAGGGAAGGGGTAATGGCAACCTCGGAACCTGAAAGACAACAAAGACAGTCAATTAAAGTTTTGAAACTGAAAGATCACTTACCTTTTACACAGTTGCAGAACAATAGACAGTGAGGCAGACACAGCTGCAGACGGACAGATTGATGTAGGCTGGATATACGGTCAGCGAGGGAGGGGCTCAGAAGGTCCTAAACCTGTAAGACAAAAAAAAGTCAATACATGTGTAGAAACTGAATGATGAACTAACTCTTACACACTTGCAATCGGATAAATATGGAGCAACACAAATAGTTGCAATGGACAGACCCTTGTTTGATAGATCCACCATTAGGAAGGAGGGGGGCGTCCTGGAGTCCTGAAAGCCTGTAAGACAACAAAGAAAGTCAATACATGTATAGAAACTGAACGATCACCTACCTGTTAGACAGTAGCAAACAGATAAAAAATGAGCCGTACACAGTGACACATGGATGGACCCTTGATGGACAGATGCACCATCAGGGAGGGAAGGGGTAATGGCATCCTCTAAACCTGTAAGAAGACAAAGACAGTCAATACAGGTTTTGAAACTGAAAGATCACTTACCTTTTACACAGTTGCAGAACAATACACAGTGAGCCAGACACAGCTGCAGACGGACAGATTGATGGAGGCTGGATCTACAGTCAGCGAGGGAGGGGCTCAGAAGGTCCTAAACCTGTAAGACAAAAAAAAGTCATTACATATGAAGAAACTGAATGATGAACTAACTCTTACACAATTGCAATCGGATAGATATCGAGTTACACAAATAGTTGCAATGGACAGACCCTTGTTTGATGGATACACCATTAGGAAGGAGGGGGGGGTCCTGGAGTCCTGAAAGCCTGTAAAAAAACAAATAAAGTCAATACATGTATAGAAACTGAATGATCACCTACCTGTTAGACAGAAGAAAAAAGATAGACAGCGAGCCGTACACAGTGAAAGATGGACGGACCCTTGATGGACAGATGCACCATCAGGGACGGAAGGGGTAATGTCATCCTCTAAACCTGTAAGACAACAAAGACAGTCAATACAGGTTTTGAATCTGAAAGATCACTTACCTTTAACACAGTTGCAGAACAATACACAGTGAGCCAGACACAGCTGCAGACGGACAGATTGATGGTGGCTGAATCTACGGTCAGGGAGGGAGGGGCTAAGAAGGTCCTAAACCTGTAAGACAAAAAAAAGTCAATGCATATATAGAAATTGAATGATGAACTAACTCTTACACACTTGCAGTAGGATAAATATCGAGTCACACAAATAGTTGCAATGGACAGACACTTCTTTGATGGATCCACCATTAGGAAGGAGGGGGGGTCCTGGAGTCCTGAAAGCCTGTAAGAGAACAAAGAAAATCAATACATGTATAGAAACTGAATGATCACCTACCTGTTAGACAGTAGAAAACAGAAAGACAGCGAGCCGTACACAGTGACAGATGGATGGACCCTTGATGGACAGATGCACCATCAGGGAGGGAATGGGTAATGACATCCTCTAAACCTGTAAGACAACAAAAAATAAATAAATACATGTATAGAAACTGAATGATCACCTACCTGTTAGACAGGTGAAGACAGACAGACAGCGAGCCGTACACAGTGGCAGATGGATGGAACCTTGATGGACAGATGCTCCACCAGGGAGGGAAGGGGTAATGGCATCCTCTAAACCTGTAAGACAACAAAGAAAATCAATACATGTATAGAAACTGAATGATCACCTACCTGTTAGTCAGTAGCAAACAGATAGACAGCGAGCCGTACACAGTTGCAGATGGATGGACCCTTGATGGACAGATGCACCATCAGGGAGGGAAGGGGTAATGGCATCCTCTAAACCTGTAAGACAACAAAGAAAATCAATACATGTATTGAAACTGAATGATCACCTACCTGTTACACAGTAGCAAACAGATAGACAGCGAGCCATACACAGTGGCAGATGGATGGAACCTTGATGGACAGATGCACCATCAGGGAGGGAAGGGGAAATGGCATCCTCTAAACCTGGAAGAGAACAAAGAAAATCAATACATGCAAAGAAACTGAATGATCACCTACCTGTTACACAGTAGCAAACAGATTGACAGCGAGCCATACAAAGTGGTAGATGGATTAAACCTTGATGGACAGATGTACCATCAGGGAGGGAAGGGGTAATGGCATCCTCTAAACCTGTAAGACAACAAAGAAAATCAATACATGTATAGAAACTGAATGATCACCTACCTGTTAGACAGTAGCAAGCAGATTGACAGCGAGCCGTACAAAGTGGTAGATGGATTAAACCTCGATGGACAGATGTACCATCAGGGAGGGAAGGGGTAATGGCATTCTCGGAACCTGAAAGACAACAAAGAAAATCAATACATGTTTAGAAACTGAATGATCACCTACCTGTTAGACAGCAGCAAACAGATAGACAACGAGCCGTACACAGTGACAGATGGATGGACCCTTGATGGACAGATGCACCATCAGGGAGGGAAGGGGTAATGGCATCCTCTAAACCTGTAAGACAACAAAAAAAATCAATACATGTATAGAAAGTGAATGATCACCTACCTGTTAGACAGTAGCAAATAGATTGACAGCGAGCCGTACAAAGTGGTAGATGGATTAAACCTTGATGGACAGATACACCATCAGGGAGGGAAGGGGTAATGGCATCCTCGGAACCTGAAAAACAACAAAGACAGTCAATACAGGTTTTGAATCTGAAAGATCACTTACCTTTTACACAGTTGCAGAACAATACACAGTGAGCCAGACACAGCTGCAGACGGACAGATTGATGGAGGCTGGATTTACGGTCAGCGAGGGAGGGGCTAAGAAGGTCCTAAACCTTTAAGACAAAAAAAAGTCAATGCATATATAGAAATTGAATGATGAACTAACTCTTACACACTTGCAGTAGGATAAATATCGAGTCACACAAATAGTTGCAATGGACAGACACTTCTTTGATGGATCCACCATTAGGAAGGAGGGGGGGGTCCTGGAGTCCTGAAAGCCTGTAAGACAACAAAGAAAATCAATACATGTATAGAAACTGAATGATCACCTACCTGTTAGACAGTAGAAAACAGATAGACAGCGAGCCGTACACAGTGACAGATGGATGGACCCTTGATGGACAGATGCACCATCAGAAATTGAATGGGTAATGGCATCCTCTAATCCTGTAAGACAACAAAAAAAAATAAATACATGTATAGAAACTGAATGATCACCTACCTGTTAGACAAGTGCAGACAGACAGACAGCGAGCCGTACACAGTGGCAGATGGATGGAACCTTGATGGACAGATGCACCATCAGGGAGGGAAGGGGTAATGGCATCCTCTAAACCTGGAAGAGAACAAAGAAAATAAACACCTGTATAGAAACTGAATGATCACCTACCTGTTAGTCAGTAGCAAACAGATAGACAGCGAGCCGTAAACAGTTGCAGATGGATGGACCCTTGGTGGACAGATGCACCATCAGGGAGGGAAGGGGTATTGACATCCTCAGAACCTAAAAGATAACAAAGAAAATTAATACAGGTTTTGAAACTGAAAGATCACTTATCTTTTACACAGTTGCAGAACAATAGACAGTGAGGCATGGGGAATGGGGGGGTCCTGGAGTCCTGAAAGCCTGTAAGACAACAAAGAAAATCAATACATGTATAGAAACTGAATGATCACCTACCTGTTAGATAGTAGAAAACAGATAGACAGTGAGCCGTACAGTGACAGATGGATGGACCCTTGATGGACAGATGCACCATCAGGGAGGGAATGGGTAATGGCATCCTCTAAACCTGTAAGACAACAAAGAAAATAAATACATGTATAGAAACTGAATGATCACCTACTTGTTAGACAGTAGCAGACAGACAGACAGCGAGCCGTACACAGTGGCAGATGGATGGAACCTTGATGGACAGATGCACCATCAGGGAAGGAATGGGTAATGGCATCCTCTAAACCTGTAAGACAACAAAGAAAATCAATACATGTATAAAACTGAATGATCACCTACCTGTTAGACAGTAGCAAACAGATAGACAGCGAGCCATACACAGTGGCAGATGGATGGGACCTTGATGGACAGATGCACCATCAGGAAGGGAAGGGGTATTGGCATCCTCAGAAACTAATAGATAACAAAGACAATCGATACAGGTTTTGAAACTGAAATATCACTTACCTTTTACACAGTTGCAGAACAATAGACAGTGAGCCAGACACAGCTGCAGATGGACAGATTGATGGTGGCTAAATCTACGGTCAGGGAGGGAGGGGCTCTGAAGGTCCTAAACCTGTAAGACAAAAAAAAAAAAAAACGTCAATACTTGTATAGAAACTGAATGATCACCTACCTGTTAGACAGTAGAAAACAGATAGACAACGAGCCGTACACAGTGACAGATGGATGGACCCTTGACGGACAGATGCACCATCAGGGAGGGAAGGGGTAATGGCATCCTCTAAACCTATAAGACAACAAAGAAAATCAATACATGTATAGAAACTGAATGATCACCTACCTGTTAGACAGCGAGCCGTACACAGTGACAGATGGATGGACCCTTGATTGACAGATGCACCATCAGGGAGGGAATGGGGGGGGGTCCTGGAGTACTGAAAGCCTGTAAGACAACAAAGCAAGTCAATACATGTATAGAAACTGAATGATCACCTACCTGTTAGACAGCAGCAAACAGATAGACAACGAGCCGTACACAGTGACAGATGGATGGACCCTTGACGGACAGATGCACCATCAGGGAGGGAAGGGGTAATGGCAACCTTGGAACATGAAAGACAACAAAGACAGTCAATACAGGTTTTGAAACTGAAAGATCACTTACCTTTTACACAGTTGCAGAACAATACACAGTGAGCCAGAAAGAGCTGCAGATGGACAGATTGATGGAGGCTGAATCTACGGTCGGCGAGGGAGGGGCTCAGAAGGTCCTAAACCTATAAGACAAAAAAAAAGTCAATACATGTTTAGAAACTGAATGATGAACTAACTCTTACACACTTGCAATCGGATAGATATCGAGTTACACAAATAGTTGCAATGGACAGACCCTTGTTTGATGGATACACCATTAGGAAGGAGGGGGGGTCCTGGAGTCCTGAAAGCCTGTAAGACAACAAAGAAAATCAATACATGTATAGAAACTGAATGATCACCTACCTGTTAGTCAGTAGCAAACAGATAGACAGCGAGCTGTACACAGTTGCAGATGGATGGACCCTTGATGGACAGATGCACCATCAGGGAGGGAAGGGGTAATGGCATCCTCTAAACCTGTAAGACAACAAAGAAAATCAATACATGTATTGAAACTGAATGATCACCTACCTGTTACACAGTAGCAAACAGATAGACAGCGAGCCATACACAGTGGCAGATGGATGGAACCTTGATGGACAGATGCACCATGAGGGAGGGAAGGGGTAATGGCATCCTCTAAACCTGTAAGACAACAAAGAAAATCAATACATGTATAGAAACTGAATGATCACCTACCTGTTAGACAGTAGCAAACAGATAGACAGCGAGCCATACACAGTGGCAGATGGATGGACCCTTGACGGACAGATGCACCATCAGGGAGGGAAGGGGTAATGGCAACCTTGGAACATGAAAGACAACAAAGACAGTCAATACAGGTTTTGAAACTAAAAGATCACTTACCTTTTACACAGTTGCAGAACAATACACAGTGAGCCAGAAAGAGCTGCAGATGGACAGATTGATGGAGGCTGGATGTACGGTCGGTGAGGGAGGGGCTCAGAAGGTCCTAAACCTATAAGACAAAAAAAAAGTCAATACATGTTTAGAAACTGAATGATGAACTAACTCTTACACACTTGCAATCGGATAGATATCGAGTTACACAAATAGTTGCAATGGACAGACCCTTGTTTGATGGATACACCATTAGGAAGGAGGGGGGGGTCCTGGAGTCCTGAAAGCCTGTAAGACAACAAAGAAAATCAATACATGTATAGAAACTGAATGATCACCTACCTGTCAGACAGCAGCAAACAGATAGACAGCGAGCCATACACAGTAGCAGATGGATGGAACCTTGATGGACAGATGCACCATGAGGGAGGGAAGGGGTAATGGCATCCTCTAAACCTGTAAGAGAACAAAGAAAATCAATACATGTATAGAAACTGAATGATCACCTACCTGTTAGACAGCAGCAAACAGATAGACAACGAGCCGTACACAGTGACAGATGGATGGACCCTTGATAAACAGATGCACAATCAGGGAGGGAAAGGGTAATGGCATTCTCGGAACCTGAAACACAACAAAGAAAATCAATACATGTATAGAAACTGAATGATCACCTACCTGTTAGACAGCAGCAAAAAGATAGACAACGAGCCGTACACAGTGACAGATGGATGGACCCTTGACGGACAGATGCACCATCAGGGAGGGAAGGGGTAATGGCAACCTTGGAACATGAAAGACAACAAAGACAGTCAATACAGGTTTTGAAACTAAAAGATCACTTACCTTTTACACAGTTGCAGAACAATACACAGTGAGCCAGAAAGAGCTGCAGATGGACAGATTGATGGAGGCTGGATGTACGGTCGGCGAGGGAGGGGCTCAGAAGGTCCTAAACCTATAAGACAAAAAAAAAGTCAATACATGTTTAGAAACTGAATAATGAACTAACTCTTACACACTTGCAATCGGACAGATATCGAGTTACACAAATAGTTGCAATGGACAGACCCTTGTTTGATGGATACACCATTAGGAAGGAGGGGGGGGTCCTGGAGTCCTGAAAGCCTGTAAGACAACAAAGAAAATCAATACATATATAGAAACTGAATGATCACCTACCTGTTAGACAGCAGCAAACAGATAGACAGCGAGCCATACACAGTGGCAGATGGATGGAACCTTGATGGACAGATGCACCATGAGATGGGGAAGGGGTAATGGCATCCTCTAAACCTGTAAGAGAACAAAGAAAATCAATACATGTATAGAAACTGAATGATCACCTACCTGTTAGACAGCAGCAAACAGATAGACAACGAGCCGTACACAGTGACAGATGGATGGACCCTTGATAAACAGATGCACAATCAGGGAGGGAAAGGGTAATGGCATTCTCGGAACCTGAAAGACAACAAAGAAAATCAATACATGTATAGAAACTGAATGATCCCCTACCTGTTAGACAGTAGCAAACAGATTGACAGCGAGCCGTACAAAGTGGTAGATGGATTAAACCTCGATGGACAGATGTACCATCAGGGAGGGATGGGGTAATGGCATCCTCTAAACCTGTAAGACAACAAAGAAAATCAATACATGTATAGAAACTGAATGATCACCTACCTGTTAGAAAGTAGCAAACAGATTGACAGCGAACCGTACAAAGTGGTAGATGGATTAAACCTTCATGGACAGATGAACCATCAGGGAGGGAAGGGGTAATGGCATCGTCGGAACCTGTAAGACAAAAAAGAAAATCAATACATGTATAGAAACTGAATGATCACCTACCTGTTAGACAGTAGAAAACAGATAGACAGCGAGCCGTACACAGTGACAGACGGATGGACCCTTGATGGACAGATGCACCATCAGGGATTGAATGGGTAATGGCATCCTCTAAACCTGTAAGACAACAAAAAAAAATAAATACATGTATAGAAACTGAATGATCACCTACCTGTTAGACAGGTGCAGACAGACAGACAGCGAGCCGTACACAGTGGCAGATGGATGGAACCTTGATGGACAGATGCACCATCAGGGAGGGAAGGGGTAATGGCATCCTCTAAACCTGTAAGACAACAAAGAAAATCAATACATGTATAGAAACTGAATGATCACCTACCTGTTAGACAGTAGAAAACAGATAGACAGCGAGCCATACAGAGTTGCAGATGGATGGAACCTTGATGGACAGATGCACCATCAGGGAGGGAAGGGGTAATGGCATCCTCTAAACCTATAAGACAAGAAAGAAAATCAATACATGTATAGAAACTGAATGATCACCTACCTGTTAGACAGTAGAAAACAGATAGACAGCGAGCCGTACACAGTGACAGATGGATGGACCCTTGATGGACAGATGCACCATCAGGGATTGAATGGGTAATGGCATCCTCTAAACCTGTAAGACAACAAAAAAAAATAAATACATGTATAGAAACTGAATGATCACCTACCTGTTAGACAGGTGCAGACAGACAGACAGCGAGCCGTACACAGTGGCAGATGGATGGAACCTTGATGGACAGATGCACCATCAGGGAGGGAAGGGGTAATGGCATCCTCTAAACCTGTAAGACAACAAAGAAAATCAATACATGTATAGAAACTGAATGATCACCTACCTGTTACACAGTAGAAAACAGATAGACAGCGAGCCATACAGAGTTGCAGATGGATGGAACCTTGATGGACAGATGCACCATCAGGGAGGGAAGGGGTAATGGCATCCTTTAAACCTATAAGACAAGAAAGAAAATCAATACATGTATAGAAACTGAATGATCACCTACCTGTTAGACAGTAGAAAACAGACAGACAACGAGCCGTACACAGTGACAGATGGATGGACCCTTGACGGACAGATGCACCATCAGGGAGGGAAGGGGTAATGGCATCCTCTAAACCTATAAGACAACAAAGAAAATCAATACATGTATAGAAACTGAATGATCACCTACCTGTTAGACAGTAGAAAACAGATAGACAGCGAGCCGTACACAGTGACAGATGGATGGACCCTTGATTGACAGATGCACCATCAGGGAGGGAATGGGGGGGGGGGTCCTGGAGTACTGAAAGCCTGTAAGACAACAAAGCAAGTCAATACATGTATAGAAACTGAATGATCACCTACCTGTTAGACAGCAGCAAACAGATAGACAACGAGCCGTACACAGTGACAGATGGATGGACCCTTGACGGACAGATGCACCATCAGGGAGGGTAGGGGTAATGGCAACCTTGGAACATGAAAGACAACAAAGACAGTCAATACAGGTTTTGAAACTGAAAGATCACTTACCTTTTACACAGTTGCAGAACAATACACAGTGAGCCAGAAAGAGCTGCAGATGGACAGATTGATGGAGGCTGAATCTACGGTCGGCGAGGGAGGGGCTCAGAAGGTCCTAAACCTATAAGACAAAAAAAAAGTCAATACATGTTTAGAAACTGAATGATGAACTAACTCTTACACACTTGCAATCGGATAGATATCGAGTTACACAAATAGTTGCAATGGACAGACCCTTGTTTGATGGATACACCATTAGGAAGGAGGGGGGTTCCTGGAGTCCTGAAAGCCTGTAAGACAACAAAGAAAATCAATACATGTATAGAAACTGAATGATCACCTACCTGTTAGTCAGTAGCAAACAGATAGACAGCGAGCTGTACACAGTTGCAGATGGATGGACCCTTGATGGACAGATGCACCATCAGGGAGGGAAGGGGTAATGGCATCCTCTAAACCTGTAAGACAACAAAGAAAATCAATACATGTATTGAAACTGAATGATCACCTACCTGTTACACATTAGCAAACAGATAGACAGC
This sequence comes from Salminus brasiliensis, assembly GCF_030463535.1. Taxonomy (NCBI): domain Eukaryota; kingdom Metazoa; phylum Chordata; class Actinopteri; order Characiformes; family Bryconidae; genus Salminus; species Salminus brasiliensis. The sequence goes on along the minus strand of NC_132898.1, from coordinate 20,083,342 downwards.
GAGCCATACACAGTGGCAGATGGATTAAACCTTGATGGAAAGATGCACCATCAGGGAGGGAAAGGGTAATGGCATCCTTGGAACCTGAAAGACAACAAAGAAAATCAATACATGTATAGAAACTGAATTATCACCTACCTGTTAGACAGTAGCAAACAGATAGACAGCGAGCCGTACACAGTGGCAGATGGATGAAACCTTGATGGACAGATGCACCATCAGGGAGGGAAGGGGTAATGGCATCCTCTAAACCTATAAGACAAGAAAGAAAATCAATACATGTATAGAAACTGAATGATCACCTACCTGTTAGACAGGTGCAGACAGACTGACAGCGAGCTATACACAGTGGCAGATGGATGGAACCTTGATGGACAGATGCACCATCAGGAAGGGAAGGGGTATTGGCATCCTCAGAAACTAATAGATAACAAAAACAATCGATACAGGTTTTGAAACTGAAATATCACTTACCTTTTACACAGTTGCAGAACAATAGACAGTGAGCCAGACACAGCTGCAGATGGACAGATTGATGTTGGCTAAATCTACGGTGAGGGAGGGAGGGGATCAGAAGGTCCTGAACCTGTAATACAAAAAGAAAACGTCAATACATGTATAGAAACTGAATGATGAACTAACTTTTACACACTTGCAGTCAGAAAGATAGAGTCACACAAATAGTTGCAATGGACAGACACTTGTTTGATGGATCCACCATTAGGAAGGAGGGGGGGGTGGTCCTGGAGTCCTGAAAGTCTGTAAAACAACAAAGAAAATCAATACATGTATAGAAACTGAATGATCACCTACCTGTTAGAAAGAAAAAAGATAGACAGCGAGCCGTACACAGTGACAGATGGATGGACCCTTGATGGACAGATGCACCATCAGGGAGGGAATGGGGCGGTCCTGGAGTCCTGAAAGCCTGTAAAACAAAGAAAGTCAATACATGTATAGAAACTGAAAGATCACCTACCTGTTAGACAGTAGCAAACAGATAGACAACGAGCCATACACAGTGACAGATGGATGGACCCTTGATGGACAGATGCACCATCAGGGACGGAAGGGGTAATGTCATCCTCTAAACCTGTAAGACAACAAAGAAAATCAATACATGTATAGAAACTGAATGATCACCTACCTGTTAGACAGTAGCAAACAGACTGACAGCGAGCCGTATAAAGTGGTAGATGGATTAAACCTTGATGGACAGATGCACCATCAGGGAGAGAAGGGGTATTGGCATCCTCGGAACCTGAAAGACAACAAAGACAGTCAATACAGGTTTTGAAACTGAAAGATCACTTACCTTTTAGACAGTTGCAGAACAATAGACAGTGAGGCATGGGGAATGGGGGGGTCCTGGAGTACTGAAAGCCTGTAAGACAACAAAGAAAATCAATACATGTATAGAAACTGAATGATCACCTACCTGTTAGACAGTAGAAAACAGATAGACAGCGAGCCGTACACAGTGACAGATGGATGGACCCTTGATGGACAGATGCACCATCAGGGAGGGAAGGGGTAATGGCATCCTCTAAATCTGGAAGAGAACAAATAAAATAAATACCTGTATAGAAACTGAATGATCACCTACCTGTTAGTCAGTAGCAAACAGATAGACAGCGAGCCGTACACAGTTGCAGATGGATGGACCCTTGATGGACAGATGCACCATCAGGGAGGGAAGGGGTATTGGCATCCTGCGAACCTAAAAGACAACAAAGAAAATTAATACAGGTTTTGAAACTGAAAGATCACTTACCTTTTACACAGTTGTAGAACAATACACAGTGAGCCAGACAGAGCTGCAGATGGACAGATTGATGGAGGCTGGATCTACGGTCGGTGAGGGAGGGGCTCAGAAGGTCCTAAACCTGTAAGACATAAAAAAGTCAATACATGTGTAGAAACTGAAAGATGAACTAACTCTTACACACTTGCAATCGGATAGATATCGAGTGACACAAATAGTTGCAATGGACAGACCCTTGTTTGATGGATACACCATTAGGAAGGGGGGGGGGTCCTGGAGTCCTGAAAGCCTGTAAGACAACATAGAAAGTCAATACATGTATAGAAACTGAATGATCACCTACCTGTTAGACAGGTGCAGACAGACAGACAGCGAGCCGTACACAGTGGCAGATGGATGGAACCTTGATGGACAGATGCACCATCAGGGAGGGAAGGGGTAATGGCATCCTCTAAACCTGTAAGACAACAAAGAAAATCAATACATGTATAGAAACTGAATGATCACCTACCTATTAGACAGTAGCAAATAGATAGACAGCGATCCATACACAGTGGCAGATGGATGGAACCTTGATGGACAGATGCACCATCAGGGAGGGAAGGGGTAATGGCATCCTCTAAACCTGTAAGACAAAAAAGAAAATCAATACATGTATAGAAACTGAATGATCACCTACCTGTTAGACAGTAGCAAACAGATAGACAGCGAGCCATACACAGTGGCAGAAGGATGGAACCTTGATGGACAGATGCACCATCAGGGAGGGAAGGGGTAATGGCATCCTCTAAACCTGAAAGAGAACAAAGAAAATCAATACATGTATAGAAACTGAATGATCACCTACCTGTTAGACAGTAGCAAACAGATTGACAGCGAGCCGTACAAAGTGGTAGATGGATTAAACCTTGATGGACAGATGCACCATCAGGGAGGGAAAAGGTAATGGCATCCTCGGAACCTGAAAGACAACGAAGAAAATCAATACATGTATAGAAACTGAATGATCACCTACCTGTTAGACAGAAGCAAACAGATTGACAGAGAGCCGTACAAAGTGGTAGATGGATTAAACCTTGATGGACAGATGTACCATCAGAGGGGAAGGGGTAATGGCATCCTCGGAACCTGAAAGACAACAAAGAAAATCAATACATGTATAGAAACTGAATGATCACCTACCTGTTAGACAGTAGCAAAAAGATAGACAACGAGCCGTACACAGTGAAAGATGGATGGACCCTTGATGGACAGATGCACCATCAGGGAGGGAAGGGGTAATGGCATCCTCTAAACCTGCAAGACAAGAAAGAAAATCATTACATGTATAGAAACTGAATGATCACCTACCTGTTAGACAGTAGAAAACAGACAGACAGCGAGCCGTACACAGTGGCAGATGGATGGAACCTTGATGGACAGATGCACCATGAGGGAGGGAAGGGGTAATGGCATCCTCTAAACCTGTAAGACAACAAAGAAAATCAATACATGTATTGAAACTGAATGATCACCTACCTGTTACACAGTAGCAAACAGATAGACAGCGAGCCATACACAGTGGCAGATGGATGGAACCTTGATGGACAGATGCACCATCAGGGAGGGAAGGGGTAATGGCATCCTCTAAACCTGGAAGAGAACAAAGAAAATCAATACATGTACAGAAACTGAATGATCATCTACCTGTTAGACAGTAGAAAACAGATTGACAGCGAGCCGTACAAAGTGGTAGATGGATTAAATCTTGATGGACAGATGTACCATCAGGGAGGGAAGGGGTAATGTCATCCTCTAAACCTGTAAGACAAGAAAAAAAAATAAATACATGTATAGAAACTGAATGATCACCTACCTGTTAGACATGGGAAGACAGACAGACAGCAAGCCGTACACAGTGGCAGATGGATGGAACCTTGATGGACAGATGCACCATCAGGGAGGGAAAGGGTAATGGCATCCTCTAAATCTGGAAGAGAACAAATAAAATAAATACCTGTATAGAAACTGAATGATCACCTACCTGTTAGACAGTAGCAAACAGATAGACAGCGAGCCATACACAGTGGCAGATGGATGGGACCTTGATGGACAGACAACGAGCCGTACACAGTGACAGATGGATGGACCCTTGACGGACAGATGCACCATCAGGGAGGGAAGGGGTAATGGCATCCTCTAAACCTGTAAGACAACAAAGAAAATCAATACATGTATTGAAACTGAATGATTAACCTACCTGTTAGACAGTAGAAAACAGATAGACAATGAGCCGTAAACAGTGACAGATGGATGGACCCTTGACGGACAGATGCACCATCAGGGAGGGAAGGGGTAATGGCATCCTCTAAATCTGGAAGAGAACAAATAAAATAAATACCTGTATAGAAACTGAATGATCACCTACCTGTTAGTCAGTAGCAAACAGATTGACAGCGAGCCGTACAAAGTGGTAGATGGATTAAACCTTGATGGACAGATGCACCATCAGGCAGGGAAAGGGTAATGGCATCCTCGGAACCTGAAAGACAACAAAGAAAATCAATACATGTATAGAAACTGAATGATCACCTACCTGTTAGACAGAAGCAAACAGATTGACAGAGAGCCGTACAAAGTGGTAGATGGATGGACCCTTGATGGACAGATGCACCATCAGGGAGGGAAGGGGTAATGGCATCCTCTAAACCTGTAAGACAACAAAGAAAATCATTACATGTATAGAAACTGAATGATCACCTACCTGTTAGACAGTAGAAAACAGACAGACAGCGAGCCGTACACAGTGGCAGATGGATGGAACCTTGATGGACAGATGCACCATGAGGGAGGGAAGGGGTAATGGCATCCTCTAAACCTGTAAGACAACAAAGAAAATCAATACATGTATTGAAACTGAATGATCACCTACCTGTTACACAGTAGCAAACAGATAGACAGCGAGCCATACACAGTGGCAGATGGATGGAACCTTGATGGACAGATGCACCATCAGGGAGGGAAGGGGTAATGGCATCCTCTAAACCTGGAAGAGAACAATGAAAATCAATACATGTAAAGAAACTGAATGATCACCTACCTGTTACACAGTAGCAAACAGATTGACAGCGAGCCGTACAAAGTGGTAGATGGATTAAACCTTGATGGACAGATGCACCATCAGGGAGGGAAAGGGTAATGGCATCCTCGGAACCTGAAAGACAACAAAGAAAATCAATACATGTATAGAAACTGAATGATCACCTACCTGTTAGACAGTAGCAAACAGATTGACAGCGAGCCGTACAAAGTGGTAGATGGATTAAACCTTGATGGACAGATGTACCATCAGGGAGGGAAGGGGTAATGGCATCCTCTAAACCTGTAAGACAAGAAAAATAAATAAATACATGTATAGAAACTGAATGATCACCTACCTGTTAGACAGGGGAAGACAGACAGACAGCAAGCCATACACAGTGGCAGATGGATGGAACCTTGATGGACAGATGCACCATCAGGGAGGGAAAGGGTAATGGCATCCTCTAAATCTGGAAGAGAACAAATAAAATAAATACCTGTATAGAAACTGAATGATCACCTACCTGTTAGACAGTAGCAAACAGATAGACAGCGAGCCATACACAGTGGCAGATGGATGGGACCTTGATGGACAGACAACGAGCCGTACACAGTGACAGATGGATGGACCCTTGACGGACAGATGCACCATCAGGGAGGGAAGGGGTAATGGCATCCTCTAAACCTGTAAGACAACAAAGAAAATCAATACATGTATTGAAACTGAATGATTAACCTACCTGTTAGACAGTAGAAAACAGATAGACAATGAGCCGTAAACAGTGACAGATGGATGGACCCTTGACGGACAGATGCACCATCAGGGAGGGAAGGGGTAATGGCATCCTCTAAATCTGGAAGAGAACAAATAAAATAAATACCTGTATAGAAACTGAATGATCACCTACCTGTTAGTCAGTAGCAAACAGATTGACAGCGAGCCGTACAAAGTGGTAGATGGATTAAACCTTGATGGACAGATGCACCATCAGGCAGGGAAAGGGTAATGGCATCCTAGGAAACTGAAAGACAACAAAGAAAATCAATACATGTATAGAAACTGAATGATCACCTACCTGTTAGACAGTAGCAAACAGATAGACAACGAGCCATACACAGTGGCAGATGGATGGAACCTTGATGGACAGATGCACCATCAGGGAGGGAAGGGGTAATGGCATCCTCTAAACCTGTAAGACAAAAAAGAAAATCAATACATGTATAGAAACTGAATGATCACCTACCTGTTAGACAGTAGCAAACAGATAGACAGCGAGCCATACACAGTGGCAGAAGGATGGAACCTTGATGGACAGATGCACCATCAGGGAGGGAAGGGGTAATGGCATCCTCTAAACCTGAAAGAGAACAAAGAAAATCAATACATGTATAGAAACTGAATGATCACCTACCTGTTAGACAGTAGCAAACAGATTGACAGCGAGCCGTACAAAGTGGTAGATGGATTAAACCTTGATGGACAGATGCACCATCAGGGAGGGAAAAGGTAATGGCATCCTCGGAACCTGAAAGACAACGAAGAAAATCAATACATGTATAGAAACTGAATGATCACCTACCTGTTAGACAGAAGCAAACAGATTGACAGAGAGCCGTACAAAGTGGTAGATGGATTAAACCTTGATGGACAGATGTACCATCAGAGGGGAAGGGGTAATGGCATCCTCGGAACCTGAAAGACAACAAAGAAAATCAATACATGCATAGAAACTGAATGATCACCTACCTGTTACACAGTAGAAAACAGATAGACAGCGAGCCATACAGAGTGGCAGATGGATGGACCCTTGATGGACAGATGCACCATCAGGGAGGGAAGGGGTATTGGCATCCTCAGAACCTAAAAGATAACAAAGAAAATTAATACAGGTTTTGAAACGGAAAGATCACTTACCTTTTAGACAGTTGCAGAACAATAGACAGTGAGGCATGGGGAATGGGGGGGTCCTGGAGTACTGAAAGCCTGTAAGACAACATAGAAAGTCAATACATGTATAGAAACTGAATGATCACCTACCTATTAGACAGTAGAAAACAGATAGACAGCGAGCCGTACACAGTGACAGATGGATGGACCCTTGATGGACAGATGCACCATCAGGGAGGGAATGGGTAATGGTATCCTCTAAACCTGTAAGACAACAAAGAAAATCAATACATGTATTGAAACTGAATGATCACCTACCTGTTAGACAGTAGCAAACAGAAAGACAACGAGCCATACACAGTGGCAGATGGATGGAACCTTGATGGACAGATGCACCATCAGGGAGGGAAAGGGTAATGGCATCCTAGGAAACTGAAAGACAACAAAGAAAATCAATACATGTATAGAAACTGAATGATCACCTACCTGTTAGACAGTAGCAAACAGATAGACAACGAGCCATACACAGTGGCAGATGGATGGAACCTTGATGGACAGATGCACCATCAGGGAGGGAAAGGGTAATGGCATCCTAGGAAACTGAAAGACAACAAAGAAAATCAATACATGTATAGAAACTGAATGATCACCTACCTGTTAGACAGTAGCAAACAGATAGACAACGAGCCATACACAGTGGCAGATGGATGGAACCTTGATGGACAGATGCACCATTAGGGAGGAAAAGGGGTAATGGCATCCTATAAACCTGGAAGAGAACAAAGAAAATAAATACCTGTATAGAAACTGAATGATCACCTACCTGTTAGTCAGTAGCAAACAGATAGACAGCGAGCCGTACACAGTTGCAGATGGATGGACCCTTGATGGACAGATGCACCATCAGGGAGGGAAGGGGTATTGGCATCCTCAGAACCTAAAAGATAAGAAAGAAAATTAATACAGGTTTTGAAACTGAAAGATCACTTACCTTTTACACAGTTGCAGAACAATAGACAGTGAGGCATGGGGAATGGGGGAGTCCTGGAGTCCAGAAAGCCTGTAAGACAACAAAGAAAGTCAATACATGTTTAGAAACTGAATGATCACCTACCTGTTAGACAGCAGCAAACAGATAGACAGCGAGCCGTACACAGTGACAGATGGATGGACCCTTGACGGACAGATGCACCATCAGGGAGGGAAGGGGTAATGGCATCCTCTAAACCTGTAAGGCAACAAAGAAAATCAATACATGTATAGAAACTGAATGATCACCTACCTGTTAGAAAGTAGCAAACAGATTGACAGCGAGCCGTACACAGTGGCAGATGGATTAAACCTTGATGGACAGATGCACCATCAGGGAGGGAAGGGGTAATGGCATCCTCGGAACCTGAAAGACAACAAAGACAGTCAATACAGGTTTTGAAACTGAAAGATCACTTACCTTTTACACAGTTGCAGAACAATACACAGTGAGCCAGACACAGCTGCAGACGGACAGATTGATGGAGGCTTGATTTACGGTCAGCGAGGGAGGGGCTCAGAAGGTCCTTAACTTGTAAGACAAAAAAAGTCAATACATATATAGAAATTGAATGATGAACTAACTCTTACACACTTGCAGTAGGATAAATATCGAGTCACACAAATAGTTGCAATGGACAGACACTTCTTTGATGGATCCACCATTAGGAAGGAGGGGGGGTTCCTGGAGTCCTGAAAGCCTGTAAGACAACAAAGAAAATCAATACATGTATAGAAACTGAATGATCACCTACCTGTTAGACAGAAGAAAAAAGATAGACAGCGAGCCGTACACAGTGACAGATGGATGGACCCTTGATGGACAGATGCACCATCAGGGAGGGAATGGGTAATGGCATCCTCTAAACCTGTAAGACAAGAAAATAAAATTAATACATGTATAGAAACTGAATGATCACCTACCTGTTAGACAGGGGCAGACAGACAGACAGCGAGCCGTACACAGTGGCAGATGGATGGAACCTTGATGGACAGATGCACCATCAGGGAGGGAAGGGGTAATGGCATCCTCTAAATCTGGAAGAGAACAAATAAAATAAATACCTGTATAGAAACTGAATGATCACCTACCTGTTAGACAGTAGCAAACAGATAGACAGCGAGCCATACACAGTGGCAGATGGATGGGACCTTGATGGACAGACAACGAGCCGTACACAGTGACAGATGGATGGACCCTTGACGGACAGATGCACCATCAGGGAGGGAAGGGGTAATGGCATCCTCTAAACCTGTAAGACAACAAAGAAAATCAATACATGTACAGAAACTGAATGATCAACCTACCTGTTAGACAGTAGAAAACAGATAGACAATGAGCCGTACACAGTGACAGATGGATGGACCCTTGACGGACAGATGCACCATCAGAGAGGGAAGGGGTAATGGCATCCTCTAAAGCTATAAGACAACAAAGAAAATCAATACATGTATATAAACTGAATGATCACCTACCTGTTAGACAGTAGCAAACAGATAGACAGCGAGCCATACACAGTGGCAGAAGGATGGAACCTTGATGGACAGATGCACCATCAGGGAGGGAAAGGGTAATGGCATCCTCGGAACCTGAAAGACAACGAAGAAAATCAATACATGTATAGAAACTGAATGATCACCTACCTGTTAGACAGAAGCAAACAGATTGACAGAGAGCCGTACAAAGTGGTAGATGGATTAAACCTTGATGGACAGATGTACCATCAGGGAGGGAAGGGGTAATGGCATCCTCGGAACCTGAAAGACAACAAAGAAAATCAATACATGTACAGAAACTGAATGATCAACCTACCTGTTAGACAGTAGAAAACAGATAGACAATGAGCCGTACACAGTGACAGATGGATGGACCCTTGACGGACAGATGCACCATCAGAGAGGGAAGGGGTAATGGCATCCTCTAAAGCTATAAGACAACAAAGAAAATCAATACATGTATATAAACTGAATGATCACCTACCTGTTAGACAGTAGCAAACAGATAGACAGCGAGCCATACACAGTGGCAGAAGGATGGAACCTTGATGGACAGATGCACCATCAGGGAGGGAAAGGGTAATGGCATCCTCGGAACCTGAAAGACAACGAAGAAAATCAATACATGTATAGAAACTGAATGATCACCTACCTGTTAGACAGAAGCAAACAGATTGACAGAGAGCCGTACAAAGTGGTAGATGGATTAAACCTTGATGGACAGATGTACCATCAGGGAGGGAAGGGGTAATGGCATCCTCGGAACCTGAAAGACAACAAAGAAAATCAATACATGTATAGAAACTGAATGATCACCTACCTGTTAGACAGTAGAAAACAGACAGACAGCGAGCCGTACACAGTGGCAGATGGATGGAACCTTGATGGACAGATGCACCATCAGGGAGGGAAGGGGTAATGGCATCCTCTAAACCTGTAAGACAACAAAGAAAATCAATACATGTATAGAAACTGAATGATCACCTACCTGTTACACAGTAGAAAACAGATAGACAGCGAGCCATACAGAGTGGCAGATGGATGGACCCTTGATGGACAGATGCACCATCAGGGAGGGAAGGGGTATTGGCATCCTCAGAACCTAAAAGATAACAAAGAAAATTAATACAGGTTTTGAAACTGAAGGATCACTTACCTTTTAGACAGTTGCAGAGCAATAGACAGTGAGGCATGGGGAATGGGGGGGTCCTGGAGTACTGAAAGCCTGTAAGACAACAAAGAAAATCAATACATGTATAGAAACTGAATGATCACCTACCTGTTAGACAGTAGAAAACAGATAGACAGCGAGCCGTACACAGTGACAGATGGATGGACCCTTGATGGACAGATGCACCATCAGGGAGGGAAGGGGTAATGGCATCCTCTAAATCTGGAAGAGAACAAATAAAATAAATACCTGTATAGAAACTGAATGATCACCTACCTGTTAGTCAGTAGCAAACAGATAGACAGCGAGCCGTACACAGTTGCAGATGGATGGACCCTTGATGGACAGATGCACCATCAGGGAGGGAAGGGGTATTGGCATCCTCCGAACCTAAAAGATAACAAAGAAAATTAATACAGGTTTTGAAACTGAAAGATCACTTACCTTTTACACAGTTGTAGAACAATACACAGTGAGCCAGACAGAGCTGCAGATGGACAGATTGATGGAGGCTGGATCTACGGTCGGTGAGGGAGGGGCTCAGAAGGTCCTAAACCTGTAAGACATAAAAAAAGTCAATACATGTGTAGAAACTGAAAGATGAACTAACTCTTACACACTTGCAATCGGATAGATATCGAGTGACACAAATAGTTGCAATGGACAGACCCTTGTTTGATGGATACACCATTAGGAAGGGGGGGGGGGTCCTGGAGTCCTGAAAGCCTGTAAGACAACATAGAAAGTCAATACATGTATAGAAACTGAATGATCACCTACCTATTAGACAGTAGAAAACAGATAGACAGCGAGCCGTACACAGTGACAGATGGATGGACCCTTGATGGACAGATGCACCATCAGGGAGGGAATGGGTAATGGCATCCTCTAAACCTGTAAGACAACAACAAAAAAAAAACATGTATAGAAACTGAATGATCACCTACCTGTTAGACAGGTGCAGACAGACAGACAGCGAGCCGTACACAGTGGCAGATGGATGGAACCTTGATGGACAGATGCACCATCAGGGAGGGAAGGGGTAATGGCATCCTCTAAACCTGTAAGACAACAAAGAAAATCAATACATGTATAGAAACTGAATGATCACCTACCTATTAGACAGTAGTAAATAGATAGACAGCGAGCCATACACAGTGGCAGATGGATGGAACCTTGATGGACAGATGCACCATGAGAGAGGGAAGGGGTAATGGTATCCTCTAAACCTGTAAGACAACAAAGAAAATCAATACATGTATAGAAACTGAATGATCACCTACCTATTAGACAGTAGTAAATAGATAGACAGCGAGCCATACACAGTGGCAGATGTTTGGAACCTTGATGGACAGATGCACCATGAGGGAGGGAAGGGGTAATGGTATCCTCTAAACCTGTAAGACAACAAAGAAAATCAATACATGTATTGAAACTGAATGATCACCTACCTGTTAGACAGTAGCAAACAGATAGACAACGAGCCATACACAGTGGCAGATGGATGGAACCTTGATGGACAGATGCACCATCAGGGAGGGAAAGGGTAATGGCATCCTAGGAAACTGAAAGACAACACAGAAAATCAATACATGTATAGAAACTGAATGATCACCTACCTATTAGACAGTAGCAAACAGATAGACAACGAGCCATACACAGTGGCAGATGGATGGAACCTTGACGGACAGATGCACCATCAGGAAGGGAAGGAGTATTGGCATCCTCAGAACCTAAAAGATAAAGACAATCATGACAGGTTTTGAAACTGAAATATCACTTACCATTTACACAGTTGCAGAACAATAGACAGTGAGCCAGACACAGCTGCAGATGGACAGATTGATGGTGGCTGAATCTACGGTCAGGGAGGGAGGGGCTCTGAAGGTCCGAAATTTGTAAGACAAAAAAAAACAAAAAACGTCAATACATTTATAGAAACTGAATGATCACCTACCTGTTAGACAGTAGCAAACAGATAGACAGCGAGCCGTACACAGTGGCAGATGGATGAAACCTTGATTGACAGATGCACCATCAGGGAGAGAAGGGGGGGGGTCCTGGAGTCCTGAAAGCCTGTAAGACAACAAAGAAAGTCAATACATGTATAGAAACTGAATGATCACCTACCTGTTAGACAGCAGCAAACAGACAGACAACGAGCTGTACACAGTGACAGATGGATGGACCCTTGACGGACAGATGCACCATCAAGGAGGGAATGGGTAATGGCATCCTCTAAACCTGTAAGACAACAAAGAAAATCAATACATGTATAGAAACTGAATGATCACCTACCTGTTTGACAGGTTCAGACAGATAGACAGCGAGCCGTACACAGTGGCAGATGGATGGAACCTTGATGGACAGATGCACCATCAGAGAGGGTAGGGGTAATGGCATCCTCTACACCTGTAAGACAACAAAGAAAATCTATACATGTATAGAAACTGAATGATGAACTAACTCTTACACACTTGCAGTCAGAAAGATCGAGTAACACAAATAGTTGCAATGGACAGAGACTTGTTTAATGGACCCACCATTAGGAAGGAGGGGGGGGGGGTCCTGGAGTCCTGAAAGCCTGTACAACAACAAAGAAACTCAATACAGGTATAGAAACTGAATGATCACCTACCTGTTAGACAGAAGCAAACAAACAGACAGCGAGCCCTACACAGTTTCAGATGGATGGACCCTTGATGGACAGATGCACCATCAGGAAGGGAAGAGGTATTGGCATCCTCAGAACCTGAAAGATAACTAAGACAATCAATACAGGTTTTGAAACTAAAAGATCTCTTACCTTTTACACAGTTGCAGAACAATAGACAGTGAGCCAGACACAGCTGCAGATGGACAGATTGATGGTGGCTGGATCTACGGTCAGAGAGGGAGGGGCTCAGAAGGTCCTAAACCTGTAAGATAAATAAAAAAAGTCAATACATGTATAGAAACTGAATGATGAACTAACTCTTACCCTTGCAATCAGATAGATATCGTGTCAAAAAATAGTTGCAATGGACAGACCCTTGTTTGATGGATCCACCATTAGGAAGGAGGGGGGGTCCTGGAGTCCTGAAAGTCTGTAAGATAACAAATAAGTCAATACATATATAGAAAACGAATGATCATTTACCTGTTAGACAGTAGCAAACAAACAGACAGCGAGCCGTACACAGTGACAGATGGACGGACTCTTGATGGACAGATGCACCATCAGGGAGGGAAGTTGCAATGGCATCCTCTAAACCTGTAAGGCAACAAAGAAAATCAACACATGTTTAAAAACTGAATGATCACCTACCTGTTAGACGGTAGCAAACTGTTATACAGTAGCAAACAGATAGACACCGAGCCAAACAAAGTGGCAGATGGATGGACCCTTGGTGCACGGATGCAACATCAGAGAGGGAAGGGCTAATTGCATCTTCGGAACTTGAAAGACAACAAAGACAGTCAATATAGGTTTTGAAACTGAAAGATCACTTACCTTTACACAGTTTCAGAACAATAGACAGTGAGCCAGACATAGCTGCAAATGGACAGATTGATGGTGGCTGGATCTACGATCAGGGAGGGAGGGGCTCAGAAGGACCTGAACCTGTAAGACAAAAAAAAAAAACAAGTCAATACATGTATAGAAACTGAATGATGACCTAACTCTTACACACTTGCAGTCAGATAGATAGCGAGTCACACACACCATTGCAATGGACAGACCCTTGTTTGTTGGATCCACCATTAGGAAGGAGGAGGGTGGGGTCCTGGGGTCCTGAAAGCCTGTAAGACAACAAAGAAATAGAGAACTTGTAAGACAAAAAAGAAAGTCAATACATGTTTAGAAACTGGTTGATTGTTTAAATGATCATTCACCTCTTATACACTGTCATACAAATACAGTTGCAGATGGAAAGAGGCTTGTTGGCCGGGTTTGAACAAGTTAAAGTTTATTGAGGTTCCTGCTGGAACAGCCTGACAAACGTGTGTTGCAGTAATAACACCGTGAGTTTAAGTGTGTACTAGCTTTTCTGCATCCTGTAGAGATAAGGAATCTCTTAAATAGTTTGCCAATGTAGAAAATCTGTTCTATGTATTTAGCTATATGTTGCTCAAATGATAGATCTGAATCAAATAAGACACCAAGATTTGTAGATGCTTAACCTGGAATAATGGAAAAAACAGCCAAGTCCAACATTTAGTATGAGTTTACTTCTAGTGTCTTTTGGACCCAAAAAGAGAACCTCTGTTTTGTTACTTTTAAGAAGAACAAAGTCATTTGGCATCCAGAGTACATCCTTCACACAGTCCTCAATTTTCTTTAATCTAGAGTTACCATCAGGTTTGGCTGATATATAGAGCTGTGTCATCTGCATCTGAAAGTTAACATCATGTCTGCTTATAACTGCCCAGTGGTAACATCTATAATGTAAATAATATATGCCCTTAAATAGAGCATTGTGGAACTCCAAATCAGACTTCTCTGTAATTTAGAAATACTGACTGATAGGGTTCGTTTAGATATGATTTGAACCACAATAGGGCTGTTCCTGTGATTCCAACCATGTTCTCTAATCTTTCTAATAGAATAGTGTTATCTATAGTGTCAAAGGCTAAACTGAGGGTGAGTAGGGCTACATAGCAAGAGGCAAGAAAGAGATCGTTTGTAATCTTCACTTGGGCTATCTGAATCCAGATTGGAATTTCTCATACATTTCATTTTTACTCAGGTATAAGCAGAGTTGTTGAGCCACAGCATTTTCTAATATCTTGGACAGAAATGTTAAGCTTGAGATGGGTCTGTAATTGACAGTACACTAGGATCAAGATTTAGTTTCTTAATCAAAGGTTTTATAACAGCAAATTTAAGGGATTTGGGTACATGGTCTTAGGTAAGGGATGCATTTACTATTGTTAAAGGAGGTCTGATTATAATTGGGAGTAATTCTGACAGTATTTTAGAGGGAATCGGGTCGAGTGTACAGGTTGTAAAATTTATTGAGGAAATACTTTTTTGTTAGTTCTGGCTGTGGAAGTGTGTAGAAGACATCCAGCCTTTATTCTACAACTAATTTATATTCTAAATCAGCTACACCGGGTGACAGCCATGTTTAATTTAATAAGGAGTGTTGGATTTGTTGTCAAATATTTTCTATTTTATTATTAAAATAGTCCATAAAATATTACTGGTTAAGGTAGTAGGGATCTGGGGTTGAGAATTTGCCCAACATACCTGACTTGGGTTGTATATTTAACAGTCTAAATTTAAATTTATTTGTGGAAGTTACTTGTACTGGTAAGATTTGATACATATGGTTCCTTTTTTCCCCCCTAAGATTGTTAAAACCAATTTTCTGTCCTCTATATATGCTCGATACTGCAGGGTTTGTTTGAAATGCGAGCAAGTGATACTAATATTACTTTTTTAATACAAGAAAAAGAGAAGAAAGGGCAGAACAAATGGTTTGAATGCAGTAAATTATCACTTACCTGACAGATCTCAGGCAGCACAGGTGTAGCCTTTCTCGGTGGTAGAGGACAGAACGTCAAACCTGCAGTCAGCAGTGGAGCGGCTGAACGGCTTGCTTCCTCGATCCTGGCGTCTGTTTTCTTCCAAACGGTGTCTGAAATTTAGTGTACTAGAGGTCTTCCAGGCATTCCAGCATTGCCCTTAGGGCCCTATATTTAATAGGGTCTTACAATAAAATCTCCAACAATGAGAACACCGTCTGCAGTAGTTGCCCTCTCTGCTGGAGCATGCAGAGCCATAGACAAAGTCGATAAAAGCCCAGTTGCTTCAGGGTTGAACAATATCTCTCTCGGTAAATCGCTCAAAGAAAAAAAATAAAAATAAACATCAGCTCCCACCTTAGGCCTTCCACTTCCTTTTTGTTTTTCTTTTTTCTGGCCCAGGGAGAAAGGGAATTGCGCAATATGCAGAGGTGGTCAGAGTTAGGGGACCTGTCAATAATAGGTGCCTTCCTCAAACTTTTCCACATCTGTTGAAGAAAAAATGAAGAAAAACTTGTTAACTTGTTTACTGTGAATGCAGTGTCTTGTCTGCTAATGTTACTGAACATATATACATTACTCTGTATTTAAATTAATTATTAAATTATTAAAAATTAATTAGAACATTTTTGTGTAGGATGTAAGCTAATTACAAATAATGCTAATGATAGTGGGTACGATACACACAGCACCAGATGCTTCATCATTCCGTATGCTGCACTAAGGTGGTGGTATGGGGGCCCCAAAATGAAAATCTGCTCAGAGCGCAATAAAGTCCTGGGCTGGCCCTGGTCACGCGGTTGCTTCCAGGGCCTCTCCATGGCCACCATATTCCTCGAAAGTAAACACAGAAGTTAGTTAGTAAAGCAAACTAATGTAAAGTAAGACACACAGCAGACAGCACAAGATCATAGTTTTATCAAGGATAAAACTATGATAAACAAGCCAAAGCTAATATTACAGAATATAAAAGAAATGACTTGGAGGTAGTCACATGAGATTGACAAGCAGTGTGGCTGGTTGGGAGAAGTTGTCCCATTAACTTAAATCCTAACTAATCTGAATATTTATCCCTTTCAGCTATTTGTCTGTTATGTATTTCATTATCAAACTTTCTACTGTTCGAAACCGTTCATCCATAAGAACGTCTTCATCTTTAAAAAATTTTAAGCCT
Organism: Salminus brasiliensis; assembly: GCF_030463535.1. Classification (NCBI taxonomy): domain Eukaryota; kingdom Metazoa; phylum Chordata; class Actinopteri; order Characiformes; family Bryconidae; genus Salminus; species Salminus brasiliensis. The sequence goes on along the minus strand of NC_132898.1, from coordinate 20,066,247 downwards.
TCATGAGGGAAGGGGCAGTTGCTACCGAACCAGGTGATGCTAGCCCGAAATGGGACAGAATGCTAATTTGGAAAACATCCTTGACGAAGTGAGTAGAATGAGAAGATGGGAAGACTCCACTCAACAACTGGTGAATGGCCACGAGCTGCATGGCAAGTGCATAGATAATCTGTAGAGCTGTGTGGAAGATCTGGAAAATAGGAGCCACCACAATAAAGTCAGATTGTTTGGGCTTAAAAGAGGGCATTGAAGGGGAGAACTTGATTGTATGCATTGAAAAGATACTGTCAGAAGGCCTGCACATGCACATTAATAACAAATTTGAAATTGAACGAGCACACTGCTCTCCCGGATCTCATCCGCATGAAGACCATCTTCAGAGATTCATCCTGATAAAGTTTCTGCATTCAACCGCAAGAGATAATGTCTTAAAAAGCAACCCTAAAGCATCAGCAGTTACTGATGGGGAATAAACTATAAAACATCCACTAGCACAAGGGGACTGAGAGGTAGTAGACGTCTCAGACATTCCACTGACCCAAGTTAAGTTCTCTTCTTTTTGTTCTTCCTTTTTTCTCTTTGTTGTTAGTTTTGTGGACATGAATTTAACAAGAAGAGAATCCTCAGCTGGCTGCTGGAGACATTTTTCTGTTCATGTTCTCTCCTCTGCTGTGGAGAAAAGATTTTTGTTGGCCTGTTTGGCTATGTTGGTTAATTTTAGAATTACATGTATCCTAATAATGTTCAGTGGTACAAAAGCAGTAGCCTATATTTTGAAATTAGGAAGGTCAGATGGCATGGGACAATTGCTATGCAATCTTTTATTTCAGTTTTGTTATCTTATAATATGAATGGCAAATAGTGCTTATGTTAAGGTAGTTTCCTGGAATATTAATGGCTCTTATGGAGTTCTTATTTTGGTCCATAGGAGGTTGAACTTTTCTTTGCTGAAAGAGTATAAGGATAGTAATGGTAGATTTATTTATAAAGAAGCCAGTATAAATGGGGGGGGGTAAATAACACTATGTAATATCTATTACTGTCATGGAGTTTATATATTGGTTAATGCCCAAGGACAAATGATTTTGGCAGGACTTTAATCAGGTCTTAGATGGGATATTAGATCAAAGTAAATAATCAGGTACCTCAACGCTAAAGGACAGAGCTGCCATTCACATGCTGATGGAGGACAATGACCTGCCCAATAATTGACTTTATTTTGATCTCAGAGTCTAACCAATACTATCACTGGTAGCACTATCAACGCTATTTCCGTGTCAGACCATGCATCTGTTGAGCTTTGTGTGAATATACATTCAGACAGGTTTAGAAGAGGTAGATGGAGAATGAACACATCTCTACTACAGGAGGAGTTATTTTCTTAAGAACTTGCAGAGCACCTATCCTCATTTTAATTTGGGTAGCACAGACAGCATAGCAATGGTTTGGGAGGCATCTAAAGTGTACATTGGGGTAAAAGGATTGCACAGACTTCGGAATGGGAAAAATAGCTCAATTAGAGTATTAAAACATTGGCAGCAGAACTAAATAGCATGGAAAAAAAGTTGGCCAGATATTACTCTAAAAGCATATTTAAAAACATTTGTGATCATCATTCAGCAATCATTTTTATGAGTCAGAAGAAAAACTGACAGACTTTTGACAGTTAAAAAGAACAATGCTCTGTCCACATCATTCCAGCAATAAGAGCAGGGGGTTCTCTTATAACATCTTCCAAGGGTATTAATGGGGTCTTTAAAGAATTCTATGAGAACCTGTATAGATCATCTGGTGCTTTACTAGAGCTATTAGCCCCAGATTTTTTTCTCAAACATAAATCTTCCAAAGTTATCTTCTGATCCAGCATCTATTCTTGCTGCACCAATAACCTAAGAAGAGGTTAAAACAGGGGCATGAAAACAGGGAAATCACCAGGAACGAATGGGTTTCCGGTGGAGTACTATAAAGAATATATAGATATAATTACTCCAATACTGACAAATGTGTTTCAGGAGTCTTTTTAAAGAGGCTCACTTCCACCATCTCTTAAAAAACACTCCTCACTCTGATACCTTAGAAAGGAAGAGATCATATGGATCTGGCCTCAGACCAATTAGCCTCATCATTGTATATAGTAAGATACTGGCTAAGGTTCAGATTGGAAACAATCTTACCACACATTATACATTCAGACCAAGTAAGCTTTAAAAGGGGTAGGTCTTCCACTGATAATTTGAGAAGGCTCATGCACTTAATGTGGTTAAATGCCTCCTAGTCAATGTGAAATGCCAGTGGCCACTGTATCGCTTGATGCTCAGAGGGCCTTCGATATGGTCGAGTGGGACTTCTTACACTCGACCCTGTTGAGGTTTGGTTTTGGTTCTGGTTTTGCTAAAAGGATAAAAATATTTGTCAAAACTGATGCTTTAGGATTGCTGTATGTCACTGCTCTTATTTACAATTGCGCTGGAACCCCTAGCGGTGGCCATAAGAGCGAACCCTGCCATCAAAGAAGTAAACCCAGTCACTATGCACTCTTCAGAGGCCTGGGCAAAGGTTCATAAATTGCACAGGATTTCCCACTACAAACAACATTATGCATCACTCTGGTTCAACCCAGAGGTGAAGATTGGGAAGCAGAAAGTGTTTTGGAAATGGTGGCTAGACAAGGGTATACACACTGAATGATCTCTATACAGAGGAGACATTTATGTAATTTACTGAACTTGTTCAACAGTAAATGCTACACGAAAAAGGTGATTTCTGGAAATATTTACAAATTAGACATTGCATGATTAGAAAGCCTTGGTCAGTAAGATCAGCCGATCCAATGGTTAACTATCTAGATAACCATTTTAATCATAAGGCATCAATATTTTATAAAATATCAATTAAGGAAAATAAAGTAAAACAAATTATACAATATAAAATTCTGCACTGGTATTATTGGACACATTGTAGGCTCTTTAAAATAGGACTAACAAATAGTAGTTTATGTTGGAAGTGTAAAAAAGAAATGTGAACCTTTTTTCATTTCATATGGGAATGACACATGGTTAAACCATTTTGGCACAGTATGTTTGTGTTTTTGGACACATGGGCGAGAGTAGCCCTGCCAGTCTCTCCCCACTTATGTCTCTTGGGAGATAAAACAGAAACCTCAAATCTAACAAAAGGCGTATATTCAGTTTTGATGGTGGGGATAACCTCAGCCATCAGAGTTATGGGCATGTAGAGTTAAAGGGCCTGTAGAACTGGGGATTTGGGATTATTTCAAGGATCATCTAATTTCTAACTAACAGCATGATTATAAGACTAAAACTAAGATGTTTGTATACCTTATTATTTCACTTTATAATTATTATTGAAGGATGGGTGTTTGTACAATGTGTATCAGTATGTATATCTGTACCAAATGAGTTTTTGTTTACTGTGTTAAACTACAAAAAAAAAAAGAAATGACTAGGAGTAGCAAGTAGATAGGCAAGTAAAGACCAGGATAGACAGAAAGAGCCTTGAGGATGGACGGATGGAAAAGAGCATTGTAGAGGGACAGACAGGAAAGCAACCCACAGAATCTTACTAAACTCAGTTAACATGGCTGCGTAAATCTAACCTCCCATACCCAATCTCACCACTTTCACGGGTGGTACCATTTCCACACATTTCTAAGACAAAGATGTTGCATTTGAAAGAACAAAGATCATACAAGATAACACTCATTACAGTATAACACTTCACCGAAGTGTATCGGGTTGTCTTACTAATGAGCCAAAAACAAAAAAAACACAAACACAGACCAGGCCACAGACAGACAGGCTAAGTCTGAGCTGCTTTGAGGTGTCACCCAGGTTTCACCGCATTGAGACTGTGTCTGTGCCCCAAATTAAACCCAAACACAGAACATTTAAATCAGCTTGTTTTATTAATTTACTTAGTGTTAAATTCTCACATTCAAATGATAACAGCACCATCTCAGACCTAAAGCATGGTCTACTTAAAATTAGATCATTAACCATGAAAGCAGTCACTGTAAATGAAATTCAGTGATCAGAAATTAGATGTCTGAAACCTGTATTAGACCTGATCAATATACAGCACTAAATGAAGCCACCCCCACAGGTTATAAATATGTACATAGCACTAGATTATCAGGCAGAGGAGGTGGAGTTTGCATAATCTACCAGAATACACTTGATATTCAAAAACACTGTAACACCTTCACTTCTTTTGAGATTCTCTACATTAATATATCAAATCCAGCCACAAATAAAAATGCATTCACACGAATTAATATTTGTAGGTTTTGCTGCAGACTTGGCAGTGTGCAGTGACAAAATTAGAATAGTAGGAGACTTTAATATTCATTTTGAAAAAGCAGACGATCCATTAACAAAGGCGCCTGCGTCGATCTTAGATTCTGTCGGCATCACACAAAACATAACTGAAACCACACATTACTGTAATCATACCCTAGATTTAGTCCTGTGTGATAGCATTGATAATCTAAATATTCTACCTCAAAGCTTAGTAACATCAGACCATTACCTAATCTCCTATGAGCTACATCTTAGGCAAAATGTTAATTTGGCCCCTTGCCACTTTCTAAAGCATGCAATAATCCAATGACCACTGTACAGTTTACTGAAAATCTCCCAGACCTATCGACCTTAGCTTACAGTCCGTCAGATTAAACATAGCTAGATAGATTAACAAACGGTCTTTAACATACCCTTCAATTAACCTTAGACAAACTGGCTCTGCTCGCACAGTGGTACAGTGATCAAACTCGTACCTTAAAACAAACAGCGCAGAAACTAGAGCCAAAATGGCGGACGACCAAACTAGAGGTGTTCCACTCTGCCTGGAAGGACAGCCTTAGTCAATATAGAAAGGGACTCATTAAATCTCTCTCAGCGTATTTGGCCTCACTGATCTAAAATTACAAAAACAATCCGAGAGTATTTTTTAGTGAGATCTCTAAACTTACTAAAAGGCAGGCAGATACTCAACCTCAGATTCCAGCTTCTTTAACCAGTAATGTTTTATGGACTATTTTAATAATAAAGTAGAAAGCATTAAACAACAAATCCAACACTCCTTATTAAATCAAACATTTGACCTTAAATCTAAATTGCTTGGTGTAGCTGCTTTAGAACATAACTTAGTTGTAGAACAAAGGCTGGAAGCCTTCTACCCACTTCCACAGCCAGAACTAGAAAAAAATATTTCCTCAGCAAATTGTACAACCTGTACACTTGACCCAATTCCCTCTAAAATACTAAAAGAAATACTCCCATTATAATCAGACGTCTTTGAACAATAGTAAATTCATCCCTTAGCTTAGGGCATGTACCCAAAACCCTTAAATCAGCAGTCATAAAACCATAAAACCTAATCAAGAAACCAAATCTTCTAGTCCATCCATGAATAAGAAATTCCTATCTGGATTCAAACCCCATCGTAGCACAGAGACAGCCCTAGCGAAGATTATAAAGATCTCTTTCTTGCCTCTGCTCAAGGCTACGTATCTTTATTAGCCCTACTAGACCTCAGTGCAGCCTTTGATACAATAGTTCACACTATTCTACTAGAAAGATTAGAGAAAATGGTTGAAATCACAGGAACAGCGCTATCGTGGTTCAAATCATATCTAACTGAACACTATCAGTTTGTAAAGATAAAAGATTTATCTTCAAATTACACAAAAGTAAGATATGGAGTTCCTCTATTTTACTCTGTTTTAGGACTGCTATTATTTACATTATACATGTTACCACTGGGCAGTTATAAGCAGACATGGCAATAATTTCCATTGTTATGCAGATGACATGCAGCTCTATAGATCAGCCAAACATGTTGATATTTTAGAATTTAGAGTAAAGAAAATGGAGGACTGTGTAAAGGATATGAAACTCTAGATGTCACATAACTTACTTCTTCTTAACAGTAACAAAACAGAACTTCTCCTTTTATGTCCAAAAGACACTAGAAATAAACTATTTTTATTTAGACTTAATGTTAGACTTGGCTGGTTTTCCATTATTCCTGGTCCAGCAGCTAAAAATCATTTGACAGAATAAAGATTTGAATAAAGTAAATCATCACTTACCTGACTGGTGTGATTGGGTAAGGTTCTCGATGTTTCCAGAGAGCACAACATATTCCAGGCAGCAGAGGTGAAGCCTTTCTCTGTGGTAGAGGACCGGACGTCATACCCAATTTCATCACTTTAACTGGTGGTACTATTTCCATATATTTCTCAGACTAGGAGAAGCTGCATTTGCAAACACTAGTAAATAAAACTTCACCAAAATTAATCTGGCTGTCTTACTAATGAGCTAAAAAACACAGTCACTTGTTTGTACATCCATTGGAAAGCTCAGTCAAGTTAGTTTGATATTGGATCATTAGATATTCACTTTGCCCCTCCTCTCACTCACAAACAATGTCCTAAAATCTCAAACATGGCTTTAAAAAAAACAAAACAATGGAGAACAGTGAAACTACACTCATATTTCCTCAACATTTCCAGTCTTTCCACTTTGACAAGGATATTTAATCAGAATAGCCAGAATTCCTGCAACAGGTGCCGTCGATGGTAAAACGCAAAAAAATGTGCGGAAACCAAAAACTCTGAGATAAAGAGCTGCTGGTGTTACTTATAAAGATAATCAAAGAACAGAGATGAAATGAAATTCAATGACTAACCTTAACTTCTTTAACAAACTGATTTTTTTTTAGCACTTTAGATGTTCTAAACATGCATGTAGCGCATTTTCATCATGAATAAATCACTACTGTGACACTGTCGTACAATATGCCTATTTTTACAATTTTTATGTAATATTGTTCCAGTGAAACATCCATAAAGCATATAAATCCAAAATCAGCTGTAGTGTACAGAGACACATCTGAAATACACTACTACCCTTAGAATAGCCAGATTACAATTTACCAAAAAGTACTTAAGAGAGCCTGCAGATTTCTTGTGGACTGCTCACTAGTGCTTGAAGGTGGGTAAAATTGTGTCTGTACTCACCCTCTTATTGACAGTACTTAGTGGGGTCCATAGAAACAATCCAAAACATAGGAGTTGGGAAGCTCTCACAAAGTGGCTTGTATTTCAGAAATCCTTCTTCCTGATAATAGTTGATAATCCTGGGTGTTTCCTTGTGAAAGTAAAGTCTGAATCATGGAAATCCCTGGTTTGAGTTGCTGAGAATCAATTCAGGAGTGATACCTTTGTCTTCTGGGTGTAAAGTTTATCCCAGTGTCCATAAAAAGAGCAAGTCAGTTGTAAGGACTGCAAATAGAGAAACAAACAAACAAACAGAAAACAAGACAAAAGTGAAGCTTTCTGCAAAAGCAGAACAGCACAAAACCTCATGAATAAAACATACACAAAGCTCGAATGAATATATAAAGAATTAAATGATAGCAAACTTACAGTGAGTATTAGAACCTATAGTTCCACCAAGAAGGATCTTCATTACAGTGAGGCCTACAATGAGGCCTAAAGTGAGCCACAACTAAACCACCTTGCTGCTGCTTAGTTCCCTCCTTTTGGCCTACTTCCCCTGGCCTACTTCCAATATACTGCCACATAGTGGATGGAGTAGGAATTACCATGAAAAAAACACTGTCACAACACTGGAGTCACACGAGTGTCAGCAATCAAGTAGGCCTAAGTTTTAGGATTTTTTATACCAATATAGAAAATAGGCAAGTGGCTTAAAGTTCCAACCTCAACAGGCCCAATGAGACCTAAAGAACCAGCACAACAGGCCCAAGGATAATGATAATTACAAATCAATACACATAACTAATCATCAAAATTATTGCATTTTCAACAAAAAAAAACATTCTGTTAATAGTCATATCTCATATGAAGACTTTTGTATCCTTCGAAAAGAACTAAATCTGACATGTGTGACTGTCTCCTATAAATACTTATAAATAAATGAGTACATTGTAAGGTGAATGCTGTGCCAAGGTCCTCCACAATTGTTTCATATTTTAGTGACAAATAATTAGCAATTTAATACATTTATAACTATTTTACAAAGTTAGTGAGATAATGTTTACATCAATCCTGGTGCTTTAAATCTCTCCCACATGGTGAGGTTTATGGTTTATTTATTTAACAATGGTATCGGATCGGTACTGTGTATCGATCAATAAGTGTATGTATTGGTATTGGAACTGAAAAAGGTTGGTGCATCTGTAAATGTAACATTTAGGAAACAGCATATGACAGCATTATTGTAAGGCATTTCTGGCAACTTCACTGTTTAATAGAATATGCCTACATTGATAAATCCCCTTAGGTTTCACTCTAATTGGTGAATGTTTAGCATGTCAAATGTATGCTTGAATGTGATTGGCTAATGGCAACCACAATAATTGACATATCAAGTCCTCTGGTCAGACTATTATAGAATAGGCTAAAGATGCAGCAAGTAAAATTGTAGCTTGACTGGATGAATGGTTTCTGAGAAACAGTTATGTACTACTGGCCTCGCTTTCTTGTGACAAATGTCCACCAAACTTGACATGCCCCCTCAAAATAATGTGCTGAACAAATTTTGTTAAAATGAGCTTAAGTTTTCAAAAGGTACAGGTTGATATTATTCATTATAATTATTATTAATCATAAATATCGCAGGTATTTTGCTACCAGATATGTGAGGATTGGTAAAAAAAAATCCTAGAAGTAGGAAGGATCAAGAAATCAGCCAAATAAAAAATATTTTTTTAGTGAATGTCATTTTTCTTGGCCGAGTTTTTCACAGCTGCTGTAACTTGTTTGGTGTTTCTGGGATTTACGGCTCTTTATGGCAGGAGTAAACAGACCCAAAGTGTCATTCACAGTGCTGAGGCAAGACTCCAGCTCATTTCTCCTACCTGATTACAAAAATGCAGCCTACCTCGACTGCAGCCTAGACTTTGTATCGCAGCTAAAGACACCAATATGATTGTATTTACACATAAGGTCACCGATCACCCAAAACTAGAGCTGAAACAGTATGAAAATTGAATGTCACGATTATAGTAACATTAATGCTTGATATGGTTATCAGTATTATCACATGCTGTTACAATGTGCTGAACAGTTAAAAAAATACTGAATTACATACTGAAATTTCAGGCTTTTCTTACTGTAGTTGTGTCAGTAGTGGCGTGGTGGCGCTGTAATATAATCAGTACAGTGCACTGGGGAAGTCAGCGTGCTGTGAGCCACAGATAGAAGTCTTATTACACAGCAGCACTTCCACCAAACAGTGCATGATAAGTCATGTCTATTCAGCAGTAAGCTCGACAATTCCCTATTTGGGTTCAAAGAATCATTAGGGACACTTTTCACCTCAGCCACACACTTCCATTCGGGAGGAGATAAAGGACCATTCTTGCCAGAATTGCTGCCAGAAATCCACAGAGCTGCTAATCTGACCTTCCAGCTTCCAGCAGTTCTCCTCAGTGCACAAGAACATCCAGGGCTTCAAGGGCCGATCTCCACCCCTAGATCTCCGCTCCCATGGCCCTCCATTAGGCTATCGAGGGCTACTGGGTGGGTCAGTCTGAAGACCCTAACCTGTGCGCTATCCACACCAAAAGAATCACCCTCATGCCTAAACACATCCAGCTGGTCGGCGGAGAGCCCGCAAACCAGGGCACCCAAAATACCCAACAGCCCTGTTAAGACCCACCTACCCAGTGTTGCCAACTTATATTTAGTGACTTTTCAGATCCCTCTAGAGACTTTTTTTAAGCGACTAGCAACAAATCTAGCGACTTTTTCTGGTGTTATTGGAGACTTTTGGAGACTCTGAGGTGAACACATGTTCTTCAGTTACTGTCCTCAGCAGCAGGTGCTGCCGTGAGCCCCGTCCCTCACAGTCAGAGCAGACCCACACCGCTCCACGTACACACTGCAAATGAACTGCGCATACCCAAAGCCTCCGCTGACCCCCCCCCAAAACTAAAAACTAAAAAAAGAGTAAGTAACTCTTTTAACGTAACTGCCGGTCTCAAGCCCGGATAAAGACGGAGGGTTAAATGTACAGTAGCAGTTCCACACCACATAACACACTTTTGATTCAATTTGATATGCTAACATTTAACAGGACAAAATGTATTTATTTAATTTACGTACAAATGATTTATGTAATGTGGGTCTAGACAATGCTTTAAAATAGTATGAAGTTATTTTGTGAAGTAAAAGCCTATTTCAAAGGCAAAGAAAAAAAAGAATCAACAGAAGAAGTTGATTTATTCAGAGTTCATTTGTAGCTCTAACACATTTAGGGTGTTTTTACTCACTTTTTTCTCTCCCACAACGTCATCCCTTTATTCTACAGCTTCAAACACCAGCAAATAATTAATTATGCAAATTGGGCGATGGCGTCATTTAGCGACTTCTGGCGACTTTCTGGACAGACAACAGCTCCTTTCCTTACTGAGGAGTTGGCAGCACTGCACCTACCCCTGTCAGCGCAGTCAGCGCAGTCAGCACTGCAGTGCTGTAGTCAATCAACCAATTAACCACCAAGTTCAGCTCTATTCAGGATGGGCTGGAGAATATGCTCCTCATTATGAAGACACACACACTTTTTGAAAACGTTGCTGGACACAGGCATTGATATAACCGAGGAGGAGGCACAGAAATTCAGAGGTAAGAGTTTTGTGATCTTATTAAGTGACTTTTACTTATTTTAATAGTAAAATCTCTCAGGAGCTGCTAAAGTAATGCTAATGTACCAACAGCTGTGCTAGCTAGCTAAGTTAGCAAGTGCTATCTTCTCAATAAAGCTGTACAGGAAGATCCTGCTCATCTTAGCTCTTCTGTTTGAAACAGATTTGGAAGTCATATTAATAAACAGCTGTTTTGGTGTTTAGTTCAGCAGTAGGTCTGTGGGTTGGAGTTACATGCAAGCTAAGCTGCTAACGACGGAGATTAGCTTAACACTGAAGTGCTCTCATGACTCCAGCTTTAGCAGACAGTGAGCTTTTCTCTAGTCCTACATGCTCTAAATGTATGTAGTCGAGTGAGCACTAAATGAGAGCATTGTAAGCTTTAATTTGGGTCAATTACAGCTAAGGTTACCTGAGGCTTTCTAAAAAAGTCTCTCTGTTAGCCTCGATTCTCGTCTTATAAGAGGCTGCACTGCATGCAGAGAGCAGTTTAATCAGGGGTTACTGGTCCTGCACTCCGGCGCTAGGCAGCTGCTTTGCTAGAGGAATGAATCATACAGATATATGTAGTAATGTAGCTTAGCTAGCTGGCTAACTGGGGTCAGTTAGACTTTACAGACTGGTTGGTGTGAGTGTTTAGCTGCCCCCCCTCACTAGCTGCCCCCCCTCACTAGCTGCCCCTCCTCACTAGCTGCATCGTGAATTAGCATGAGGCTGAAGGTGGTGTCTTTATTTCCAGCTTCTTATTCTGATTTTCTGCTGAATTTGCTGTTAAAAGGTAACATGGAACATTTAGTGCTTTTTTACAGACATTTACAACAAAAGCTTTAAGAGGCTTAAACTTTCCAGACGCCTGGTTCTTATCACCACGGCTGTAAAAATGACTGTACTGTAAGAATTACTGAACACATTTGATTGATTGTGTTGCTCTTGGTGTGCAGGTATCCCACCAATGCAGAGTATCTCCAAGTTACCAAAGCTTTAATGGTGAAGAGCTCTTTCCTGAGGGATGTTGAGGAGAACGGTTATGTAAGTTTGTTTAAGAATGATTTTATTATGGTTGATCACAGAACAGTAGTAGGTGTAATATTGGTGGAGAGATTTTAGTAATTCTCTTTTTATGGTTGGGACTGATATCTTGTGTCTTTGATAAAGGAATCATGCGTTGTTGGAGAGGATACTATGTCTGAGGCCCACATTGAGGTGTTGCATGAAAAACCTGATTTGATTTACATTTACATATTTGTCATTTAGCTGACGCTCTTATCCAGAGCGACTTACAAGGTAACTCATATTACAGAGGCGGGTCAGTGTAGTGTTAGGAGTCTTGCCCAAGGACTCATGCGCAGCATAGTCACCCAAATTGGGAATCGAACCCCAGCCTCCCACATGGTGTGGTAGCTTAGTGGCAGGTAGTGGTGTTTTCTGTTGCGCCACACCAACCACATTTGATGATCGCGAAGGATCTCATGAAGACCTTTGCATTGGCAGCATGGAGAACTAGCTGAGGGAATGACTATTGAAAAGCTCTTGGAAGATTCTCAGGGGTAAGTGGAATAAAGTAATGGGAAAAATAGTCTTTTTATAGTCTATTGTAAGATATTTATGACTGTTCTAGGTTTTTTACTCTCCACTACTGCCTTCATCTCTACACTTTATTGCAACATCATAATGAAGCTTTTGTGTGTTTTTTGCTTTTGTCTTACAGTGTATGATGAGGTTGATGCCATCCATCCTGTGATGGTGAACATTTGTCACTGCTTCAGCTGAAACAGTGCTGGGAGTTTTCCTCTAAAGGACTTCTAGATGATCCTCAAGAGATGTTCAGCAAAAGTGTAAGCACACCATTTTCATCTCCACCAGCAGACCTACAGAAGACTCTTAAATTCAGTGATGCTCTCAGAGGTGTACAGGTTCAAGGGAAGGTGCTTCAGTGTGTATCTAATATTACACTAAATTATGGAAGTATTCCCTTGATGTTGGTGTAACGGGCCGTCTGCATACTGAAGTGATTCCATTGTTTTGGAAAGTCACGTACTTACTAAACATAGACACTGTGTGGGTTCTGTTAGGTAAACTGTTGCTTCTGGTTTCTGGTGGGTGTTTTTCTTTTTAATAAGGTTGATCTTTTCCGGAGTATAAACGTAACATGGATTCTTTGAGTATGGCATTTTTGCCATGTTGGGATAAATATGATTTTTTTTTAAATAACTTTTCACCTCCATAAACCTTCTGTTGAGATGAATTTCTGTTTCTGATGCTCTTTCAATTAATGCTAAAGTTGAGTGTTTTATACTAAATAAACAGCATAGAAAGACATTGTGAACGTGTGTGGATCTTTTAGGTACACTTTAGTCACACTTCTTAGGGTACTTAATAATAAAAAATACTTCTGTGTCCTCCAGACTCTGTGTGACCGTGGAGTATGGCAGCTCCACTGTGGCAGATGGGGGCCCTGCAATAGGTGGTGAGAAATGCCTTCCATGAGACACGTTCCTTATCGGCACTGTGTGTAAAAAGCTTGCAGCTTCATTAGGAACACCTTTCACCCCAGCCACACACTGTATAACCACCTACAATCCAGGAGGAGAGGAACAAACCAATGAGATGAGACTGTCAGTGTTTGTGTTGTAATATTTCACATCAAAATATTTATATCTAGTACAATCTACTTAATCTGTCTTTGCACGTGTAAAGCCACAATATGACAGGAATGACATTCTTTCACTTTTCTTGGCAAAGTCACCTTCATGAATACTGGCAGCCGGTTATTTATTTCAGTGGACTTTGTTTACCTTACAATTCATAAAGTAATGTGAAGGAAAGGACACTCTCCCTCTCTATGGAGTTCACTTTTTCTGCACTCGAGAGTCTAATACAGTGTCTTTAATATTCTCTAATTCACTCACTATTAAGGGCACAGAAGCCGTTCACTCGAATAGAAGAGTGCACTTCTATATAGTGAGGAGGAATCCCTTTGGAATTGACCTCATGGATGGAGCTTGGATGTCACCATGTGGTCAAACTGAAAAACTGCAAGAGTTATACATAGATGCACATATTGACAAATTGTATGATTGTGTCCGTTATTGATACTCTGTATAAAAAAAGTGTCATTATTTATCAAAACAAATCTGTATAAATAAAATACATAAAAAATCTGTAACAGCTTTTAGCTGTTGTGCCTTTTTAACAAAACAAAAATCTGTAAAAATAAATGAATTTTAATTTTAAATAGCAGAATCTGAGGTAAATGGAGAATCAGAGGTATTGCCTACCCTATGAGACGGTACATGTTCTACATCTACAAACTGTGTAAAACCATAGAGTCACATTTTAATAAGTTATGAACTGTGATTTATTCTTACATTTCTAATATTTCAGTCAAGTGGCTTTTATTGTGACTTCAGCTCTGTACAAGTACACAGTGAAATGAAATGGTGACAACATTAAACTAAAGACACTACAATAACTACAGTAACTACGACTCCTCGCTGAGTAGAGGGGTGATTATAAGGTGTGTAACCCTGTTAAAATAAGCTCCTATTTCTGAGCTCTTCTATAGAGTCTGTGCTTTTCCCCTTCTCTCCCCTCTTCACTTCTCCTTACAGTCTTCAAGCGGGAGTCTGTCGTGTCCAGAGCTGATGCTGACTCGACATTTTTGTGAGCAGTTATGGAAGTTAAAAACGCTGCTAAACCCAAAATCTCCAAAAGGGATATAAAAGACCCCATTCAGTGTTTTTAGCTGTTCAGTTGTGAAGAGAAACTCCAGTGAGTTCAGACAGTGCAGTTTAAGGAGGGATTGGGAGTAAATAAGTGTATATTTATGTGTTGATAATGGGGGTTAAAAGGTCATTAAAACAGCCGGAGTAGAAATGAGAGATAAACCTTGGTCAAAGAGTTCGTTTCAGCTGCTAAGCTGTAGGCTAGCAGGCGGAGGCTAGCGGGATTAGCGTCTTGCTAAAGTGTAAATATACGATGTTAAGTGTAAAATCCTGCTGTTTACGGACTCAGAGACATGCTGAGATGAATATGATTGTCATGCAGTCTTGCTGAACTTAGTGCTGTATGGTACAGGTTGTTTTATTGACGGGAAAAGCGAGCGAATTTTCCTGTGTCCAAGAACCCGAGACTACACTTCCCAGAGTACTGTGCGAATGACCTCAGTAGCGCGAGCGCCCCAAACAGAGCTGCAGAGAAAGATACACACACACACACACACACACACACACACACACCCCTCAGTCTACCCGGGTAGTGAAGTGGGGGGAGAAGAAACCAGAAAGGAACATTGATTATAACAAAAGGAAAAAACTGTTGCTTCTCTTTTCAAGGTCAAAAGACTGTTTTATTGTTGAAAGTTGAGTTAAATATCTCAGGAATACTTGATCCTGAAGTTTATTATTTTTTATTATTTTCTGTGAATAAATATATGATTGTATCTTTAACCCTGTACTCCCTGGTCTGTTGCACCTCTGTCCAAGCTCTCCTTAGTGAACCTAGTGAGATATCGACGCTGGTCCAAACCCCTGAAGAACCCAAACCTATGGTTGACCTCTCCCTCAATAGCAGTTCCTATTGTGGTGTAACGACCTGTGTAGACTGTGAGTTAGCTAACGTAGCTACTGCGTTACGTATATGTGCTACAGGTGCATAGATATTTAACAGGTAGGTAGTGAGAATAAGGAGCATAGAAATGTAACATGCCGTGACATCATATAAAACACGGCAGGTACTGAGGTAGTAAAGTATGGAATATATAAATAAGATAAATAGGATGCAGACATATTAAAATGCTATGGGTCGTGGGTGGGGTGGGGGGCCTCGTTCAGTCTCTGTTGTTTAAGGGTCTGACTGCTTGTGGGACAAAGCTATTGCAGAGCCGTGCAGTGACAGCATGGATGCTCCTGTACCTTCTACCAGACGACCAAAAAGTCCATGTGAGGGATGAGTGGGGTCCTTCACAATGCTGATGGCCTTACGGGTGCAGCGTGTGGTGTGAATGTCTGTGACAGAGGGGAGAGAGACCCCTATGATCTTCTCAGCTGTCTCACTATTCTATGTAGGGTCTTGCGGTCTGAGGCATTGCAATTCCCAAACCAGGCGATGATGCAGCTGCTCAGGATGCTCTCCACAGTCCCCCTATAGAACATGGTGAGGACTGGAGGAGGAGTGTGAGCTTTCCTCAGTCTGCAGGAAGTAGAGGCGCTGCTTTCTTGGCTATGGAGCTGGTGTTGAGGGATCACGTGAGGTTCTCTGTGATGTAGACGCCGTTCACAGAGAATAATACGATCACTGTGAATAATATTTAAATCCAGCATAAATGACCCATCCCCACATTCCCCAATAAACACAGAGTGCAGCATGTTGGGTGCACATTCCTACCAGAGCACCACAGATAGAAAATGATGCTCTAACCCACCAGTTAAAGTAGATATATGACTGTCATCATGAAGCTATGAACTAGCTTACATATCACCATTCCTTCCTCCGCGGCCAAAATAAGGAACTCCAGATACATGGCTTTTCCAATCCAGTGTGAAAATGAATTAGGTCTAAAATAGCTGAACTGTGGTGTGGTAGCAAGCTAACTACCATGTATTCTTTATTTAAAAAATGGCTTGGTTTGCATAAATTGTGCTGTAGCCAACAGGCTTTCCTCTCCACATTTTGTGAGCTGTAGTCTTGAGCTAATTTGCTCAATACTAATGATGCTAATCAAGTCCCCTGTCAGATATAACTGGCTATGTTGCTCAGATCATTAGTGGATTAAGAGACCATGGTTTAAGGATTATTGTTTGGTGAAATTTACTCTTTCCACTTTGTCTGCCATTTATTTGACTTAATCACGGTAACCTGTATAAAGTTCTAATTATGACTTTGTTTTACAGGTACAGATTGTCTGAATTCAAGGCTGCAACTGAGGATTAAGTGAAGTAAGTTTAGCAATTTTGTCTCATATGATGAAAAACTATATTTTATACTAACATCTAACATCTTATTTTTTCAATCCCATGTGGAATTTGTACAACATACGAAGGATCCCAGAAGAAAGTCCTCGAGAGCTGGTCAGCTCTGGTCACTGAGAGACAGGTAACCAGTCACAGAAGTCATGTCAGATTTACTGTATATATCCTAGTGTGCTGTATTTAGCTATTATTTAATGTCTGTTCTTGTCTCCTCAGATTACGACACGGTTAAAGAGAGTCATCACCACAGACCTTTTCCCGTATTTTATCAGACTACTTAATGGTCGTGCAGCTTAGCTTATAGTCTGCTAGTTAGTCGGCAGAGTAGTGTAAAAGGCTGCTGACAATCCAGAGCCGGGACCAGGCCGCAGACAAACAGGCTAAACCGACCGCATGTGAGCTGCTTTGAGGTATCACCCAGGTTTCACCGTATTGAGACTGTGTCTGTGCCCCGAATTAAACCCAAACATAGAACATCAAAATCTGCTCGTTTTAATAATTTAATCAGTGTTAAATTCACAGATTCAAACGATAACAGCACTACCTGAGACCTAAAGCTATTTAATATTAGATCATTATCCTCGAAAGCAGTCATCGTAAATAAAATTATATGTGATCAGAAACTAGATGTTTTCTGTCTTACTGACACCTGGATTAGACCTGATCAATATATAGCACTAAATGAAGCCACCCCGCAGGTTATAAATATGTACATAGCCCTAGATGATCAGGCAGAGGAGGTGGAGTTTGCATAATCTACCAGAATACACTAAATATTACTCAAAAACTTAAGAATTTAGTGATTTTGCTGCAGACTTGGCAGTGTGACAGTGTGACAAAGTTATAATAGTAGGAGACTTTAATATTAATTTTTAAAAAGCAGACAATCCATTAACGAAGGCATTTGTATCAATTTTAGATTTTGTCAGAATCACACAAAACGTAACTGGACCCACACATTACTGTAACCATACCCTAGATTTAGTCCTGACCCTGGGTGTTAGCATTGATCATCTAGATATTGTACCTCAAAGCTCAGTAATATCAGACCGTTTTCTAATTTCCTTTAAGCTACATCTTAGGCAAAATGTTAATTTGTCCCCCCAACACTGTCTAAAGCGCTCAATCACCGCAATGACAGCTGTACAGTTTACTAAAAACCTCCCACCCTTATCGACCTCAGCTTACACTCCTTCAGACCAAACGGAGCTAGTTAAATTAACAAAAGATCTAGAAAAAACCCTTCGATCAACCTTAGACAAAGTAGCACCGTTTAGAAGTAAAATGACAAGGCAAAAAAGGCTCGCACCGTGGTACAGCAATCATACTCGTACCAGTGCAGAAACTAGAGCGTAAATGGCGGACGACCAAACTAGAGGTGTTCCACTCTGCCTGGAAGGACAGCCTTAGTCAATATAGAAAGGCACTTATTAAAGCTCGCTCAAAAACAAAAACAATTCCTAGATTACTTTTAAGTGAGATCTCTAAACCTACTTAAAGCCATACAGATTCTCAACCCCAGATTCCAACATCTTTAACCAGTCATGTTTTTATGGACTATTTTAATAATAAAATAGAAAATATTAAACAAATCCAACCCTGCTTATTAAATCAAACATGGCCGTCACTTGGTGGAGCTGCTTTAGAACATAACTTAGTTGTAGAACAAAGGCTGGAAGCCTTTTACCCACTTCCACAGCCAGAACTAGAAAAAATGATTTCCTCAGCAAATTGTACAACCTGTACACTTGACCCAATTCCCTCTAAAATACTAAAAGAAATACTCCCAATTATAATCAGACCTCTTTTAACAATTGTAAATTCATCCCTTAGCCTAGGGCATGTACCCCAAACCCTTAAATTAGCAGTCATAAAACCTTTAATCAAGAAACCAAATCTTGACCCCAGTGTATTGTCTAATTACAGACCCATCTCCAACGTAACATTTATATCCAAGATATTAGAAAAAGCTGTGGCCCAACAACTCTGCTTATACCTGAGTAAAAATGACATGTATGAGAAATTCAAATCTGGATTCAGACCCAATCACAGCACAGAGACAGCCCTAGTGAAGATTACAAATGATCTCCTTCTTGCCTCTGATCAAGGCTAGGTATCTTTATTAGCCCTACTAGACCTCAGTGCAGCCTTTGATACAATAGTTCACACTATTCTACTAGAAAGATTAGAGAAAATGGTTGGAATCACAGGAACAGCCCTATCGTGGTTCATATCTAACGGAACACTATCAGTTTGTAAAGATAAAAGATTTATCTTGAAATTACACAGAAGTAAGATATGGAGTTCCGCAAGGCTCAATTTTAGGACCGCTATTATTTACATTATACATGTTACCACTGGGCAGTTATAAGCAGACATGACGTTAATTTCCATTTTTATGCAGATGACACACAGCTCTATATATCAGCCAAACCTGACGATAAATTTAGATTACAGAAAATGAAGGACTGTGTAAAGGATATAAAACCAAGGATATAAAAGTCCAAAAGACACTAGAAATAAACTAGCAGACTTAATGTTAGACTTGGCTGATGCTTCCAAAACAAAATTCTTCTATTAATATATAAAGCCCTACATGGCCTCGCTCCTGAGTACATGCGGGATCTTATTACATATTACAAACCATCAAGACTACTTAGATCTCAGGGTGCTGCCCTCTGACTCGTTCCCAAAATTCAGAAAACCTTAGCAGGGGGAAGAGCCTTTTCTTATGAAGCCCCCAACTTTGGAATAACCCTCCAGATAATGTTCGGGACTCAGAGACAGTCTCAATCTTTAAATCTAAGCTGAAAACTCATCTGTTTAGCTTAGATTTTGGTAATTCCAGGGGTTCACGGACACAGGGAATTGTAGTACACTGAGATGCTGGAGCTGTCGTCTCACTGCTTACACGCGATCACTCAGGTTTGTTGACGGTGGAGCAGATGGATGCCAGCGTTTTAGGGTGCTCCCGTGTCTGTGTTACCTTCTGGCTCTCTCCTTTCAATTAGGCTGTTATAAACAGAGTCGTCAGACTCACTCTGATACTGCTCAACATTCTCTGCTCTCTATAAAATTCTCTCAGTACTAACTGTCTCTTTTTACCTTCTCCGAGTAAATGGCTACCCAGCCTGACCTGCTGGAAGATTGCCCGCCGAGGTCCCCTCTACCTGCGTCAGACCAGCTGCCACTTACCAGTCCAACTATCAGGCCCCCCACCCACCACCACCCATAGCAGACCAGCGACACACCCGCCTACCACTGCTACCTGTTTAATGACCATGTTAAAACCTAATTTGACTCGTAACTATCTGCCACTATTGATATCACCACTATTAACTCTCTGTTATATCTGGTTTGGTCATTTTTATGAATAATGTTTAAATAGTTCTGACCAGAGGAGGATGTTTTTTTGTTTTTATTAATTACTAATTATGTACAGCAGCTTTGTGACGACAACAGGTGTAAAAAGCTCTATACAAATATATCTGAATTGACTTTAATTTTGGACTGCCCTGAGAAATCTGTAGGTGCAGGATCTGTTCATGATTCATCAATTTTCATAACTCTATATCCTGTAGAACAACTTCAGAAGATCCAGAAGATTTTACCAGGATGTCTGATTTAAGCCTGTACCTGTTTTTGTGAGGCTAGACTGTGTGCATGTATAGCTTTGAACATGTACTTGTGATGCAGGTATGCTGTGGGTCATGTGAATAATGATTTCTTTTTATTAATGATATAAACTATAGAGGAGCATTACTGAGGAGTCCTGGGCATGTCCCTGTTCATTAAATAGGGGCTTTGTTTTATAGGTTGTACACTGGCAGTGAATGAGTTAACTGAGCTCATCAGTTCAGTAATCAGAAATCCATTCTCTCTCCATTAGCAGAACTGATCATCTGCTCCTCAAACCATTGTTAAGTTGGATCAGCTTTGCTAAAGCAAAGATAGCTGGAAAGTAAGCAAGGAACTCTGTAATGAGTGGAGTTGGGAATCACCAGTCCAGTTTTATGACAGAAATCTAACCTTATAGAGCAGAAACAAACTGTTTCTTCTAATATTTCATGGATATGGATATTTTGTGGAAATGAGACTTACTGATGAGCAATGTAGCTGCTCAACAAGATGCTGTTTCTCGGGAGACTCTTAATGTTTATTTGTGGCAGAGGAGACTATTGTATTACACAACCTCAAAGATGTCCTGTGCAGCGTTGCCTTCGATTGTGTAAATGTTGAGTGTCTGAGCTTTCACAGTGAGTTGTGATGAAGCTCACACCAGATCAGGCCTCTGCAGGAACATACAGATTAAGAAGCTGGATCAGAAGGTGCTTACAGATTAAGTCCCTCTCTCCAGGTGTCACTAATACAAACAAATCTGCAACATAAAATACTTTTTGACTGAGAGCTAAAATTACTGTCTTACATCAATTCCCACTTCCCAAAACTGATTAAGGGAAAAGTGATCTACTTGTGTTATATTTTATTGCTGCTACATTACATTTCCTTGGGTTTAAATATTTTAAGAAAAAAGGTATTGGAGTTTTATTAATCTTTTATATTATCTAACTTTTATATTAGCGGGGTAATTCATTAACACAGTGAATTTCTGAAGAAATTATTCATTTTTATTAACTTAATTGTTACTTAGCGAATACCTTAAACTACCTCAAGCTAAATCAATTATTTATTTCAATAATTGTCAGATTATTCGATTGTAAAAATAGTTGTTTGTTGCAGCCCTAATCTGCTGCAGCCTGAGAAGCTTAAAAATGAATAAAGATTTTATTTTAATTGAAGTGTTTGTCATTATTGAACAGTATGACTATTACTTTATTGAGTGTCATTAGTAAGAAAAGGACATTAATATGTAATGTTTAATATCTCAAGCAAATTTGTTAATGAACATTAAAGCACATACACTTACTCATTTAACAAAACTAATAAATAGCCTCACTCTGCTTACAGGGCCAAATCTCCTTTCAGTCCAACTTGAGTGTGAAGTAAAATAATTAAAAACAAAGTTTTACTTTTACCACCGTTTACTTTACTAAATAAATAAATAACTTAAAAATAACTTATATAAAATAAAAAAGTCAGATACAGACAAACTCATTTGTGTTTATTTACATTTGTGTTTTAGGCTGTGGCCAATCGACTGTGGTGAGAAGCAGTTTGACCAATGGTTGATGTAGACGACCGTACTTGTAGACCAAACGCGGGCAGTGAGAAGGCGGGGCTTAAACGGCGGCTTTAAAGCTGTATAAATCCGCACACAGACTGAGTAGCGACTGTAGAAAGAGACACAGACGTGAAATAAATGCGCACACATTTTTTTCACATCCCAAAAAGAGAACATGTCCAGTAAAAAGAGGACGTCTGGTCACCCTGCTTAACGAACCTCCACTTAGTCATTCCTGGAGTTTTGGAATTGTTACTGCTGAATTTACCCCATTTGTTGTGGAACTACTTTTTTGGAGGAGGAAATTTATATTATTTAAGGTTTAGAAAGAATATCAAGGCTTCTCTGCTTTATTTGGTTTGTATAAAATACTCTTAGAATGAATTATCTTTAAAGATGTCAACTGTATTTGGCATTTTGTCTCCAAAACTGGAGGACTATCATTTATCACTTTTAAAATATACTTATTTGACAAGAAAATAATACATAGGTGAAAACTATTACTAATGGTCTTATTCAACTTGTACAAAAGTAATTTCAGACGCAGTAGCAAAATGCAATCATTATGTATATTTGATAAGAAATGTAATAATAAACATATTAGAAACCTGCTTAATATCAAAAATCAAAAATGAGTGAGGAAGTAAATAACCAAATAATTTTGATATGAAGGGAAAATTAAACAGTCATGTGTCCACTGACCAAATAAACCCATCAACTCTAATCAGGATTTCTACTGGAGCTTTCCAGCTGCTGGTCTTTTAACACAGGTTTTACTCAGTCTGATATTAAACGGTATATTTGCGCCATCTGCTGTTCACTTCACCACATTACATCAGCGCAGTATTTTCCTTTTACAGCGTTTATCATTTTTAACATTTTTAAATTATGCTCATATTGTATTATTCAACCAATAATTCTAAATGCTTTTAAATGTATTACCAGATATTTTAACAGATTTTTAATTGAAATTAAATGAAGTTAAACTGGTGATTTTTTGTTGATAGTTTTATAATTGTTATAATCAGAAAAGGACACCATCAGGGCACCAGCTAAATTATTAAATGCTGGCACTGAATATACAGTTATAAATAACACGTTTACCAGAAACAGAGACGCTACGACAAACATATGTCTGCCCTTACTGGAGTAACACTGGTGTAATTGGCGCTTTGTCGCCGTCTAGCGGCCAGAATCTGTAACTGACTGTAACTATCATTAAAGAAATGACGAGGCTCGTTTCGTTTGACCCAGTGACTGCTGCTGCTGGAGGAACAAGAATAACCCTCTCGTATTGCAGATATTAGATCTATTATTTGATATTATAATAGTGGGATAAAATCCATATTAGAGAATATTGTAACCTACAACTCGATGTCTTTTGTTCAGACGCTAGAGGGACCCCAGAGTGAGTCCAAAACAATGGGTCTATATGAAGCTGTTCAAAATAGTAATTTATAAATGATTCATCATTTTTATACAGATAACAGCTCTCACTGTAACACAGAACAGAGGAAAACAACTCAACACACTTTTAATCAACAGTTATAGGACTTCAGTGGTTAAAAATGTTTGAATGTTTTTTTCTGGTCTTTCAGGCAGGAATGATCTTTAATTACTAAAGCAGAAGAAATCCTTACATAAATTAATAAGAAAAAAATGTAACAGCGTACACATCCTGCCCTACAGGAAACAGATGTAGAGCAGAAACCGCTTCCATTCTGGCTACTGAGTGCTGATTGACTGGTGAACTGATCTGCTTATCGGCTGGTCAGACTCACTGACGTCTTGAATTATGTCTCATAATTGATTAAAATGTGTGTTGAGTTGTTTTATGATGTACTGTGTCGAGAACGTGAGCAGTTATCTATATCAAAATGTAGGAGCATTATTATTTTTGCACAAAAGCTCCGTATGGACCCATTCATTTTAGACTTGCGGTTGAGCGTCCTCTAGTGTCCGAACAAAACGGAGGGCATAATCAAGTGCTTTATCCATTTAGAATAATGTCTAATAGTGTTGGTCATATAAAGTCCACAATAGTGGAGCTACAAGTTCTCTGGAACAGCAGCAGCAGAGTCACTGGACCTCCTCATTTATTTCATGATTAGCGTTGGTCAGTTACAGATGCCGGCTGCTAGACGAAGAGAAAGCAACAATTACACTGACCGTACTCTAACAGACATACTGGGGTTGCGGCCCCCAAATCGTTAGCTAATTAGGCCACTGTCGCACCGGTGTCACATCCTCTGACGTCATCTTACAGAAGGACCATTTAGGACACAATACGTTAACCAGCTGATGTAGCTAACATGCTACTCGTTAGCCAGCCGAGCTAATCAACCACCTTGCCTGTATTAGCTATCATGCTACTGGTTAGCCAGCCGCCGAGTTGCACCCCCCCCCCCCCCACACACACAGTGTGTTTAATCTAGTGATAGTAGTTTTTTTTATTGCTTTATTATTTTATTTGGATCCCAGTTATCTGCTGATCTTGCACAAGGTTAGCTCGATAGCGGATAGCAAGTGAACGATAACTAGCTTTACCTGTTAGAATCAGCTTTAAATGCCAGAGTAGCAACAACAATATTACATCAGTTTAACTTGCTAATGTTTAACATTTGATTAATAAAGATAAATAGCAACGCTTTATTCAGATAAAAACGTCTCAGTAATGATCAGTAAATATCTTTCTATAAATTTTAATCTGGCATATAAGTTTGACAGCTGTGTGAAGATGAGCAGTTAATCACGTGCATGATTTTAACCAATGGAACAGTCGGGGGATAGGATGTGTCACAGCACCGGCCGGTCTGACCTATTTACACCTTATCATAAAGCTAACACTAACAAGTGAACTTCATTCTTTATTTTAGTTCATTTATTTAGATTTTCATTTATTGTATTTATTAATTATGAATGTATTTGGAGTATTGTTAGAATGTACTGCTTGTTTTCTAGACTGAATTCATCCAGTGTGAATAATTCATAAGAGTATTTTATGGACAATCAATCCTTCAACAGGTTTATTTACTATTTAAGTGGTGAAAAATCCACACAGACACATCAGTGGAACGCACCTCGCACCAGCAGGTGTTACAGTATAAGAGCATCACAAAGACCAGAAACCTTTGAGAAACTGACAAAGAACACAAAGTTCAAATGCATTGGTTACACCTAATTGTGATATGAATAAACAAAAGGGCATTAACATACGTGCATAATTAATGACGAGGAAGGAAGCTCAAATATGTTTTTTAGAAGCCCCTCACACCTGGAGATACCCAAACAAGTTGGTATGCAACTTCGAGGTCACTTGAACAATAACTGACTGTGGCCAGCATAGGGGAAACAGATAAGGCTTACACTTAGGACCGGAGGAGTAGCTAGTTTGTTCCACTCCGGACGAAGGGGAGTAACTGATTTGTGGACTCCTTCATATGGAGCAGTAAAATTATATCCACCCGAAAGTTATGATTAAGTGCCCAAGTCTATTAGTATGTTAGCCTGGATATAATATACTAAGAGAATGAAGCTAATGGAATACATATGGTATATGTGAGAGATAATAATCATCTGACTATGTACTACTATAATCTCGAAACCACATTTCCTCCCTTTAGACATAAAATGTCCATAACACAAAGAAGAGATTCGTCAACAAAATACTCAACGTCAACAAACTGTCAGAAACAAGCAAACAAAACCTCAAACCATAGAAAAATGTAAAACAAAGATTCTAACTGTTCAGAACTAGCTGATCTGAATTTAGATCTATGTACACCATTCCGATTACCTTTGTGTGGCATAAAATCTAATACAATTGTATATAAACATAGGAGAGAGCGAAGTATACAAATACAAAGTAAGAACAAATATAATACAAAAGTCAAAGTCCTGTCTTTTTCCCAAAAGAAAATTTGAACACACTAGTCGGAAAACAGTGGAAACAATTCTCTGGATGCAGTTTATTCATCAGGAAACTTGTCGACAAGCATCTTGGCATGGAAACAACCGTCTTCTGCCTAGTGTAGTTTTGTACTACATAGGACACGTTGGGCAAAACAGGGAGAGGTTACTAGCACGTCACCTGATCGCCTGAATCCTCAGTTGTAGACACAAAGTTGTCTGGAACAGTCACTCTCTTGCAATGTGAGCAGTGGGTCCAGGTGTCTCTCTCAGCAACTCGAACAGCGGATGGGGTGGTCAGCATAACTTGCCATTCCAACGAGGCTTGTGCCACGCCTTCACTTTTACAGAGTGTAGAGGACCCTCAGCACTCACTGGCAACGCCTCTTTCACCTGCAAACGAATAGACTGAAGAGTTTTGCACAGTGCACTCATATAATCAATCATGTGATCATCGACCTGCTGTAGAAAGCCTTCAACTTGCCTGTAAGGAGAAAGGTTAGGAGTGGAAAACCACATAATACTTCCATTTGGCTCAGTCCTGTTTGGCGGTTTTGCCGTCCTCTAATGTACATCAGTACTATTGGTAGAGCTTGTACAATTTAGACCTGTCTCGGCCGGTACCTTCGACAGTTTCTGTTTGATGGTCTGGTTTAGACGTTCCACCGCACCAGCCGACTGCGGATGATAAGCGCAGTGTGTGTTCAAATTAGTTTCAAAGCATCAGAAAGATGTTGGACCAGTTTGTTCACAAAGTGCGTGCCATTGTCTGATGAAATTTTTACTGGTACTCCAAACCTAGGAATTACTTCCCTTAGCAAGCATTTTGTTACCGCGAGTGCATCAATTTAATCAAACAGGGTCAGAGTTAGAGGTGTGAGCTCTGCATTTGTACACAGAAATGGATGATAACAGCTTCCAATAAATTCGAAATCCCCTTTCTCTCCAAATAGTTCCTGTACTATGGACTACAGAAAACGCATAGTTACTATCTGTAAACAGGCTTGCATCAGCGTAAAAAGCTTGGCAGCTTGAGCCAATAACTGTGAGGGCAGTTTGTGAGTTTCAATCACCTCAAAGTCATTTACAATGGCATAGGCCGTGGAAGGAGAACCATCAACATACAAGACCAGCATTTAAGTCAGGTATGTCAGTCAAGTCTGCGCAAGGTTTAGAAATGATGTCCAGTACAGTCAGACAGTCATGAGGTACACCTTTAAGTTCATTGGGAAGGAGTGTGGCAGGATTCAAAGAATTACAAGGGTGTATCGTAACATGCCAGAGTGAACAAAATGTTCTGTAACGACAGAATTCGCGCATTGGACAAATGTGTCGTTTGAGCCGACGTCAAAATTTGATGAACCTGATGTGGCACATGAACATATGTAGCAGCTATTGAGCGCGCACACGGTGGATGTCCGCGAATGACCGGATCCAACCGTTTCGAATAAAAACACAATAGGCCTATTTCTGTTCCCATGGGGTTGAGTCAAGACTCTGCTGTCCATGTCACATGATCATTTAGCATGAGTTCATGGCCATGAGCAATGTCCTGCAAAGGCTGAGAAATTTCTGCAAAATCAATGATCCATGGTCTGCAGTAGTTCAACATTCTGAGCCAGCTCATCATTTGCTTTTTGGTTAAGGGCTTCGGAGACTGGAGGATGCCAACAATTCGTCCAGAATCAATGTTGCACCCTGCAGAGGTCAAGATGTATCCCAAATATTTGACCTTAGGCTGCACTAATTGAAGGTTTGATTTAGAACACGTATGGCCATTGTTTGCTAAAAATATTAGCAGTGCTTTTGTGAAAATTTCACAATGTTCCTTAGACTCTGAACATAACAAAAAGATCTACAAATTGGATCAGAGTGCTGCCCCCGGGTGGCAGGAATGATTCTAGGTTCCGTTTCAATTCTTGTGAAAAGACAGTTGGTGAATCACAACATCCCTGTGGCATAACACACCACTGATAACGTTTCCCCTTAAAAGTGAAAGCAAACCAGAATCTGCTATCCTCCTGCACAGGGATACTGAAGAATACATTAGCCAAGTCAATCACTGAGTAGAATTTCGAATTGGGAGGGATACCTGACAACACAGTGGATGGATTAGTGGAACAAATGGAATTGAATTGTTGTTCAGTCGAAGGAGTTACTGCGGAAGGCAAACAATGCTTTGATGCAGAGCAGAGAGTATTCCCCTGATCGGAATTTAGAACTCGGAATTTGGAACACAGAATTCAGAACTCGGAACTCAGAATTTAGAACTCGGAACGTGGAATTCGAAATTTAAAATTTGGAACTCGAAATTTAGAATTCGGAATTCAGAAGTTGGAATTTGGAATTCCGAACTTGGAATTTGGAACTTGGAACTCAGAACGTGGAATTCGGAATTTAGAATTTGGAATGTAGAATTTAGAATTCATAACTTGGAATTTGGAATTTAGAGCTCGGAACGTGGAATTCAAAATTGAAAAATTTGGAACTCGGAACTCAGAACTTAAAATTCGGAATTCTGAAGTTGGAATTTGGAATTCAGAACTTAGAATTTGGAACTCGGAACGTGGAATTCGTAATTTAAAATTTGGAACTCGGAATTAGGAATGTGGAATTCAGAATTTAGAACTTGGAATTCGAAACTCAGAATTTAGAACTCGGATTTGGAATTTGTAAAGCAGAATGAACCTGTATCAATTCTAATAAAGTTGATAAAGACGATTTTCTGACTTTACGATTATAAGTCATGCGGGGACACAGACAGTCTCGATACTGCAGGGTTTGTCTGAAACACTATGAGTGACACTGATCTCTTACTTTTTAATACAAGCAGAGAAATCACAGAATTAATGCTTATAAAATCGAGGAAATCCTCTTAAACTAACCTGACTGGTGGGACTGGGAAGGGCCAGTCAGTCCTGGCGTGGCAGCTTCTCGATGTTCCCGGAGAGAACGTCGGACCACAGGCAGCTCGGGTGAGGCCTCTTTGTGGAAGAGGACCTGCCGCAAAGATCTCCCAGAAAAATCAGCAGCCAGCAGTGGAGCGAAGAGCCGGTAAACTTCTCTCTTACTCGTCGGTAGGTGAGCAGGGGGCCGAAGACGATGATCCTGGCGTCTGTCTTTTTCCAAACGGTGCTGAAGCCACGACACTGCTGCTAAGGGAAGCCGCCTGCCGAACACGGGCACATGGAAAACAGGAGACAGTGGGAGCAGGTGAAGACGAAGTCGAAGAGCTGTGGTGGTGGCAAAGCTGATATTAAAGACTATAAAGTAGGGACGGTCGCTTGACGCTCTCAGACTCACGTCTCAAACAGCAGTTCAGAGTCTAACCAAAAGTACCGGAGATCACGTGATCGGTGGAACCGAAGCTTTGTTGCGTCACTGAAACGCAATTACATGCCGAGCGCAACGAGCTGAATAAAAAATAAATATGTACTTAACTGGGAAAACTTGCTTCTAGTCACAGAGAAGGAGTGACTAAAGCTCAGCTCTCTGGAGTCATTTAAACCTTTCAAGTCAAGTCAAGTTAAGTCAAATTTCCTTGTATAGCACTTTTTACAACTCTTGTTGTCACAAAGCAGCTTTACATAATTAGTAATTAGTAAAAGATAACATAAAAAGACCTGAATGATCCAAGACCCCCAGTGAGCAAGCCAACGGTGACAGTGGCAAGGAAACACTCCCTCAGAGCTGGAGGAAGAAACCTTGGGAGGAACCAAGACTCACAAAGGGGACCCATCCTCTTCTGATCAGAACTATTTATAAATTATTGGTAAAAGTTACCAAACCATCTATACTGTTAAACTGCTCTGATCATAATCATAATATAATAATCGTGGTGTAGTAGAACTTAATATTGTCATGGCAGTGATGGTCAGAGTAATGATAGTTAATAGTGGTGATATTAATAGTGGCAGATAGTTAAGAGTCCATTTAGGTTTTAACATGGTCATTAGACAATACACTAGGATCAAGATTTGGTTTCTTGATTAAAGGTTTTATGACTGCTCATTTAAGGGTTTTTGGTACATGCCCTAAGCTAAGGGATGAGTTTACAATAGTTAAAAGAGGTCTGATTATAATTGGGAGTATTTCTTTTAGTATTTTAGAGGGAATTGGGTCAAGTGTACAGGTTGTATAATTTGCTGAGGAAATCATTTTTTCTAGTTCTGGCTGTGGAAGTGGGTTGAAGGCTTCCAGCCTTTGTTCCAGTTATGTTCTAAAGCAGACGGTCATGTTTGATTTAATAAGCAGGGCTGGATTTGTTGTCTAATATTTTCTATTTTATTAATAAAATAATCCACAAAAGCATTACTGGTTAAGGATGTTGGAATCTGGGGTTGAGAATCTGTCTGGCTTTTAGTAAGTTTAGAGATCTCTCTAAAAAGTACTCTGGGGTTGTTTTTGTTTTTCTCGATCAGCGAGGCCAAACACGCTGAGCGAGCTTTAATGAGTGTCTTTCTATATTGACTAAGGCTGTCCTTCCAGGCAGGGTGGAACCCCTCTACTTGGACATCCAGCGATTTAGCGATGTGGGTGGGCTGTAAGACTCAGCACCACTGGTGTTCGGGTGGGCTAGATTCGGCCTTAGCGCTAGCATTAGCCTTAGCTTTCCGGCTATGCCGCCGAGACGTCACCCATTCGCCCCGCTGTGAGGGCTCTAACGCCGGAGTGGGGGGTGCTAGCTCTCCCTGAGGCATCCGGGGCTGCTACCAGTGACTCTGTATCCTTTAGTAAAGCCATGATGCTCACCTCCAACTGCTCCACTTTCTCCTCCACAGAGCTAACTAGCTCACATTTAGTACAAACACTATCATTATCACTAGTGGAGGAAAAAGGGTCTAGACTAAACATGCCACACTTCTCACACTCAAAAAGTCCAGAAACAGCCTTAATAAAGTAGAAACTTACCGCCTGCAGTTGATTTGGGCACTGAAATAAACGTCGTTGTAGGTAAAACTGCTGCTCCGCTTTTTGTTGAGTCTTTTGATAAACCTGTAGCTGTAAACACGGTCTAACAGCAGTTAGTAAAAGTACGACGCAGTAGATCACTAAACAGATCTATAAAAAATAAGCGCTAGAAAGTGACAGAAAGAGGAAAAACAAGCTAAACACGGAGACAGTGATTCCTCCAAGCTCCAGGAGTCAGGATTTCACACAAGGGTTAGCGGCAAGCGGCGAGCTACAGAGACCCGATTCAGATCTAGAGGAGAGACAGTTCCTCCAGAAAGGCAGACAAGTGGTTGCTATGGATACTGAATTATTTCATTTCTAACCAAATAATGTATTAGTTTATTTATTTTAGTTATTATATTTTATTCATTTATTTAATTTATTTAGATGTTACTTTGATCTACTTTATTTTTAAATGTTATTTTTTTAAAGTTGACTTGTACTGTCATATTTTATATTTTATCTCCATATTCTGGTTTTATTTGTGTCAGTTTTGTTTATTAATCTTTTCTTAATATTGTTTTTCTTAATATCTTAATATTAAATCATATTTGTATACTTTACTAATTAAATATTAGTTTATTTATTTTATCATATCATTTATTCTTAATCTTCTATTATCTTGAATTTATTTTTTAATGTTTTTAATTTATTAATTTACCTTCGTTCATTTTAGATAAAATATATCAAATAAAATAGATTTTTCTCTTTCAATCCTCGTCTATTGTAAAAACTGTATTTTTCAAGGGAAATAAAGGTTGGTTGATTGATTGTTTAGTTGATTG
This sequence comes from Salminus brasiliensis, assembly GCF_030463535.1. NCBI lineage: Eukaryota > Metazoa > Chordata > Actinopteri > Characiformes > Bryconidae > Salminus > Salminus brasiliensis. The sequence goes on along the minus strand of NC_132898.1, from coordinate 20,034,754 downwards.
TATTTTGTTTTAACGGCCACCCAGAATGTAACAGCTGAATCAAGAATGGCTAATCGTTCAAATTACAGCAGACTTTGAGTTTGCACAATTTAAGTGTTCATCAACTGAACAAGCACATAGTGAACGTTGGCTCAGTTTGAGCTAGATCTCATTTTTCTTTCCTGTTAGAATTTCTGTTAAAGTTACTAAAGTTACCAGTTTTTTTTAGAAGTTATTAGTGGGGTCAGTTGGTTAAAACATACTAGCTTGTTCAGTAAAATAAAGTTTTAGTCACCAGCAGAACTTATCAGTTACTTATTGAATTGAGAAGATTGATGAAGGCTGGATCTACGGTCAGCGAGGGAGGGGCTCCGAAGGTCCTAAACCTGTAAGACAAAAAAAAGTCAACACATATATAGAAACTGAATGATGAACTAACTCTTACACACTTGCAGTCAGATAAATATTGAGTCACACAAATAGTTGCAATGGACAGACACTTGTTTGATGGATCCACCATTAGGAAGGAGGGGAGTCCTGAAAGCCTGTAAGACAACAAAGAAAGTCAATACATGTATAGAAACTGAATGATCACCTACCTGTGTTATGGGAAACCTTATTACTTTGTGTGTGATTCTTAATCTAGTAGTATGCAAGTATACTTCAATGTATTGTAATCAAGTTATGCTGTTTCTCTCCTATGCAGTATGCAAGACTATGGCACATGTATAGAACATGTACTCTGTGAGTCATCATAAAGCTTAAGTTAGGGGTAGTTACACTCTGATGTGCTGGTTGCTCATGTTTATGCCCCTATATGGTAGAATAAGTCTGTGAGTGTTTCTAATATGTGTATGTACACTTGCAGAATTTAAATATGCAGTCTGTTGTACCACAATGTGGTGGGGAGTAGATGTTTTTGTGTACCAGACACTGTCGACAAGAACTGAAACTGGCTGTGACTGTTTCAACTTCCTCATTTCCTATGTATATAAGAAAGCCATGCATACTTGTTAAGCAGCGACTATATTCTGTTGCTCGAATAAAGTTATTACTCACTGCAATACAAGACAGGGTTGTGTTGTTTCTCAACTTCCACCACACCTGTTAGACAGTAGCAAACAGATAGACAACGAGCCGTACACAGTGACAGATGGATGGACCCTTGATGGACAGATGCACCATTAGGGAGGGAAGGGGTAATGGCATCATCAGAACCTGTAAGACAACAAAGAAAATCAATACATGTATAGAATCTGAATGATCACCTACCTGTTAGTCAGTAGCAAACAGATAGACAGCGAGCCGTACACAGTTGCAGATGGATGGACCCTTGATGCACAGATGCACCATCAGGGAGGGAAGGGGTAATGGCATCATCAGAACCTGTAAGACAACAAAGAAAATCAATACATGTATAGAATCTGAATGATCACCTACCTGTTAGTCAGTAGCAAACAGATAGACAGCGAGCCGTACACAGTTGCAGATGGATGGACCCTTGATGCACAGATACACCATCAGGAAGGAAAGGGGTATTGGCATCCTCAGAACCTAAAGGATAACAAAGACAATCAATACAGGTTTTGAAACTGAAAGATCACTTACCTTTTACACAGTTGCAGAACAATAGACAGTGAGGCAGACACAGCTTCAGATGGACAGATTGATGGTGGCTGAATCTACGTTCAGGGAGGGAGGGGCTCTGAAAGTCCTAAACCTGTAAGACAAAAAAAAAAAAACGTCAATACATATATAGAAACTGAATGATGAACTAACTCTTACACACTTGCAGTCAGAAAGATCGAGTCACACAAATAGTTGCAATGGACAGACACTTGTTTGATGGATCCACAATTGGGAAGGAGGGGGGGGGGGGGTCCTGGGGTCCTGAAAGCCTGTAAGACAACAAAGAAAATCAATACATGTATAGAAACTGAATGATCACCTACCTGTTAGACAGTAGCAAACAGATTGACAGCGAGCCGTACACAGTGGCAGATGGATTAAACCTTGATGGACAGATGCACCATCAGGGAGGGAAAGGGTAATGGCATCCTCGGAACCTGAAAGACAACAAGAAAGTCAATACAGGTTTTGAAACTGAAAGATCACTTACCTTTTACACAGTTGCAGAACAATACACAGTCAGCCAGACACAGCTGCAGACGGACAGATTGATGGAGGCTGGATCTACGGTCAGCGAGGGAGTGGCTCAGAAGGTCCTAAACCTGTAAGACAAAAAAAGTCAACACATATATAGAAACTGAATGATGAACTAACTCTTACATACTTGCAGTGAGATAAATAACGAGTCACACAAATAGTTGCAATAGACAGACACTTGTTTGATGGATCCACCATTAGGAAGGAGGGGGGGGGGATCCTGGAGTCCTGAAAGCCTGTAAGGCAACAAAGAAAATCAATACGTCTATAGAAACTGAATGATCACTTACTTGTTAGACAGTCGAAAACAGATAGACAGCGAGCCGTACACAGTGACACATGGATGGACCCTTGATGGACAGATGCACCATCACGGAGGGAATGGGTAATGGCATCCTCGGAACCTGAAAGACAACAAAGACAGTCAATACAGGTTTTGAAACTGAAAGATCACTTACCTTTAACACAGTTGCGGAACAATAGACAGCGAGCCGGACACAGTTGCAGATGGATGGACACTCTTGATGGACAGATGCACCATCAGGGAGGGAAGGGGTAATGGCATCCTCTAAACCTGTAAGACAACAAAGAAAATCAATACATGTATACAAACTGAATGATCACCTACCTGTTAGACAGTGGCAAACAGATTCACAGCGAGCCGTACACAGTGGCAGATGGATTAAACCTTGATGGACAGATGCACCATAAGGGAGGGAAGGGGTAATGGCATCCTCTAAACCTGTAAGACAACAAAGAAAATCAATACATGAATAGAAACTGAATGATCACATACCTGTTAGAAGTACTAATTATGTAAAGCTGCTTTGTGACGACAACAGTTGTAAAAAGCGCTATACAAATAAATTTGACTTGACTTGACTTAGACAGTAGCAAACAGATAGACAGCGAACCAGACACAGAGGCAGATGGATGGACCATTGATGGACAGATGCACCAACAGGGAGGGAAAGGGTATTGGCATCCTCAGAACCTAAAAGATAAAGACAATCAATACAGGTTTTGAAACTGAAATATCACTTACCTTTTACACAATTGCAGAACAATAGACAGTGAGCCAGACACAGATGCAGATGGACAGATTGATGGTGGCTGGATCTACGGTCAAGGAGGTAGGGGCTCTGAACGTCCTGAACCTGAAAGACAACAAAGAAAATCAATACATGTATAGAAACTGAATGATCACCTACCTGTTAGACAGTAGCAGACAGATAGACAGCAAACCGTACACAGTGATAGATGGATGGACCATTGATTGAGAGATGCACCATCAGGGAGGGAAGGGGTAATGGCATCCTCTAAACCTGTAAGACAACAAAGAAAATCAATACATGTTTAGAAACTGAATTATCACCTACCTGTTAGACAGAAGAAAAAGGATTGACAGCGAGTTGTACACAGTGACAGATCTATGGAGCCTTGATGGACAGATGCACCATCAGGAAAGGAAGGGGTAATGGCATCCTCTAAACCTGTAAGACAACAAAGAAAATCAATACATGTAAAGAAACCGAATGATCACCCACCTGTTAGACAGAAGAAAACAGATTGACAGCGAGCCGTACACAGTGACAGATGGATGGACCGTTGATGGACAGATGCACCATCAGGGAGGGAAGGGGTAATGGCATCCTCTAAACCTGTAAGACAACAAAGAAAATCAATACATGTATAGAAACTGAATGATGAACTAACTCTTACACACTGGCAGTCAGAAAGATCGAGTCATACAAATGGTTGCAATGGACAGACACTTGTTTAATGGATCCACCATTAAGAAGGAGGGGGGGTCCTGGAGTCCTGAAAGCCTGTAAGACAACAAAGAAAGTCAATACATGTATAGAAACTGAATGATCACCTACCTGTTAGACAGTAGCAAACAGATAGACAGCGAGCCGGACACAGTGACAGATGGATGGACCCTTGATGGACAGATGCACCATCAGGGAGGGAAGGGGTAATGGCATCCTCTAAACCTGTAAGACAACAAACAGTGTCAATACATGTATAGAAACTGAATGATCACCTACCTGTTAGACAGTAGCAAACAGATGGACAGCGAGCCGGACACAGTGGCAGATGGATGGAACCTTGATGGACAGATGCACCATCAGGGAGGGAAGGGATAATGGCATCCTAAAAACCTGTAAAACAAAGAAAATCAATAAATGTATAGAAACTGAATGATCACCTACCTGTTAGTCAGTAGCAAACAGATAGACAGCAAGCCGTACACAGTTGCAGATGGATGGACCCTTGATGGACAGATGCACCATCAGGGAGGGAAGGGGTATTGGCATCCTCAGAACATAAATGATAACAACGACAATCAATACAGGTTTTGAAACTGAAAGATCACTTACCTTTTACACAGTTGCAGAACAATAGGGAGTGATGCAGACACAGCTGCAGATGGACAGATTGACGGTGGCTGAATCTACGGTCAGGGAGGGAGGGGCTCTGAAAGTCCTAAACCTTTAAGACAAAAAAGACAAAAAAAAAAACGTCAATACATGTATAGAAACTGAATGATGACCTAACTCTTACACACTTGCAGTCAGATAGATATCGAGTCACACAAATAGTTGGAATGGACAGACCCTTGTTTGATGGATCCACCATTAGGAAGGAGGGGGGGTCCTGGAGTCCTGAAAGCCTGTAAGACAACAAAGAAAGTCAATACATGTATAGAAACTGAATGATCACCTACCTGTTAGACAGTAGCAAACAGATAGATAGCGAGCCGTACACAGTGACAGATGGATGGACCCTTGATGGACAGATGCACCATCAGGGAGGGAAGGGGTAATGGCATCCTCTAAACCTGTAAGACAACAAACAGTGTCAATACATGTATAGAAACTGAATGATCACCTACCTGTTAGTCAGTAGCAAACAGACAGATAGCGAGCCGTACACAGTGACAGATGTATGGACCCTTGATGGACAGATGCACCATCAGGGAGGGAAGTGGTATTGGCATCCTCAGAACCTGTAAGACAACAAAGAAAATCAATACATGTTTAGAAACTGAATGATCACCTACCTTTTAGACAGTAGCAAACAGATTGACAGCGAGTTGTACACAGTGACAGATCTATGGAGCCTTGATGGACAGATGCACCATCAGGAAAGGAAGGGGTAATGGCATCCTCTAAACCTGTAAGACAACAAAGAAAATCAATACATGTAAAGAAACCGAATGATCACCTACCTGATAGACAGAAGAAAACAGATTGACAGCGAGCCATACACAGTGACAGATGGATGGACCGTTGATGGACAGATGCACCATCAGGGAGGGAAGGGGTAATGGCATCCTCTAAACCTGTAAGACAACAAAAAAAATCAATACATGTTTAGAAACTGAACGATCACCTACCTTTTAGACAGTAGAAAACAGATTGACAGCGAGTTGTACACAGTGACAGATCTATGGAGCCTTGATGGACAGATGCACCATCAGGGAGGGAAGGGGTAATGGCATTCTCTAAACCTGTAAGACAACAAAGACAATCAATACATGTAAAGAAACCGAATGATCACCCACCTGTTAGACAGAAGAAAACAGATTGACAGCGAGCCGTACACAGTGACAGATGGATGGACCGTTGATGGACAGATGCACCATCAGGGAGGGAAGGGGTAATGGCATCCTCTAAACCTGTAAGACAACAAAGAAAATCAATACATGTATAGAAACTGAATGATGAACTAACTCTTACACACTGGCAGTCAGAAAGATCGAGTCATACAAATGGTTGCAATGGACAGACACTTGTTTAATGGATCCACCATTAAGTAGGAGGGGGGGTCCTGGAGTCCTGAAAGCCTGTAAGACAACAAAGAAAGTCAATACATGTATAGAAACTGAATGATCACCTACCTGTTAGACAGTAGCAAACAGATAGACAGCGAGCCGGACACAGTGACAGATGGATGGACCGTTGATGGACAGATGCACCATCAGGGAGGGAAGGGGTAATGGCATCCTCTAAACCTGTAAGACAAAAAAAAAATCAATACATGTTTAGAAACTGAATGATCACCTACCTTTTAGACAGTAGCAAACAGATTGACAGCGAGTTGTACACAGTGACAGATCTATGGAGCCTTGATGGACAGATGCACCATCAGGGAGGGAAGGGGTATTGGCATCCTCAGAACATAAATGATAACAACGACAATCAATACAGGTTTTGAAACTGAAAGATCACTTACCTTTTACACAGTTGCAGAACAATAGGGAGTGATGCAGACACAGCTGCAGATGGACAGATTGACGGTGGCTGAATCTACGGTCAGGGAGGGAGGGGCTCTGAAAGTCCTAAACCTTTAAGACAAAAAAGACAAAAAAAAAACGTCAATACATGTATAGAAACTGAATGATGACCTAACTCTTACACACTTGCAGTCAGATAGATATCGAGTCACACAAATAGTTGGAATGGACAGACCCTTGTTTGATGGATCCACCATTAGGAAGGAGGGGGGGTCCTGGAGTCCTGAAAGCCTGTAAGACAACAAAGAAAGTCAATACATGTATAGAATCTGAATGATCACCTACCTGTTAGACAGTAGCAAACAGATAGATAGCGAGCCGTACACAGTGACAGATGGATGGACCCTTGATGGACAGATGCACCATCAGGGAGGGAAGGGGTAATGGCATCCTCTAAACCTGTAAGACAACAAACAGTGTCAATACATGTATAGAAACTGAATGATCACCTACCTGTTAGACAGTAGCAAACAGACAGATAGCGAGCCGTACACAGTGACAGATGTATGGACCCTTGATGGACAGATGCACCATCAGGGAGGGAAGGGGTAATGGCATCCTCTAAACCTGTAAGACAACAAACAGTGTCAATACATGTATAGAAACTGAATGATCACCTACCTGTTAGACAGTAGCAAACAGATAGACAGCAAGCCGTACACAGTTGCAGATGGATGGACCCTTGATGGACAGATGCACCATCAGGGAGGGAAGGGGTATTGGCATCCTCAGAACATAAATGATAACAACGACAATCAATACAGGTTTTGAAACTGAAAGATCACTTACCTTTTACACAGTTGCAGAACAATAGGGAGTGATGCAGACACAGCTGCAGATGGACAGATTGACGGTGGCTGAATCTACGGTCAGGGAGGGAGGGGCTCTGAAAGTCCTAAACCTTTAAGACAAAAAAGACAAAAAAAAAACGTCAATACATGTATAGAAACTGAATGATGACCTAACTCTTACACACTTGCAGTCAGATAGATATCGAGTCACACAAATAGTTGGAATGGACAGACCCTTGTTTGATGGATCCACCATTAGGAAGGAGGGGGGGTCCTGGAGTCCTGAAAGCCTGTAAGACAACAAAGAAAGTCAATACATGTATAGAATCTGAATGATCACCTACCTGTTAGACAGTAGCAAACAGATAGATAGCGAGCCGTACACAGTGACAGATGGATGGACCCTTGATGGACAGATGCACCATCAGGGAGGGAAGGGGTAATGGCATCCTCTAAACCTGTAAGACAACAAACAGTGTCAATACATGTATAGAAACTGAATGATCACCTACCTGTTAGACAGTAGCAAACAGACAGATAGCGAGCCGTACACAGTGACAGATGTATGGACCCTTGATGGACAGATGCACCATCAGGGAGGGAAGTGGTATTGGCATCCTCAGAACCTGTAAGACAACAAAGAAAATCAATACATGTTTAGAAACTGAATGATCACCTACCTTTTCGACAGTAGCAAACAGATTGACAGCGAGTTGTACACAGTGACAGATCTATGGAGCCTTGATGGACAGATGCACCATCAGGAAAGGAAGGGGTAATGGCATCCTCTAAACCTGTAAGACAACAAAGAAAATCAATACATGTAAAGAAACCGAATGATCACCTACCTGATAGACAGAAGAAAACAGATTGACAGCGAGCCATACACAGTGACAGATGGATGGACCGTTGATGGACAGATGCACCATCAGGGAGGGAAGGGGTAATGGCATCCTCTAAACCTGTAAGACAACAAAAAAAATCAATACATGTTTAGAAACTGAACGATCACCTACCTTTTAGACAGTAGAAAACAGATTGACAGCGAGTTGTACACAGTGACAGATCTATGGAGCCTTGATGGACAGATGCACCATCAGGAAAGGAAGGGGTAATGGCATCCTCTAAACCTGTAAGACAACAAAGAAAATCAATACATGTAAAGAAACCGAATGATCACCTACCTGTTAGACAGAAGAAAACAGATTGACAGTGAGCCATACACAGTGACAGATGGATGGACCGTTGATGGACAGATGCACCATCAGGGAGGGAAGGGGTAATGGCATCCTCTAAACCTGTAAGACAAAAAAAAAATCAATACATGTTTAGAAACTGAATGATCACCTACCTTTTAGACAGTAGCAAACAGATTGACAGCGAGTTGTACACAGTGACAGATCTATGGAGCCTTGATGGACAGATGCACCATCAGGGAGGGAAGGGGTAATGGCATTCTCTAAACCTGTAAGACAACAAAGACAATCAATACATGTAAAGAAACCGAATGATCACCCACCTGTTAGACAGAAGAAAACAGATTGACAGCGAGCCGTACACAGTGACAGATGGATGGACCGTTGATGGACAGATGCACCATCAGGGAGGGAAGGGGTAATGGCATCCTCTAAACCTGTAAGACAACAAAGAAAATCAATACATGTATAGAAACTGAATGATGAACTAACTCTTACACACTGGCAGTCAGAAAGATCGAGTCATACAAATGGTTGCAATGGACAGACACTTGTTTAATGGATCCACCATTAAGAAGGAGGGGGGGTCCTGGAGTCCTGAAAGCCTGTAAGACAACAAAGAAAGTCAATACATGTATAGAAACTGAATGATCACCTACCTGTTAGACAGTAGCAAACAGATAGACAGCGAGCCGGACACAGTGACAGATGGATGGACCCTTGATGGACAGATGCACCATCAGGGAGGGAAGGGGTAATGGCATCCTCTAAACCTGTAAGACAACAAACAGTGTCAATACATGTATAGAAACTGAATGATCACCTACCTGTTAGACAGTAGCAAACAGATGGACAGCGAGCCGGACACAGTGGCAGATGGATGGAACCTTGATGGACAGATGCACCATCAGGGAGGGAAGGGATAATGGCATCCTAAAAACCTGTAAAACAAAGAAAATCAATAAATGTATAGAAACTGAATGATCACCTACCTGTTAGTCAGTAGCAAACAGATAGACAGCAAGCCGTACACAGTTGCAGATGGATGGACCCTTGATGGACAGATGCACCATCAGGGAGGGAAGGGGTATTGGCATCCTCAGAACCTAAATGATAACAACGACAATCAATACAGGTTTTGAAACTGAAAGATCACTTACCTTTTACACAGTTGCAGAACAATAGGGAGTGATGCAGACACAGCTGCAGATGGACAGATTGACGGTGGCTGAATCTACGGTCAGGGAGGGAGGGGCTCTGAAAGTCCTAAACCTTTAAGACAAAAAAGACAAAAAAAAAAACGTCAATACATGTATAGAAACTGAATGATGACCTAACTCTTACACACTTGCAGTCAGATAGATATCGAGTCACACAAATAGTTGGAATGGACAGACCCTTGTTTGATGGATCCACCATTAGGAAGGAGGGGGGGTCCTGGAGTCCTGAAAGCCTGTAAGACAACAAAGAAAGTCAATACATGTATAGAAACTGAATGATCACCTACCTGTTAGACAGTAGCAAACAGATAGATAGCGAGCCGTACACAGTGACAGATGGATGGACCCTTGATGGACAGATGCACCATCAGGGAGGGAAGGGGTAATGGCATCCTCTAAACCTGTAAGACAACAAACAGTGTCAATACATGTATAGAAACTGAATGATCACCTACCTGTTAGTCAGTAGCAAACAGACAGATAGCGAGCCGTACACAGTGACAGATGTATGGACCCTTGATGGACAGATGCACCATCAGGGAGGGAAGTGGTATTGGCATCCTCAGAACCTGTAAGACAACAAAGAAAATCAATACATGTTTAGAAACTGAATGATCACCTACCTTTTAGACAGTAGCAAACAGATTGACAGCGAGTTGTACACAGTGACAGATCTATGGAGCCTTGATGGACAGATGCACCATCAGGAAAGGAAGGGGTAATGGCATCCTCTAAACCTGTAAGACAACAAAGAAAATCAATACATGTAAAGAAACCGAATGATCACCTACCTGATAGACAGAAGAAAACAGATTGACAGCGAGCCATACACAGTGACAGATGGATGGACCGTTGATGGACAGATGCACCATCAGGGAGGGAAGGGGTAATGGCATCCTCTAAACCTGTAAGACAACAAAAAAAATCAATACATGTTTAGAAACTGAACGATCACCTACCTTTTAGACAGTAGAAAACAGATTGACAGCGAGTTGTACACAGTGACAGATCTATGGAGCCTTGATGGACAGATGCACCATCAGGAAAGGAAGGGGTAATGGCATCCTCTAAACCTGTAAGACAACAAAGAAAATCAATACATGTATAGAAACTGAATGATGAACTAACTCTTACACACTGGCAGTCAGAAAGATCGAGTCATACAAATGGTTGCAATGGACAGACACTTGTTTAATGGATCCACCATTAAGAAGGAGGGGGGGTCCTGGAGTCCTGAAAGCCTGTAAGACAACAAAGAAAGTCAATACATGTATAGAAACTGAATGATCACCTACCTGTTAGACAGTAGCAAACAGATAGACAGCGAGCCGGACACAGTGACAGATGGATGGACCCTTGATGGACAGATGCACCATCAGGGAGGGAAGGGGTAATGGCATCCTCTAAACCTGTAAGACAACAAACAGTGTCAATACATGTATAGAAACTGAATGATCACCTACCTGTTAGACAGTAGCAAACAGATGGACAGCGAGCCGGACACAGTGGCAGATGGATGGAACCTTGATGGACAGATGCACCATCAGGGAAGGAAGGGATAATGGCATCCTAAAAACCTGTAAAACAAAGAAAATCAATAAATGTATAGAAACTGAATGATCACCTACCTGTTAGTCAGTAGCAAACAGATAGACAGCAAGCCGTACACAGTTGCAGATGGATGGACCCTTGATGGACAGATGCACCATCAGGGAGGGAAGGGGTATTGGCATCCTCAGAACCTAAATGATAACAACGACAATCAATACAGGTTTTGAAACTGAAAGATCACTTACCTTTTACACAGTTGCAGAACAATAGGGAGTGATGCAGACACAGCTGCAGATGGACAGATTGACGGTGGCTGAATCTACGGTCAGGGAGGGAGGGGCTCTGAAAGTCCTAAACCTTTAAGACAAAAAAGACAAAAAAAAAAACGTCAATACATGTATAGAAACTGAATGATGACCTAACTCTTACACACTTGCAGTCAGATAGATATCGAGTCACACAAATAGTTGGAATGGACAGACCCTTGTTTGATGGATCCACCATTAGGAAGGAGGGGGGGTCCTGGAGTCCTGAAAGCCTGTAAGACAACAAAGAAAGTCAATACATGTATAGAAACTGAATGATCACCTACCTGTTAGACAGTAGCAAACAGATAGATAGCGAGCCGTACACAGTGACAGATGGATGGACCCTTGATGGACAGATGCACCATCAGGGAGGGAAGGGGTAATGGCATCCTCTAAACCTGTAAGACAACAAACAGTGTCAATACATGTATAGAAACTGAATGATCACCTACCTGTTAGTCAGTAGCAAACAGACAGATAGCGAGCCGTACACAGTGACAGATGTATGGACCCTTGATGGACAGATGCACCATCAGGGAGGGAAGTGGTATTGGCATCCTCAGAACCTGTAAGACAACAAAGAAAATCAATACATGTTTAGAAACTGAATGATCACCTACCTTTTAGACAGTAGCAAACAGATTGACAGCGAGTTGTACACAGTGACAGATCTATGGAGCCTTGATGGACAGATGCACCATCAGGAAAGGAAGGGGTAATGGCATCCTCTAAACCTGTAAGACAACAAAGAAAATCAATACATGTAAAGAAACCGAATGATCACCTACCTGATAGACAGAAGAAAACAGATTGACAGCGAGCCATACACAGTGACAGATGGATGGACCGTTGATGGACAGATGCACCATCAGGGAGGGAAGGGGTAATGGCATCCTCTAAACCTGTAAGACAACAAAAAAAATCAATACATGTTTAGAAACTGAACGATCACCTACCTTTTAGACAGTAGAAAACAGATTGACAGCGAGTTGTACACAGTGACAGATCTATGGAGCCTTGATGGACAGATGCACCATCAGGAAAGGAAGGGGTAATGGCATCCTCTAAACCTGTAAGACAACAAAGAAAATCAATACATGTAAAGAAACCGAATGATCACCTACCTGTTAGACAGAAGAAAACAGATTGACAGCGAGCCATACACAGTGACAGATGGATGGACCGTTGATGGACAGATGCACCATCAGGGAGGGAAGGGGTAATGGCATCCTCTAAACCTGTAAGACAAAAAAAAAATCAATACATGTTTAGAAACTGAATGATCACCTACCTTTTAGACAGTAGCAAACAGATTGACAGCGAGTTGTACACAGTGACAGATCTATGGAGCCTTGATGGACAGATGCACCATCAGGGAGGGAAGGGGTAATGGCATTCTCTAAACCTGTAAGACAACAAAGACAATCAATACATGTAAAGAAACCGAATGATCACCCACCTGTTAGACAGAAGAAAACAGATTGACAGCGAGCCGTACACAGTGACAGATGGATGGACCGTTGATGGACAGATGCACCATCAGGGAGGGAAGGGGTAATGGCATCCTCTAAACCTGTAAGACAACAAAGAAAATCAATACATGTATAGAAACTGAATGATGAACTAACTCTTACACACTGGCAGTCAGAAAGATCGAGTCATACAAATGGTTGCAATGGACAGACACTTGTTTAATGGATCCACCATTAAGTAGGAGGGGGGGTCCTGGAGTCCTGAAAGCCTGTAAGACAACAAAGAAAGTCAATACATGTATAGAAACTGAATGATCACCTACCTGTTAGACAGTAGCAAACAGATAGACAGCGAGCCGGACACAGTGACAGATGGATGGACCCTTGATGGACAGATGCACCATCAGGGAGGGAATGGGTAATGGCATCCTCTAAAACTATAAGACAACAAAGTAAATCAATACATGCATAGAAACTGAATGATCACCTACCTGTAAGTCAGTAGGAAACAGATAGACAGCGAGCTGCACACAGTGACAGATGAATCGACCCTTGATGGACAGATGCACCATCAGGGAGGGAAGGGGTAATGGCATCCTCTAAACCTGTAAGACAACAAACAGTGTCAATACATGTATAGAAACTGAATGATCACCTACCTGTTAGACAGTAGCAAACAGATGGACAGCGAGCCGGACACAGTGGCAGATGGATGGAACCTTGATGGACAGATGCACCATCAGGGAGGGAAGGGATAATGGCATCCTAAAAACCTGTAAAACAAAGAAAATCAATAAATGTATAGAAACTGAATGATCACCTACCTGTTAGACAGTAGCAAACAGATAGACAGCAAGCCGTACACAGTTGCAGATGGATGGACCCTTGATGGACAGATGCACCATCAGGGAGGGAAGGGGTATTGGCATCCTCAGAACCTAAATGATAACAACGACAATCAATACAGGTTTTGAAACTGAAAGATCACTTACCTTTTACACAGTTGCAGAACAATAGGGAGTGATGCAGACACAGCTGCAGATGGACAGATTGACGGTGGCTGAATCTACGGTCAGGGAGGGAGGGGCTCTGAAAGTCCTAAACCTTTAAGACCAAAAAGACAAAAAAAAAACGTCAATACATGTATAGAAACTGAATGATGACCTAACTCTTACACACTTGCAGTCAGATAGATATCGAGTCACACAAATAGTTGGAATGGACAGACCCTTGTTTGATGGATCCACCATTAGGAAGGAGGGGGGGTCCTGGAGTCCTGAAAGCCTGTAAGACAACAAAGAAAGTCAATACATGTATAGAATCTGAATGATCACCTACCTGTTAGACAGTAGCAAACAGATAGATAGCGAGCCGTACACAGTGACAGATGGATGGACCCTTGATGGACAGATGCACCATCAGGGAGGGAAGGGGTAATGGCATCCTCTAAACCTGTAAGACAACAAACAGTGTCAATACATGTATAGAAACTGAATGATCACCTACCTGTTAGACAGTAGCAAACAGACAGATAGCGAGCCGTACACAGTGACAGATGTATGGACCCTTGATGGACAGATGCACCATCAGGGAGGGAAGTGGTATTGGCATCCTCAGAACCTGTAAGACAACAAAGAAAATCAATACATGTTTAGAAACTGAATGATCACCTACCTTTTCGACAGTAGCAAACAGATTGACAGCGAGTTGTACACAGTGACAGATCTATGGAGCCTTGATGGACAGATGCACCATCAGGAAAGGAAGGGGTAATGGCATCCTCTAAACCTGTAAGACAACAAAGAAAATCAATACATGTAAAGAAACCGAATGATCACCTACCTGATAGACAGAAGAAAACAGATTGACAGCGAGCCATACACAGTGACAGATGGATGGACCGTTGATGGACAGATGCACCATCAGGGAGGGAAGGGGTAATGGCATCCTCTAAACCTGTAAGACAACAAAAAAAATCAATACATGTTTAGAAACTGAACGATCACCTACCTTTTAGACAGTAGAAAACAGATTGACAGCGAGTTGTACACAGTGACAGATCTATGGAGCCTTGATGGACAGATGCACCATCAGGAAAGGAAGGGGTAATGGCATCCTCTAAACCTGTAAGACAAAAAAAAAATCAATACATGTTTAGAAACTGAATGATCACCTACCTTTTAGACAGTAGCAAACAGATTGACAGCGAGTTGTACACAGTGACAGATCTATGGAGCCTTGATGGACAGATGCACCATCAGGGAGGGAAGGGGTAATGGCATTCTCTAAACCTGTAAGACAACAAAGACAATCAATACATGTAAAGAAACCGAATGATCACCCACCTGTTAGACAGAAGAAAACAGATTGACAGCGAGCCGTACACAGTGACAGATGGATGGACCGTTGATGGACAGATGCACCATCAGGGAGGGAAGGGGTAATGGCATCCTCTAAACCTGTAAGACAACAAAGAAAATCAATACATGTATAGAAACTGAATGATGAACTAACTCTTACACACTGGCAGTCAGAAAGATCGAGTCATACAAATGGTTGCAATGGACAGACACTTGTTTAATGGATCCACCATTAAGAAGGAGGGGGGGTCCTGGAGTCCTGAAAGCCTGTAAGACAACAAAGAAAGTCAATACATGTATAGAAACTGAATGATCACCTACCTGTTAGACAGTAGCAAACAGATAGACAGCGAGCCGGACACAGTGACAGATGGATGGACCCTTGATGGACAGATGCACCATCAGGGAGGGAAGGGGTAATGGCATCCTCTAAACCTGTAAGACAACAAACAGTGTCAATACATGTATAGAAACTGAATGATCACCTACCTGTTAGACAGTAGCAAACAGATGGACAGCGAGCCGGACACAGTGGCAGATGGATGGAACCTTGATGGACAGATGCACCATCAGGGAGGGAAGGGATAATGGCATCCTAAAAACCTGTAAAACAAAGAAAATCAATAAATGTATAGAAACTGAATGATCACCTACCTGTTAGTCAGTAGCAAACAGATAGACAGCAAGCCGTACACAGTTGCAGATGGATGGACCCTTGATGGACAGATGCACCATCAGGGAGGGAAGGGGTATTGGCATCCTCAGAACATAAATGATAACAACGACAATCAATACAGGTTTTGAAACTGAAAGATCACTTACCTTTTACACAGTTGCAGAACAATAGGGAGTGATGCAGACACAGCTGCAGATGGACAGATTGACGGTGGCTGAATCTACGGTCAGGGAGGGAGGGGCTCTGAAAGTCCTAAACCTTTAAGACAAAAAAGACAAAAAAAAAACGTCAATACATGTATAGAAACTGAATGATGACCTAACTCTTACACACTTGCAGTCAGATAGATATCGAGTCACACAAATAGTTGGAATGGACAGACCCTTGTTTGATGGATCCACCATTAGGAAGGAGGGGGGGTCCTGGAGTCCTGAAAGCCTGTAAGACAACAAAGAAAGTCAATACATGTATAGAATCTGAATGATCACCTACCTGTTAGACAGTAGCAAACAGATAGATAGCGAGCCGTACACAGTGACAGATGGATGGACCCTTGATGGACAGATGCACCATCAGGGAGGGAAGGGGTAATGGCATCCTCTAAACCTGTAAGACAACAAACAGTGTCAATACATGTATAGAAACTGAATGATCACCTACCTGTTAGTCAGTAGCAAACAGACAGATAGCGAGCCGTACACAGTGACAGATGTATGGACCCTTGATGGACAGATGCACCATCAGGGAGGGAAGGGGTAATGGCATCCTCTAAACCTGTAAGACAACAAACAGTGTCAATACATGTATAGAAACTGAATGATCACCTACCTGTTAGACAGTAGCAAACAGATGGACAGCGAGCCGGACACAGTGGCAGATGGATGGAACCTTGATGGACAGATGCACCATCAGGGAGGGAAGGGATAATGGCATCCTAAAAACCTGTAAAACAAAGAAAATCAATAAATGTATAGAAACTGAATGATCACCTACCTGTTAGACAGTAGCAAACAGATAGACAGCAAGCCGTACACAGTTGCAGATGGATGGACCCTTGATGGACAGATGCACCATCAGGGAGGGAAGGGGTATTGGCATCCTCAGAACCTAAATGATAACAACGACAATCAATACAGGTTTTGAAACTGAAAGATCACTTACCTTTTACACAGTTGCAGAACAATAGGGAGTGATGCAGACACAGCTGCAGATGGACAGATTGACGGTGGCTGAATCTACGGTCAGGGAGGGAGGGGCTCTGAAAGTCCTAAACCTTTAAGACAAAAAAGACAAAAAAAAAACGTCAATACATGTATAGAAACTGAATGATGACCTAACTCTTACACACTTGCAGTCAGATAGATATCGAGTCACACAAATAGTTGGAATGGACAGACCCTTGTTTGATGGATCCACCATTAGGAAGGAGGGGGGGTCCTGGAGTCCTGAAAGCCTGTAAGACAACAAAGAAAGTCAATACATGTATAGAATCTGAATGATCACCTACCTGTTAGACAGTAGCAAACAGATAGATAGCGAGCCGTACACAGTGACAGATGGATGGACCCTTGATGGACAGATGCACCATCAGGGAGGGAAGGGGTAATGGCATCCTCTAAACCTGTAAGACAACAAACAGTGTCAATACATGTATAGAAACTGAATGATCACCTACCTGTTAGACAGTAGCAAACAGACAGATAGCGAGCCGTACACAGTGACAGATGTATGGACCCTTGATGGACAGATGCACCATCAGGGAGGGAAGTGGTATTGGCATCCTCAGAACCTGTAAGACAACAAAGAAAATCAATACATGTTTAGAAACTGAATGATCACCTACCTTTTCGACAGTAGCAAACAGATTGACAGCGAGTTGTACACAGTGACAGATCTATGGAGCCTTGATGGACAGATGCACCATCAGGAAAGGAAGGGGTAATGGCATCCTCTAAACCTGTAAGACAACAAAGAAAATCAATACATGTAAAGAAACCGAATGATCACCTACCTGATAGACAGAAGAAAACAGATTGACAGCGAGCCATACACAGTGACAGATGGATGGACCGTTGATGGACAGATGCACCATCAGGGAGGGAAGGGGTAATGGCATCCTCTAAACCTGTAAGACAACAAAAAAAATCAATACATGTTTAGAAACTGAACGATCACCTACCTTTTAGACAGTAGAAAACAGATTGACAGCGAGTTGTACACAGTGACAGATCTATGGAGCCTTGATGGACAGATGCACCATCAGGAAAGGAAGGGGTAATGGCATCCTCTAAACCTGTAAGACAACAAAGAAAATCAATACATGTAAAGAAACCGAATGATCACCTACCTGTTAGACAGAAGAAAACAGATTGACAGCGAGCCATACACAGTGACAGATGGATGGACCGTTGATGGACAGATGCACCATCAGGGAGGGAAGGGGTAATGGCATCCTCTAAACCTGTAAGACAAAAAAAAAATCAATACATGTTTAGAAACTGAATGATCACCTACCTTTTAGACAGTAGCAAACAGATTGACAGCGAGCCATACACAGTGACAGATGGATGGACCGTTGATGGACAGATGCACCATCAGGGAGGGAAGGGGTAATGGCATCCTCTAAACCTGTAAGACAACAAAGAAAATCAATACATGTATAGAAACTGAATGATGAACTAACTCTTACACACTGGCAGTCAGAAAGATCGAGTCATACAAATGGTTGCAATGGACAGACACTTGTTTAATGGATCCACCATTAAGAAGGAGGGGGGGTCCTGGAGTCCTGAAAGCCTGTAAGACAACAAAGAAAGTCAATACATGTATAGAAACTGAATGATCACCTACCTGTTAGACAGTAGCAAACAGATAGACAGCGAGCCGGACACAGTGACAGATGGATGGACCCTTGATGGACAGATGCACCATCAGGGAGGGAAGGGGTAATGGCATCCTCTAAACCTGTAAGACAACAAACAGTGTCAATACATGTATAGAAACTGAATGATCACCTACCTGTTAGACAGTAGCAAACAGATGGACAGCGAGCCGGACACAGTGGCAGATGGATGGAACCTTGATGGACAGATGCACCATCAGGGAGGGAAGGGATAATGGCATCCTAAAAACCTGTAAAACAAAGAAAATCAATAAATGTATAGAAACTGAATGATCACCTACCTGTTAGTCAGTAGCAAACAGATAGACAGCAAGCCGTACACAGTTGCAGATGGATGGACCCTTGATGGACAGATGCACCATCAGGGAGGGAAGGGGTATTGGCATCCTCAGAACATAAATGATAACAACGACAATCAATACAGGTTTTGAAACTGAAAGATCACTTACCTTTTACACAGTTGCAGAACAATAGGGAGTGATGCAGACACAGCTGCAGATGGACAGATTGACGGTGGCTGAATCTACGGTCAGGGAGGGAGGGGCTCTGAAAGTCCTAAACCTTTAAGACAAAAAAGACAAAAAAAAAACGTCAATACATGTATAGAAACTGAATGATGACCTAACTCTTACACACTTGCAGTCAGATAGATATCGAGTCACACAAATAGTTGGAATGGACAGACCCTTGTTTGATGGATCCACCATTAGGAAGGAGGGGGGGTCCTGGAGTCCTGAAAGCCTGTAAGACAACAAAGAAAGTCAATACATGTATAGAATCTGAATGATCACCTACCTGTTAGACAGTAGCAAACAGATAGATAGCGAGCCGTACACAGTGACAGATGTATGGACCCTTGATGGACAGATGCACCATCAGGGAGGGAAGGGGTAATGGCATCCTCTAAACCTGTAAGACAACAAACAGTGTCAATACATGTATAGAAACTGAATGATCACCTACCTGTTAGACAGTAGCAAACAGATTGACAGCGAGTTGTACACAGTGACAGATCTATGGAGCCTTGATGGACAGATGCACCATCAGGAAAGGAAGGGGTAATGGCATCCTCTAAACCTGTAAGACAACAAAGAAAATCAATACATGTAAAGAAACCGAATGATCACCTACCTGATAGACAGAAGAAAACAGATTGACAGCGAGCCATACACAGTGACAGATGGATGGACCGTTGATGGACAGATGCACCATCAGGGAGGGAAGGGGTAATGGCATCCTCTAAACCTGTAAGACAACAAAAAAAATCAATACATGTTTAGAAACTGAACGATCACCTACCTTTTAGACAGTAGAAAACAGATTGACAGCGAGTTGTACACAGTGACAGATCTATGGAGCCTTGATGGACAGATGCACCATCAGGAAAGGAAGGGGTAATGGCATCCTCTAAACCTGTAAGACAACAAAGAAAATCAATACATGTAAAGAAACCGAATGATCACCTACCTGTTAGACAGAAGAAAACAGATTGACAGCGAGCCATACACAGTGACAGATGGATGGACCGTTGATGGACAGATGCACCATCAGGGAGGGAAGGGGTAATGGCATCCTCTAAACCTGTAAGACAAAAAAAAAATCAATACATGTTTAGAAACTGAATGATCACCTACCTTTTAGACAGTAGCAAACAGATTGACAGCGAGTTGTACACAGTGACAGATCTATGGAGCCTTGATGGACAGATGCACCATCAGGGAGGGAAGGGGTAATGGCATTCTCTAAACCTGTAAGACAACAAAGACAATCAATACATGTAAAGAAACCGAATGATCACCCACCTGTTAGACAGAAGAAAACAGATTGACAGCGAGCCGTACACAGTGACAGATGGATGGACCGTTGATGGACAGATGCACCATCAGGGAGGGAAGGGGTAATGGCATCCTCTAAACCTGTAAGACAACAAAGAAAATCAATACATGTATAGAAACTGAATGATGAACTAACTCTTACACACTGGCAGTCAGAAAGATCGAGTCATACAAATGGTTGCAATGGACAGACACTTGTTTAATGGATCCACCATTAAGTAGGAGGGGGGGTCCTGGAGTCCTGAAAGCCTGTAAGACAACAAAGAAAGTCAATACATGTATAGAAACTGAATGATCACCTACCTGTTAGACAGTAGCAAACAGATAGACAGCGAGCCGGACACAGTGACAGATGGATGGACCCTTGATGGACAGATGCACCATCAGGGAGGGAATGGGTAATGGCATCCTCTAAAACTATAAGACAACAAAGTAAATCAATACATGCATAGAAACTGAATGATCACCTACCTGTAAGTCAGTAGGAAACAGATAGACAGCGAGCTGCACACAGTGACAGATGAATCGACCCTTGATGGACAGATGCACCATCAGGGAGGGAAGGGGTAATGGCATCCTCTAAACCTGTAAGACAACAAACAGTGTCAATACATGTATAGAAACTGAATGATCACCTACCTGTTAGACAGTAGCAAACAGATGGACAGCGAGCCGGACACAGTGGCAGATGGATGGAACCTTGATGGACAGATGCACCATCAGGGAGGGAAGGGATAATGGCATCCTAAAAACCTGTAAAACAAAGAAAATCAATAAATGTATAGAAACTGTCCATCAAGGGGCCATCTATATGCAACTCGCTGTCTATCTGTCTGCACCAAAGAAAATCAATACATGTTTAGAAACTGAATGATCACCTACCTTTTAGACAGTAGCAAACAGATTGACAGCGAGCCGTACACAGTGACAGATGGATGGACCGTTGATGGAAAGATGCACCATCAGGGAGGGAAGGGGTAATGGCATCCTCTAAACCTGTAAAACAACAAAGAAAATCAATACATGTATAGAAACTGAATGATGAACTAACTCTTACACACTTGCAGACAGAAAGATCGAGTCACACAAATGGTTGCAATGGACAGACACTTGTTTAATGGATCCACAATTAGGAAGGAGGGGGGGGGGGGGGTCCTGGAGTCCTGAAAGCCTGTAAGACAACAAAGAAAGTAAATAAATGTATAGAAACTAAATGATCACCTACATGTTAGACAGTAGCAAACAGATAGACAGCGAGCCGTACACAGTGACAGATGGATGGACCCTTGATGGACAGATGCACCATCAGGGAGGGAATGGGTAATGGCATCCTTTAAAATTATAAGACAACAAAGAAAATCAATACATGTATAGAACCTGAATGATCACCTACCTGTTAGAAGGGTGCAGACAGATAGACAGCGAACCGTACACAGTGACAGATGGATGGACGCTTGATGGACAGAAGCACCATCAGGGAGGGAAGGGGTAATGGCATCCTCGGAACCTGAAAGACAACAAAGACAGTCAATACAGGTTTTAAAACTGAAATATCACTTACCTTTTACACAGTTTCAGAACAATAGAGAATGAGCCAGACACAGCTGCAGATGGACAGATTGATGGTGGCTGGATCTACGGTCAGGGAGGGAGGGGCTCTGAAGGTCCTAAACCTGTAAGACAAAAAAAAGTCAATACATGTATAGAAACTGAATGATCACCTACCTGTTAGACAGTAGAAGACAGATAGACAGCGAACCGTACACAGTGACAGATGGATGGACACTTGATGGACAGATGCAACATCAGGGAGGGAAGGGGTAATTGCATCCTCTAAACCTGTAAGACAACAAAGAAAATAAATACATGTATAGAAACTGAATGATCACCTACCTTTTAGACAGTAGCAAACAGATAGATAGCGAGCCGTACACAGTGACAGATGGATGGACCCTTGATGGACAGATGCACCATCAGGGAGGGAAGGGCTCTGAAGGTCCAAAACCTGTAAGACAAATAAAAAAGTCAATACATGTATAGAAACTGAATGATGACCTAACTCTTACACACTTGCAGTCAGACAGATACTCGGAACCTGAAAGACAACAAAGACAGTCAATACAGGTTCTGAAACTGAAAGATCACTTACCTTTTACACATTTGCAGAACAATAGACAGTGAGCCAGACACAGCTGCAGACGGACAGATTGATGGAGGCTGGATCTACGGTCAGCGAGGGAGGGGCTCAGAAGGTCCTAAACCTGTAAGACAAAAAAAAGTCAATACATGTGTAGAAACTGAATGATGAACTAAATCTAACACACTTGCAATCGGATAGATATCGAGTTACACAAATAGTTGCAATGGACAGACCCTTGTTTGATGGATACACCATTAGGAAGGAGGGGGGGGGGTCCTGGAGTCCTGAACGCCTGTAAAAAAACAAAGAAAATCAATACATGTATAGAAACTGAATGATCACCTACCTGTTAGACAGTAGCAAACAGATAGATAGCGAGCCGTACACAGTGGCAGATGGATGGACCCTTGATGGACAGATGCACCATCAGGGAGGGAATGGGTAATGGCATCCTCTGAACCTGTATGACAACAAAGAAAATCAATAAGATAAGATAAGATAAGATAGTCCTTTATTAGTCCCGCAGTGGGGAAATTTACAGTGTAACAGCAGAAAGGGATAGCAGGACACTTAGTTACAAAAATTTAGATAAATAAATAATTTACACTATATACACACAATATAGATAAGAATTAAAAAAGCAATAAACAATATTATTTACAGCAAAAGACTCTTAATTGCACATGGGGGTGGGATATTGCACATAGTATTCCCTGAACATGAACATGTGTGTGTAGTTAAGTGTGTGTGTATGTGGTCCGCTGGGAGCATTGTTGGTTGTGTAGTCTGACGGCAGCAGGAAGGAAGGACCTGCGATACCGCTCCTTCACACACTTGGGGTGAAGCAGCCTGTCGCTAAAGGAGCTGCCTCTATAGGATGGGAACCACTGCTACATCTATACATGTATAGAAACTGAATAATCACCTACCTGTTAGACAGTAGCAAACAGATAGACAGCGAGCCGTACAGAGTGGCAGATGGATGCACCATCTGGGTGGGAAGGGGTAATGGCATCCTCTGAACCTGTATGACAACAAAGAAAATCAATACATGTATAGAAACTGAATGATCACCTACCTGTTAGACAGTAGCAAACAGATAGAAAGCAAGCCGTACACAGTTGCAGATGGATGGAACCTTGATGGACAGATGCACCATTAGGGAGGGAAGGGGTAATGGCATCCTCAGAACCTAAATGATAACAACGACAAACAATACAGGTTTTGAAACTGAAAGATCACTTACCTTTTACACAGTTGCAGAACAATAGACAGTGAGCCAGACACAGCTGCAGATGGACAGATTGATGGTGGCTGGATCTACGGTCAAGGAGGTAGGGGCTCTGAACGTCCTGAACCTGTAAGACAACAAAGAAAGTCAATACATGTATAGAAACTGAATGATCACCTACCTGTTGGACAGTAGCAGACAGATAGACAGCAAACCGTACACAGTGACAGATGGATGGACCATTGATTGACAGATGCACCATCAGGGAGGGAAGGGGTAATGGCATCCTCTAAACCTGTAAGACAACAAAAAAAATCAATACATGTTTAGAAACTGAATGATCACCTACCTTTTAGACAGCAGCAAACAGATTGACAGCGAGTTGTACACAGTGACAGATCTATGGAGCCTTGATGGACAGATGCACCATCAGGGAGGGAAGGGGTAATGGCATCCTCTAAACCTGTAAGACAACAAAGAAAATCAATACATGTATAGAAACTGAATGATGAACTAACTCTTACACAATGGCAGTCAGAAAGATCGAGTCATACAAATAGTTGCAATGGACAGACACTTGTTTAATGGATCCACCATTAAGAAGGAGGGGGGGTCCTGGAGTCCTGAAAGCCTGTAAGACAACAAAGAAAGTCAATACATGTATAGAAACTGAATGATCACCTACCTGTTGGACAGTAGCAGACAGATAGACAGCAAACCGTACACAGTGACAGATGGATGGACCATTGATTGACAGATGCACCATCAGGGAGGGAAGGGATAATGGCATCCTAAAAACCTGTAAAACAAAGAAAATCAATAAATGTATAGAAACTGAATGATCACCTACTTGTTAGTCAGTAGCAAACAGATAGACAACAAGCCGTACACAGTTGCAGATGGATGGACCCTTGATGGACAGATGCACCATCAGGGAGGGAAGGGGTATTGGCATCCTCAGAACCTAAATGATAACAACGACAATCAATACAGGTTTTGAAACTGAAAGATCACTTACCTTTTACACAGTTGCAGAACAATAGGGAGTGAGGCAGACACAGCTGCAGATGGACAGATTGATGGTGGCTGAATCTACGGTCAGTAAGGGAGGGGCTCTGAAAGTCCTAAACCTTTAAGACAAAAAAGACAAAAAAAAACGTCAATACATGTATAGAAACTGAATGATGAACTAACTCTTACACACTTGCAATCGGATAGATATCGAGTTACATAAATAGTTGCAATGGACAGACCCTTGTTTGATGGATACACTATTAGGAAGGAGGGGGGGGGGGTCCTGGAGTCCTGAAAGCCTTTAAAAAACAAAGAAAATCAATACATGTATAGAAACTGAATGATCACCTACCTGTTACAAAGTAGCAAATAGATAGATAGAGAGCCGTACACAGTTACAGATGGATGGACCCTTGATGGACAGATGCACCATCATGGAGGGAAGGGGTAATGGCATCCTCTAAACCTGTAAGACAACAAAGAAAGTCAATACATGTATAGAAACTGAATGATCATCAGGGAGGGAAGGGGTATTGGCATCCTCAGAACCTAACAGATTACAAAGACAATCAATACAGGTTTTGAAACTGAAATATCACTTACCTTTTACACAGTTGCAGAACAACAGAAAATGAGCCAGACACAGCTGCAGATGGACAGATTGATGGTGGCTGGATCTACGGTCAGGGAGGGAGGGGCTCTGAAGGTCCTAAACCTGTAAGACAAAAAAAAAGTCAATACATGTATAGAATCTGAATGATCACCTACCTGTTAGACAGTAGCAGACAGATAGACAGCGAACCGTACACAGTGACAGATGGATGGACGCTTGATGGACAGATGCAACATCAGGGAGGGAAGGGGCAATGGCATCCTCTAAACCTGTAAGACATCAAATAAAAAAATACATGTATAGAAACTGAATGATCACCTACCTTTTAGACAGTAGCAAAAAGATAGACAGCGAGCTGTACACAGTGGCAGATGGATGGAACCTTGATGGACAGATGCACCATCAGGGAGGGAAGGGGCAATGGTATCCTCGGAACCTGAAAGACAACAAAGAAAATCAATACATGTATAGAAACTGAATGATCACCTAACTGTTAGACAGGGGCAGACAGACAGACAGCGAGCCGTAGACAGTGGCAGATGGATGGAACCTTGATGGACAGATGCACCATCAGGGAGGGAAGGGGTAATGGCATCCTCGGAACCTGAAAGACAATAAAGACAGTCAATACAGGTTTTGAAACTGAAAGATCACTTACCATTTACACAGTTGCAGAACAATAGACAGTGAGCCAGACACAGCTGCAGATGGATGGACCCTTGATGGACAGATGCACCATCAGGAAAGAAGGGGCAATGGCATCCTCGAAACCTGAAAGACAACAAACACAGTCAATACAGTTTTTGAAACTGAAAGATCACTTACCTTTTACACAGTTGCAGAAAAGACAGTGAGCGAGACACAGCTGCAGGTTGACAGATTGATGGTGGCTGGATCTACGGTCAGGGAGGGAGGGGCTCGGAAGGTCCTGAACCTGTAAGACAAAAAATTAAGTCAATACATGTATAGAAACTGAATGATGAACTAACTCTTACACACTTGCAGTCAGAAAGATCGAGTCACACAAATAGTTGCAATGGACAGACACTTGTTTAATGGATCCACCATTAGGAAGGAGGGTGGGTGGTGTCCTGGAGTCCTGAAAGCCTGTAAAACAACAAAGAAAGTCAATACATGTATAGAAACTGAATGATCACCTACCTGTTAGACAGTAGCAAACAGATAGACAGCGAGCCGTACACAGTGACAGATGGATGGACCCTTGATGGAAAGATGCACCATCAGGGTAATGGCATCCTCTAAAACTATAAGACAACAAAGAAAATAAATACATGTATAGAAACTAAATGATCACCTACCTGTTAGAAGGGTGCAAACAGATAGACAGCGAGCCATACACAGTGGCAGATGGATGAAACCTTGATGGACAGATGCACCTTCAGGAAGGGAAGGGGTAATGGCATCCTCTAAACCTGTAAGACAACAAAGACAGTCAATACAGGTTTTGATACTGAAAGATCACTTACCTTTTACACAGTTGTAGAACAATACACAGAGAGCCAGACACAGCTGCAGATGGACAGATTGATGGTGGCTTGATCTACGGTCAGGGAGGGAAGGGCTCTGAAGGTCCTAAACCTGTAACACAAATAAAAAAGTCAATACATGTATAGAAACTGAATTATGACCTAACTCTTACACACTTGCAGTCAGATAGATAGCGAGTCACACACACCATTGCAATGGACAGACCCTTGTTTGGTTGATCCACCATTAGGAAGGAGGAGGGTGGGGTCCTGGGGTCCTGAAAGCCTGTAAGACAACAAAGAATTAGAGAACTTGTAAGACAAAAAAGAAAGTCAATACATTAGCAAACTGGATGATTATTTGTATGACAGTGTATAAGAGGTAAATGATCATTCAAATACAGTTGCAGATGGAAAGAGCCTTGTTGGCCGGGTTTGAACAAGTTAAAGTTCATTAATGTTCCTGCTGGAACAGCCTGACAAAAGTGTGTTGTAGTAATCTAACCGTGAGTTTAAGTGTGTACTAGCTTTTCTGCATCCTGTAGAGATAAGGAATTTCTTAGTTTGCCAATGTAGAAAATCTGTTCTATGTATTTAGCTATATGTTGCTCAAATGATAGATCTGAATCAAATTAGACACCAAGACTTGTAGATGCTTAACCTGGAATAATGGAAAAAACATTTAGTCTGAGTTTACTTCTAGTGTCTTTTGGACCCAAAAAGAGAACCTCTGTTTTGTTACTTTTAAGAAGAACAAAGTCATTTGGCATCCAGAGTACATCCTTCACACAGTCCTCAATTTTCTTTAATCTAGAGTTACCATCAGGTTTGGCTGATATATAGAGCTGTGTCATCTGCATCTGAAAGTTAACATCATGTCTGCTTATAACTGCCCAGTGGTAACATCTATAATGTAAATAATATATGCCCTTAAATAGAGCATTGTGGAACTCCAAATCAGACTTCTATGTAATTTAGAAATACTGACTGATAGGGTTCGTTTAAATATGATTTGAACCACAATAGGGCTGTTCCTGTGATTCCAACCATGTTCTCTAATCTTTCTAATAGAATAGTGTTATCTATAGTGTCAAAGGCTAAACTGAGGGTGAGTAGGGCTACATAGCAAGAGGCAAGAAAGAGATCGTTTGTAATCTTCACTTGGGCTATCTGAATCCAGATTGGAATTTCTCATACATTTCATTTTTACTCAGGTATAAGCAGAGTTGTTGAGCCACAGCATTTTCTAATATCTTGGACAGAAATGTTAAGCTTGATCAAGATTTAGTTTCTTAATCAAAGGTTTTATAACAGCAAATTTAAGGGATTTGGGTACATGGTCTTAGGTAAGGGATGCATTTACTATTGTTAAAGGAGGTCTGATTATAATTGGGAGTTATTCTGACAGTATTTTAGAGGGAATCGGGTCGAGTGTACAGGTTGTAAAATTTATTGAGGAAATACTTTTTTTGTTAGTTCTGGCTGTGGAAGTGTGTAGAAGACATCCAGCCTTTTTTCTACAACTAATTTATGTTCTAAATCAGCTACACCGGGTGACAGCCATGTTTAATTTAATAAGGAGTGTTGGATTTGTTGTCAAATATTTTCTATTTTATTATTAAAATAGTCCATAAAAATATTACTGGTTAAGGTAGTAGGGATCTGGGGTTGAGAATTTGCCCAACATACCTGACTTGGGTTGTATATTTAACAGTCTAAATTTAAATTTATTTGTGGAAGTTACTTGTACTGGTAAGATTTGATACATATACATCCTTTTTTCCCCCCTAAGATTGTTAAAACCAATTTTCTGTTCTCTATATATGCTCGATACTGCAGGGTTTGTTTGAAATGTGAGCAAGTGATACTAATATTACTTTTTTAATACAAGCAGAGAAAGGGCAGAACAAATGGTTTGAATGCAGTAAATTATCACTTACCTGACAGATCTCAGGCAGCACAGGTGTAGCCTTTCTCGGTGGTAGAGGACAGAACGTCAAACCTGCAGTCAGCAGTGGAGCGTTTAGAGTCAGCTGAACGGCTTGCTTCCTCGATCCTGGCGTCTGTTTTCTTCCAAACAGTGTCTGGAATTTAGTGTACTAGAGGTCTTCCAGGCATTCCAGCATTGCCCTTAGGGCCCTATATTTAATAGGGTCTTACAATAAAATCTCCAACAATGAGAACACCGTCTGCAGTAGTTGCCCTCTCTGCTGGAGCATGCAGAGCCATAGACAAAGTCGATAAAGGCCCAGTTGCTTCAGGGTAGAACAATATCTCTCTCGGTAAATCGCTCAAAGAAAAAAAATTAAATAAACATCAGCTCCCACCTTAGGTCTTCCACTTCCTTTTTGTTTTTCTTTTTTCTGGCCCAGGGAGAAAGGAAATTGCGCAATATGCAGAGGTGGTCAGAGTTAGGGGACCTGTCAATAATAGGTGCCGTCCTCAAACTTTTCCACATCTGTTGAAGAAAAAATTTAGAAAAACTTGTTAACTTGTTTACTGTAAATGCAGTGTCTTGTCTGCTAATGTTACTGAACATGTATACATTACTCTGTATTTAAAAGTGAAAATTAATTAGAACATTTTTGTGTAGGATGTAAGCTAATTACAAATAATGCTAATGATAGTGGGTACGATACACACTCAGTGCAGCATACGGAATGATGAAGCATCTG
Source organism: Salminus brasiliensis (assembly GCF_030463535.1). Lineage (NCBI taxonomy): Eukaryota > Metazoa > Chordata > Actinopteri > Characiformes > Bryconidae > Salminus > Salminus brasiliensis. The sequence continues at coordinate 20,004,835 of NC_132898.1, read as the reverse complement.
GTGCTAAGGTGGTGGTATGGGGGCCCCAAAATGAAAATCTGCTTAGAGCGCAATAAAGTCCTGGGCTGGCCCTGGTCACGCGGATGCTTCCAGGGCCTCTCCATGGCCACCATACTCCTCGAAAGTAAACACAGAAGTTAGTTAGTAAAGCAAACTAATGTAAAGTAAGACACACCGCAGACAGCACAAGATCATAGTTTTATCAAGGATAAAACTATGATAAACAAGCCAAAGCTAATATTACAGTCACATGAGATTGACAAGCAGTATGGCTGGTTGGGAGAAGTTGTCCCAGTAACTTAAATCCTAACTAATCTGAATATTTATCCTTTTCAGCTATTTGTCTGTTATGTATTTCATTATCAAACTTTCTACTGTTCGAAACCGTTCATCCATAAGAACGTCTTCATCTTTAAAAAATTTTAAGCCTTCATGAGGGAAGGGGCAGTTGCTACCGAACCAGGTAATGCTAGCCCGAAATGGGACAGAATGCTAATTTGGAAAACATCCTTGACGAAGTGAGTAGAATGAGAAGATGGGAAGACTCCACTCAACAACTGGTGAATGGCCGCGAGCTGCATGGCAAGTGCATAGATAATCTGTAGAGCTGTGTGGAAGATCTGGAAAATAGGAGCCACCACAATAGTCAGATTGTTGGGCTTAAAAGAGGGCATTGAAGGGGAGAACTTGATTGTATGCCTTGAAAAGATACTGTCAGAAGGCCTGCACATGCACATTAACAACAAATTTGAAATTGAAAGAGCACACTGCTCTCCCGGATCTCATCCGAATGAAGACCAGCTTCAGAGATTCATCCTGATAAAGTTTCTGCGTTCAACCGCAAGAGATAATGTCTTAAAAAGCAACCCTAAAGCATCAGCAGTTACTGATGGGGAATAAACTATAAAACATCCACTAGCACAAGGAGACTGAGAGGTAGTAGACATCTCAGACATTCCACTGACCTAAGTTAAGTTCTCTCCTTTTTTTTCCCCCTTTTTTCTCTTTGTTGTTAGTTTTGTGGACATGAATTTAACAAGAAGAGAATCCTCAGCTGGCTGCTGGAGACATTTTTCTGTTCATGTTCTCTCCTCTGCTGTGGAGAAAAGATTTTTGTTGGCCTGTTTGGCTATGTTGGTTAATTTTAGAATTACATGTATCCTAATAATGTTCAGTGGTACAAAAGCAGTAGCCTATATTATATAGGCTATATATATATATATCTCTACTACAGGAGGAGTTATTTTCTTAAGAACTTGCAGAGCACCTATCCTCATTTTAATTTGGGTAGCACAGACAGCATAGCAATGGTTTGGGAGGCATCTAAAGTGTACATTGGGGTAAAAGGATTGCACAGACTTCGGAATGGGAAAAATAGCTCAATTGGAGTATTAAAACATTGGCAGCAGAACTAAATAGCATGGAAAAAAAGTTGGCCAGATATTACTCTAAAAGCGTATTTAAAAACATTTGTGATCATCATTCAGCAATCCTTTTTATGAGTCAGAAGAAAAACTGACAGACCTTTGACCAGACAGTTAAAATAACAAATCTCTCTCCACATCATTCCAGCAATAAGAGCAGGGGGTTCTCTTATAACATCTTCCAAGGGTATTAATGGGGTCTTTAAAGAATTCTATGAGAACCTGTATAGATCATCTGGTGCTTTACTAGAGCTATTAGCCCCAGATTTTTTTCTCAAACATAAATCTTCCAAAGTTATCTTCTGATCAAGCATCTATTCTTGATGCACCAATAACCTAAGAAGAGGTTAAAACAGGGGCATGAAAACAGGGAAATCACCAGGAACAAATGGGTTTCCGGTGGAGTACTATAAAGAATATATAGATATAATTACTCCAATACTGACAAATGTGTTTCAGGAGCCTTTTTAAAGAGGCTCACTTCCACCATCTCTTAAAAAACACTCCTCACTCTGATACCTTAGAAAGGAAGAGATCATATGGATCCGGCCTCAGACCAATTAGCCTCATCATTGTATATAGTAAGATACTGGCTAAGGTTCAGATTGGAAACAATCTTACCACACATTATACATTCAGACCAAGTAAGCTTTAAAAGGGGTAGGTCTTCCACTGATAATTTGAGAAGGCTCATGCACTTAATGTGGTTAAATGCCTCCTAGTCAATGTGAAATGCAAGTGGCCACTGTATCGCTTGATGCTCAGAAGGCCTTCGATAGGGTCGAGTGGGACTTCTTACACTCGACCCTGTTGAGGTTTGGTTTTGGTTCTGGTTTTGCTAAAAGGATAAAAATATTTGTCAAAACTGATGCTTTAGGATTGCTGTATGTCACTGCTCTTATTTACAATTGCGCTGGAACCCCTAGCGGTGGCCATAAGAGCGAACCCTGCCATCAAAGAAGTAAACCCAGTCACTATGCACTCTTCAGAGGCCTGGGCAAAGGTTCATAAATTGCACAGAATTTCCCACTACAAACAACATTATGCATCACTCTGGTTCAACCCAGAGGTGACGATTGGGAAGCAGAAAGTGTTTTGGAAATGGTGGCTAGACAAGGGTATACACACTGAATGATCTCTATACAGAGGAGACATTTATGTAATTTACTGAACTTGTTCAACAGTAAATGCTACACGAAAAAGGTGATTTCTGGAAATATTTACAAATTAGACATTGCATGATTAGAAAGCCTTGGTCAGTAAGATCAGCCGATCCAATGGTTAACTATCTAGATAACCATTTTAATCATAAGGCATCAATATTTTATAAAAACTCAATTAAGGGAAATAAAGTAAAAAAAATAATAAATAATAATAAAGGGAAATTTATACAATATAAAATTCTGCACTGGTATTATTGGACACATTGTAGGCTCTTTAAAATAGGACTAACAAATAGTAGTTTATGTTGGAAGTGTAAAAAAGAAATGTGAACCTTTTTTCATTTCATATGGGAATGACACATGGTTAAACCATTTTGGCACAGTATGTTGGTATTTTTGGACACATGGGCGAGAGTAGCCCTGCCAGTCTCTCCCCACTTATGTCTCTTGGGAGATAAAACAGAAACCCCAAATCTAACAAAAGGCGTATATTCAGTTTTGATGGTGGGGATAACCTCAGCCATCAGAGTTATGGGCATGTAGAGTTAAAGGGCCTGTAGAACTGGGGATTTGGGATTATTTCAAGGATCATCTAATTTCTAACTGACAGCATGATTATAAGACTAAAACTAAGATGTTTGTATACCTTATTATTTCACTTTATAATTATTATTGAAGGATGGGTGTTTGTACAATGTGTATCAGTATGTATATCTGTACCAAATGAGCTTTTGTTTACTGTGTTAAACTACAAAAAAAAAAAAAAAATGACTAGGAGTAGCAAGTAGATAGGTAAAGACCGGGATAGACAGAAAGAGCCTTGAGGATGGATGGATGGAAAAGAGCATTGTAGAGGGACAGACAGGAAAGCAACCCACAGAATCTTACTAAACTCAGTTAACATGGCTGCATAAATCTAACCTCCCAAGCCAAAAACAAAAACAAACAAACAAAAAAATAAATAAATAAAACACAAACACAGACCAGGCCACAGACAGACATATGTACATAGCACTAGATTATCAGGCAGAGGAGGTGGAGTTTGCATAATCTACCAGAATACACTTGATATTCAAAAACACTGTATCACCTTCACTTCTTTTGAGATTCTCTACATTAATATATCAAATCCAGCCACAAATAAAAATGCATTCACATTAATTAATATTTGTAGGTCTCCAGCACCCTACTCTGGATTTTTAAAAAGAATTTAGTGATTTTGCTGCAGACTTGGCAGTGTGCAGTGACAAAGTTAGAATAGTAAGAGACTTCAATATTCATTTTGAAAAAGCAGACGATCCATTAACAAAGGCGCCTGCGCCGATCTTAGATTCTGTCGGCATCACACAAAACATAACTGAAACCACACATTACTGTAACCATACCCTAGATTTAGTCCTGAACCTGTGTGATAGCATTGATAATCTAAATATTCTACCTCAAAGCTTAGTAACATCAGACCATTACCTAATCTCCCATGAGCTACATCTTAGGCAAAATGTTAATTTGCCCCCTTGCCACTTTCTAAAGCATGCAATAATCCAATGACCACTGTACAGTTTACTGAAAATCTCCCAGACCTATCGACCTTAGCTTACAGTCCGTCAGATTAAACATAGCTAGATAGATTAACAAACGGTCTTTAACATACCCTTCAATTAACCTTAGACAAACTGGCTCTGCTCGCACTGTGGTACAGTGATCAAACTCGTAGAGCCAAAATGGCGGACGACCAAACTAGAGGTGTTCCACTCTGCCTGGAAGGACAGCCTTAGTCAATATAGAAAGGGACTCATTAAATCTCTCTCAGCGTATTTGGCCTCACTGATCTAAAATTACAAAAACAATCCCAGAGTACTTTTTAGTGAGATCTCTAAACTTACTTAAAGGCAGGCAGATACTCAACCCCAGATTCCAGCTTCTTTAACCAGTAATGTTTTTATGAACTATTTTAATAATAAAGTAGAAAGCATTAAACAACAAATCCAACACTCCTTATTAAATCAAACATTTGACCTTAAATCTAAATTGCTTGGTGTAGCTGCTTTAGAACATAACTTAGTTGTAGAACAAAGGCTGGAAGCCTTCTACCCACTTCCACAGCCAGAACTAGAAAAAAATATTTCCTCAGCAAATTGTACAACCTGTACACTTGACCCAATTCCCTCTAAAATACTAAAAGAAATACTCCCATTATAATCAGACCTCTTTTAACAATAGTAAATTCATCCCTTAGCTTAGGGCATGTACCCAAAACCCTTAAATCAGCAGTCATAAAACCATAAAACCTAATCAAGAAACCAAATCTTCTAGTCCATCCATGAATAAGAAATTCCTATCTGGATTCAAACCCCATCGTAGCACAGAGACAGCCCTAGTGAAGATTGTAAAGATCTCTTTCTTGCCTCTGCTCAAGGCTACGTATCTTTATTAGCCCTACTAGACCTCAGTGCAGCCTTTGATACAATAGTTCACACTATTCTACTAGAAAGATTAGAGAAAATGGTTGAAATCACAGGAACAGCCCTATCGTGGTTCAAATCATATCTAACTGAACACTATCAGGTTGTAAAGATAAAAGATTTATCTTCAAATTACACAAAAGTAAGATATGGAGTTCCACAATGCTCTATTTTAGGACTGCTATTATTTACATTATACATGTTACCACTGGGCAGTTATAAGCAGACATGGCAATAATTTCCATTGTTATGCAGAGGACATGCAGCTCTATAGATCAGCCAAACATGTTGATATTTTAGAATTTAGAGTAAAGAAAATGGAGGACTGTGTAAAGGATATGAAACTCTAGATGTCACATAACTTACTTCTTCTTCACAGTAACAAAACAGAACTTCTCCTTTTATGTCCAAAAGACACTAGAAATAAACTATTTTTATTTAGACTTACTGTTAGACTTGGCTGAGTTTTCCATTATTCCTGGTCCAGCAGCTAAAAATCATTTGACAGAATAAAGATTTGAATAAAGTAAATCATCACTTACCTGACTGGTGTGATTGGGTAAGGTCTTGGTGTAGCACCTTCTCGATGTTTCCAGAAAGCACAACATATTCCAGGCAGCAGAGGTGAAGCCTTTCTCTGTGGTAGAGGACCGGACGTCATACCCAATTTCATCACTTTAACTGGTGGTACTATTTCCATATATTTCTCAGACTAGGAGAAGCTGCATTTGCAAACACTAGTAAATAAAACTTCACCGAAATTAATCTGGCTGTCTTACTAATGAGCTAAACACAGTCACTTGTTTGTACATCCAAGCACATTTTACCTTGAGTTTGGAAAGCTTGATATTGGATCATTAGATATTCACTTTGCCCCTCCTCTCACTCACAAACAATGTCCTAAAATCTCAAACATGGCTTTAAAAAAAACAAACAAACAATGGAGAACAGAGAAACTACACTCATATTTCCTCAACATTTCCAGTCTTTCCACTTTGACAAGGATATTTAATCAGAATAGCCAGAATTCCTGCAACAGGTGCCGTCGATGGTAAAACGCAAAAAAATGTGCGGAAACCAAAAACTCTGAGATAAAGAGCTGCTGGTGTTACTTATAAAGATGATCAAACCTACTGAAGAACAGAGATGAAATGAAATTCAATGACTAATCTTAACTTCTTTAACAAACATATATTTTTTTTTAGCACTTTAGATGTTATAAACATGCATGTAGAGCATTTTTTTATCATGAATAAATCACTACTGTGACACTGTCGTACAATATGCCTATTTTAACAATTTTTATGTAATATTGTTCCAGTGAAACATCCATAAAGCATATAAATCCAAAATCAGCTGTAGTGTACAGAGACACATCTGAAATACACTACTACCCTTAGAATAGCCAGATTACAATTTACCAAAAAGTACTTAAGAGAGCCTGCAGATTTCTTGTGGACTGCTCACTAGTGCTTGAAGGTGGGTAAAATTGTGTCTGTACTCACCCTCTTATTAACAGTACTTAGTGGGGTCCATAGAAACAATCCAAAACATAGTGACTTGTATTTCAGAAATCCTTCTTCCTGATAATAGTTTATAATCCTGGGTGTTTCCTTGTGAAAGGAAAGTCTGAACCATGGAAATCCCTGGTTTGAGTTGCTGAGAATCAATTCAGGAGTGATACCTTTGTCTTCTGAGTGTAAAGTTTATCCCAATGTCCATAAAAAGAGCAAGTCAGTTGTAAGGACTGCAAATAGAGAAACAAACAAACAAAAACAGAAAACAAGACAAAAGTGAAGCTTTCTGCAAAAGCAGAGCAGCACAAAACCTCATGAATAAAACATACACAAAGCTTGACTGAATATATAAAGAATTAAATGATAGCAAACTTACAGTGAGTATTAGAACCTATAGTTCCACCAAGAAGGATCTTCATTACAGTGAGGCCTACAATGAGGCCTAAAGTGAGCCACAACTAAACCACCTTGCTGCTGCTTAGTTCCCTCCTTTTGGCCTACTTCCCCTGGCCTACTTCCAATATACTGCCACATAGTGGATGGAGTAGGAATTACCATGAAAAAAACACTGTCACAACACTGGAGTCACACGAGTGTCAGCAATCAAGTAGGCCTAAGTTTTAGGATTTTTTATACCAATATAGAAAATAGGCAAGTGGCTTAAAGTTCCAACCACAACAGGCCCAATGAGACCTAAAGAACCTGATAATTACAAATCAATACACATAACTAATCATCAAAATTATTGCATTTTCAACTAAAAAAAACATTCTGTTAATAGTCATATCTCATATGAAGACTTTTGTATCCTTTGAAAAGAACTAAATATGACATGTGTGACTGTCTCCTATAAATACTTATAAATAAATGAGAAAAGGTGAATGCTGTGACAAGGTCCTGTACAATTGTTTCATATTTTAGTGACAAATAATTAGCAATTTAATACATTTATAACTATTTTACAAAGTTAGTGAGATAATGTTTACATCAATCCTGGTGCTTTAAATCTCTCCCACATGGTGAGGTTTATGGTTTATTTATTTAACAATGGTATCGGATCGGTACTGTGTATCGATCAATAAGTGTATGTATTGGTATTGGAACTGAAAAAGGTTGGTGCATCTGTAAATGTAACATTTAGGAAACAGCATATGACAGCATTATTGTAAGGCATTTCTGGCAACTTCACTGTTTAATAGAATATGCCTACATTGATAAATCCCCTTAGGTTTCACTCTGATTGGTGAATGTTTAGCATGTCAAATGTATGCTTGAATGTGATTGGCTAATGGCAACCACAATAATTGACATATCAAGTCCTCTGGTCAGACTATTATAGAATAGGCTAAAGATGCAGCAAGTAAAATTGTAGCTTGACTGGATGAATGGTTTCTGAGAAACAGTTATGTACTACTGGCCTCGCTTTCTTGTGACAAATGTCCACCAAACTTGACATGCCCCCTCAAAATAATGTGCTGAACAAATTTTGTTAAAATGAGCTTAAGTGTTCAAAAGGTACAGGTTGACATTATTCATTCTAATTATTATTAATTATAAATATCGCAGGTATTTTGCTACCAGATATGTGAGGATTGGTAAAAAAAAATCCTAGAAGTAGGAAGGATCAAGAAATCAGCCAAAAAAATTAACAAATATTTTTTTAGTGAATGTCATTTTTCTTGGCCGAGTTTTTCACAGCTGCTGTAACTTGTTTGGTGTTTCTGGGATTTACGGCTCTTTATGGCAGGAGTAAACAGACCCAAAGTGTCATTCACAGTGCTGAGGCAAGACTCCAGCTCATTTCTCCTACCTGATTACAAAAATGCAGCCTACACTTCCCAGAGTACTGTGCGACTGACGTCATTAGCGCGAGCGCCCCAAACAGAGCCGCAGAGAAAGATACACACACACACACACACACACACACACACACCTCAGTCTACCCGGGTAGTGAAGATTAAACACACTTTTGTGTGTTTTGTGGGGGGAGAAGAAACCAGAAAGGAACATTGATTATAACAAAAGGAAAAAAACTGTTGCTTCTCTTTTCAAGGTCAAAAGACTGTTTTATTGTTGAAAGTTGAGTTAAATATCTCAGGAATACTTGATCCTGAAGTTTATTATTTTTTATTATTTTTGTGAATAAATATATGATTGTATCTTTAACCATGTACTCCCTGGTCCGTTGCACCTCTGTCCAAGCTCTCCTTAGTGAACCTAGTGAGATATCAACACTGGTCCAAACCCCTGAAGAACCCAAACCTATGGTTGACCTCTCCCTCAATAGCAGTTCCTATTGTGGTGTAACGACCTGTGTAGACTGTGAGTTAGCTAACGTAGCTACTGCGTTACGTATACGTGCTACAGGTGCATAGATACAGGTAGGTAGTGAGAATAAGGAGCATAGAAATGTAACATGCCTATTAACATGCTTAGCTATTGCAGAATGCAGTGACAGCACACATGCTCCTGTACTTTCTACCAGACAGCAGCAGTGGAAAAAGTCCATGTGAGGGATGAGTGGGGTCCTTCACAATGCTGATGGCCTTACGGGTGCAGCGTGTGGTGTGAATGTCTGTGACAGAGGGGAGAGAGACCCCTATGATCTTCTCAGCTGTCTCACTATTCTCTGTAGGGTCTTGCGGTCTGAGGCATTGCAATTCCCAAACCAGGCGATGATGCAGCTGCTCAGGATGCTCTCCACAGTCCTCCTATAGAACATGGTGAGGACTGGAGGAGGAATGTGAGCTTTCCTCAGTCTCTGCAGGAAGTAGGGGCGCTGCTTTCTTGGCTATGGAGCTGGTGTTGAGGGATCACGTGAGGTTCTCTGTGATGTAGACGCCGTTCACAGAGAATAATACGATCACTGTGAATAATATTTAAATCCAGCATAAATGACCCATCCCCACATTCCCCAATAAACACACAGAGTGCAGCATGTTGGGTGCACATTCCTACCAGAGCACCACATATAGAAAATGATGCTCTAACCCACCAGTTATAGTAGATATATGAATATATATATATATAGATATATCATCATGAAGCTATGAACTAGCTTACATATCACTATTCCTTCCTCCATGGCCAAAATAAGGAACTCCAGATACATGGCTTTTCCAATCCAGTGTGAAAATGAATTAGGTCTAAAATAGCTGAACTGTGGTGTGGTAGCAAGCTAACTACCATGTATTCTTTATTTAAAAATGGCTTGGTTTGCATAAATTGTGCTGTAGCCAACAGGCTTTCCTCTCCACATTCTGTGAGCTGTAGTCTTGAGCTAATTTGCTCAATACTAATGATGCTAATCAAGTCCCCTGTCAGATATAACTGGCTATGTTGCTCAGATGATTAGTGGATTAAGAGACCATGGTTTAAGGATTATTGTTGGAAAGTTGAAATTTACTCTTTCCACTTTGTTTGCCATTTATTTGACTTAATCACAGTAACCTGTATAAAGTTCTAATTATGACTTTGTTTTACAGGTAAAGATTGTCTGAATTCAAGGCTGCAACTGAGGATAAAGTGAAGTAGATTTAGCAGTTTTGTCTCATATGATGAAAAGACTATATTAAGTAATTACTAAGACAGTCATAAGTGTAGAACACAGGGTTTAGGAAAAATTAACCAAAACTGTCTAACATCTTATTTTTTTCAATCCCATGTGGAATTTGTACAACATACGAAGGATCCCAGAAGGAGGTCCTCGAGAGCTGGTCAGCTTTGGTCACTGAGAGACAGGTAACCAGTCACACAAGTCATGTCAGATTTACTGCATATATCCTAGTGTGCTGTATTTAGCTATTATTTAATGTCTGTCCTTGTCTCCTCGGATTAGGACACGGTTAAAGAGAGTCATCACCACAGACCTTTTCCCGTATTTTATCAGACTACTTAATGGTTGTGCAGCATAGCTCATAGTCTGCTAGTTAGTCGGCAGAGTAGTGTAAAAGGCTGCTGACAATCCAGAGCCGGGACAGACAGGCTAAACCGACCGTCTGCTAGCTGCTTTGAGGTGTCACCCAGGTTTCACCGTATTGAGACTGTGTCTGTGCCCCGAATTAAACCCAAACATAGAACATCAAAATCTGCTCGTTTTAATAATTTAATCAGTGTTAAATTCACAGATTCAAACGATAACAGCACTACCTGAGACCTAAAGCTACTTAATATTAGATCATTATCCTCGAAAGCAGTCATCGTAAATAAAATTATATGTGATCAGAAACTAGACGTTTTCTGTCTTACTGAAACCTGTATTAGACCTGATCAATATACAGCACTAATTGAAGCCACCCCGCAGGTTATAAATATGTCCATAGCCCTAGATGATCAGGCAGAGGAGGTGGAGTATGCATAATCTACCAGAATACACTAGATATTATTCAAAAACACTGTAACACCTTCACTTCTTTTAAGATTCTCTACATTAATATATCAAATCCAGCCACAAATAAAAATGCATTCACACTAATGAATATTTATAGACCTCGAGGACCCTACTATTTTTCTAAAGAATTTAGTGATTTTGCTGCAGACTTGGCAGTGTGCAGCGACAAAGTTATAATAGTAGGAGACTTTAATATTCATTTTTAAAAAGCAGACAATCCATTAACGAAGGCGTTTGAATCAATCTTAGATTCTGTCAGAATCACACAAAACGTAACTGGACCCACACATTACTGTAACCATACCCTAGATTTAGTCCTGACCCTGGGTGTTAGCATTGATCATCTAAATATTGTACCTCAAAGCTCAGTAATATCAGACCTATTTCTAATTTCCTTTAAGCTACATCTTAGGCAAAATGTTAATTTGTCCCCCCAACACTGTCTAAAGTGCTCAATAACCGCAATGACAGCTGTACAGTTTACTAAAAACCTCCCACCCCTATCAACCTTAGCTAACACTCCTTCAGACCAAACGGAGCTAGTTAAATTAACAAAAGATCTAGAAAATACCCTTCATTCAACCTTAGACAAAGTAGCACTGTTTAGAAGTAAAATGACAAGGCAAAAAAGGCTTGCACCGTGGTACAGCAATCATACTCGTACCAGTGCAGAAACTAGAGCGTAAATGGCGGACGACCAAACTAGAGGTGTTCCACTCTGCCTGGAAGGACAGCCTTAGTCAATATAGAAAGGCACTTATTAAAGCTCGCTCAAAAAAACAATTCCTAGATTACTTTTAAGTGAGATCTCTAAACTTACTTAAAGCCATGCAGATTCTCAACCCCAGATTCCAACATCTTTAACCAGTCATGTTTTTATGGACTATTTTAATAATAAAATAGGAAATATTAAACAAATCCAACCCTGCTTATTAAATTAAACATGTCCGTCACCTGGTGGAGCTGCTTTAGAACATAACTTAGTTGTAGAACAAAGGCTGGAAGCCTTCTACCCACATCCACAGCCAGAACTAGAAAAAATGATTTCCTCAGCAAATTGTACAACCTGTAAACTTGACCCAATTCCCTCTAAAATACTAAAAGTAATACTCCCAATTATAATCAGACCTCTTTTAACAATTGTAAATTCATCCCTTAACCTAGGGCATGTACCCCAAACTCTTAAATTAGCAGTCATAAAACCTTCATCATCTTCAAATCAAGAAACCAAATCTTGATCCCAGTGTATTGTCTAATTACAGACCCATCTCCAACGTAACATTTATATCCAAGATATTAGAAAAGGCTGTGGCCCAACAACTTTGCTTATACCTCAGTAAAAATGACATGTATGAGAAATTACAATCTGGATTCAGACCCAATCACAGCACAGAGACAGCCCTAGTGAAGATGATCTCCTTCTACAAATGATCTCCTTCTTGCCTCTGTTCAAGGCTACGTATCTTTATTAGCCCTACTAGACCTCAGTGCAGCCTTTGATACAGTAGTTCACACTATTCTACTAAAAAGATTAGAGAAAATGGTTGGAATCACAGGAACAGCCCTATCGTGGAACGCTATTAGTTTGAAAAGATAAAAGATTTATCTTGAAATTACACAGAAGTAAGATATGGAGTTCCGCAATGCTCAATTTTAGCACCCCTATTATTTACATTATACATGTTACCACTGGGCAGTTATAAGCAGACATGGCGTTAATTTCCATTTTTATGCAGATGACACACAGCGCTATATATCAGCCAAACCTGACGATAAATTTAGATTACAGAAAATGAAGGACTGTGTAAAGAATATAAAACCAAGGATATAAAAGTCCAAAAGACACTAGAAATAAACTAGCAGACTTAATGTTAGACTTGGCTGATGCTTCCATTATTGTTATTGTATTGTATTGAAAACAAAATGTTTCTATTAGTATATAAAGCCCTACATGGCCTCGCTCCTGAGTACATGCGGGATCTTATTACATATTACGAACCATCAAGACTACTTAGATCTCAGGGTGCTGCCCTCTGACTCGTTCCCAAAATTCAGAAAACCTTAGCAGGGGAAAGAGCTTTTTCTTATAAAGCCCCCAACATTCAAGATAATGTTCGGGACTCAGACACAGTCTCAATCTTTAAATCTAAGCTGAAAACTCATCTGTTTAGCTTAGCTTTTGGTAATTAATGTTTCCCCTTAAATAAAGGTTGTAGATCCAGGGGTTCACGGACACAGGGAATTGTAGTACACTGAGATGCTGGAGCTGTCGTCTCGCTGCTTACACGCGATCACTCAGGTTTGTTGACAGTGGAGCAGATAGATGCTAGCGTTTTCAGGGTGCTCCCGTGTCTGTGTTACCTTCTGGCTCTCTCCTTTTAATTAGGCTGTTGTAGTCAGAACTGCCGGAGTCGTCAGACACACTCTGATACTGCTCAACATTCTCTGCTCTCTATAAAATTCTCTCAGTACTAACTCTCTCTTTTTACCTTCTCCGAGTAAATGGCCACCCAGCCCGACCTGCTGGAAGATTGCCCGCCGAGGTCCCCTCTACCTGCGTCAGACCAGCTGCCACCTACCAGTCCGACTATCAGGCCCCCCACCCACCACCACCCATAGCAGACCAGCGGCTCACCCGCCAACCACTGCTACCTGTTTAATGACCATGTTAAAACCTAAATTGACTCGTAACTATCTGCCACTATTGATATCACCACTATTAACTCTCTGTTGTATCTGGTTTGGTCATTTTTATCAATAATGTTTAAATAGTTCTGACCAGAGGAGGATGTTTTTTGTTTTGTTTTTTTGTCTCTGTCTTTTATTAATTACTTATTATGTACAGCAACTTTGTGACAACAACAGTTGTAAAAAGCTCTATACAAATAAATCTGAATTGACTTTAATTTTGAACTGCCCTGAGAAATCTGTAAGTGCAGGATCTGTTCATGATTCATCAATTTTCATAACTCTATATCCTGTAGAACAACTGCAGCTTAGCTTGTATAAATCCGCACACAGACTGAGTAGCGACTGTAGAAAGAGACGCAGACGTGAAATAAATGCACACACATTTTTCACATCCCAAAAAGAGAACATGTCCGGTAAAAAGAGGACTTCTGGTCACCCTGCTTAACGAACCTCCACTTAGTCATTGCTGGGGTATAATTTTGATATGAAGGGCAAATTAAACAGTCAGTTTGGTTAGTGTCCACAGACCAAATAAACCCATCAACTCTAATCAGGATTTCTACTGGAGCTTTCCAGCTGCTGGTCTTTTAACACAGGTTTTACTCAGTCTGATATTAAACGGTATATTTGCGCCATCTGCTGTTCACTTCACCACATTACATCAGCGCGGTATTTTCCTCTTACAGCATTTATCATTTTTAACATTTTAAATTATACTGATATTGTATTATTCAACCAATCATTTTAAATGCTTTAAAATTTATCAATAGTGGTGACTTCTTTACAGATGTTTTTAAATTGAATTAAACTACATTAAATTAAATTAAATTAAACTGGTGATTTTTTCATTGATCGTTGTATAATTGTTATAATCAGAAAAGTGCTGGACACCACCAGGGCACCAGATAAATTATTAAATGCTGGCACTAAATATACAGTTATAAATAACACGTTTACCAGAAACAGAGACGCTACGACAAACATATGTCTGCCCTTACTGGAGTAACACTGGTGTAATTGGCGCTTTGTCGCCGTCTAGCGGCCAGAATCTGTAACTGACTGTAACTATCATTAAAGAAATGACGAGGTTCGTTTCGTTTGACCCAGTGACTCTGCTGCTGCTGGAGGAACAAGAATAACCCTCTCGTTTTGCAGATATTAGATCTATTATTTGATATTATAATAGTGGGATAAAATCCATATTAGAGAATATTGTAACCTACAACTCGATGTCTTTTGTTCAGACGCTAGAGGGACCCCAGAGTGAGTCCAAAACAATGGGTCTATATGAAGCTGTTCAAAATAGTCATTTATAAATGATTCATCATTTTTATACAGATAACAGCTCTCACTGTAACACTGAACAGAGGAAAACAACTCAACACACTTTTAATCAACAATTATAAGACTTAAGTGGTTAAAAATGTTTGAATGGTTTTTTCTGGTCTTTCAGGCAGGAATTATCTTTAATTACTAAAGCAGAAGAAATCCTTACATAAATTAATAAGAAAAAAATGTAACAGCGCACACTGTCCACAATAGTGGAGCTACAAGTTCTCTGGAACAGCAGCAGCAGAGTCACTGGACCTCCTCATTTATTTCATGATTAGCGTTGGTCAGTTACAGATGCCGGCTGCTAGACGAAGAGAAAGCAACAATTACACTGACCGTACTCTAACAGACATACTGGGGTTGCGGCCCCCAAATCGTTAGCTAATTAGGCCACTGTCGCACCGGTGTCACATCCTCTGACGTCATCTTACAGAAGGACCATTTAGGACACAATACGTTAACCAGCTGATGTAGCTAACATGCTACTCGTTAGCCAGCCGAGCTAATCAACCACCTTGCCTGTATTAGCTATCATGCTACTGGTTAGCCAGCCGCCGAGTTGCACCCCCCCCCACACACACACACACAGTGTGTTTTATCTAGTAATAGTTGTTTTTTTTATTGCTTTATTATTTTATTTGGATCCCAGTTATCTGCTGATCTTGCACAAGGTTAGCTCGATAGCGGATAGCAAGTGAACGATAACTAGCTTTACCTGTTAGAATCAGCTTTAAATGCCAGAGTAGCAACAACAATATTACATCAGTTTAACTTGCTAATGTTTAACATTTGATTAATAAAGATAAATAGCAACGCTTTATTCAGATAAAAACGTCTCAGTAATAATCAGTAAATATCTTTCTATAAATTTTAATCTGGCATATAAGTCTGACAGCTGTGTGAAGATGAGCAGTTAATCACGTGCATGATTTTAATCAATGGAACAGTCGGGGGATAGGATGTGTCACAGCACCGGCCGGTCTGACTTATTTACACCTTATCATAAAGCTAACACTAACAAGTGAACTTCATTCTTTATTTTAGTTCATTTATTTAGATTTTCATTTACTGTATTTATTAATTATGAATGTATTTGGAGTATTGTTAGAATGTACTGCTTGTTTTCTAGACTGAATTCATCCTGTGTGAATAATTCATAAGAGTATTTTATGGACAATCAATCCTTCAACAGGTTTATTTACTATTTAAGTGGTGAAAAATCCACACAGACACATCAGTGGAACGCACCTCGCACCAGCAGGTGTTACAGTATAAGAGCATCACTAAGACCAGAAACCTTTGAAAAACTGCCCTTCTAGAAAAAAACAGCACACACCAGCAAACCAGACCAGCATAAACCAGTTTAGACCATTTTAGATGAAGATGGAATTTATACTGGTCTAAGATGTTTGTTTCAGTCGCATGTTTGAATATTTTATGATAAACTGAATTTTAAGCCACAATAATTGAACTATTCATAATCGTCTTACATTAACTTTGAACATTTCAGACTCCAGTTATCAGACTTTAGACGTAAAAGTGTCTCGCTTGTAGTGAAGACGTCAGTGAGTGTGAATCACTTTACGGCAGCCATCAGAAAAGTTTACACCGATTTAACATAATTGTAATAATGAAGCTACATGAGGGGAGTCTAACTCTTTAGAGGTAACGGGCTGCATTACACACAGCCCAATGTCAAGCAGGCCAGACTGGTTTTATATGAAGTTCATTATTTATTGAGGGGATGCTTAAATGTTCAGGAATGAACAGCTCTCACACTCGTTATTCTACAGTAGTAAAAGGGCACAGTATCTGTTAGCTAGTGTTAGTTATCCAGACAGCTAACTGCTTAGGTATTTCCTCAGGTTGGAAAAGATTTTTCATAGGTTTTGGGAGGCATTATTGGCAGCTGTGCATTTGAAATTGATTAAAGATGGATGAAGATGACCTATGGGCCAAATATGTGGTGTCCTCATACTTTATTAAAACTACTGTAATGAGAGAAGTTGGAATGTGTTACTTTTTACCTCTGGAAATAGATGAAAACAGGCCACTTTACACAGTAAACCCCAAATCTCAGAATCTCTTTATTCCGCCAACTATGTTACAATTTTACTTGGTGAGAGCAACACAAGTATGACATGTAACAAAAAACAGACCGTTAACAAGTATTACACTAAAAGAGAAAAATATACTAAACAATAAATATAATAAATAATAAGTTTAAAAAGTAATAAAGAGCTGTAAAAAATCTGTAATCAGAAATCTGTACTTGTACAGGTATGAATACTGTATATCAATATGTAGCCTGAGTAGACATCTATATATAAACTATTATGTACAGATATGATATAAACATTTACAGAAACTTAACATCTGTACAGCTGTGCAAATAATCATAGTGTAAATGGTAAGCATGTTATGTATCAGTACTTTGTTGAAGTTAAATCCAGTTTGGTTCAGTGAAATTTAGAAGCTCAGTTCAGTTTTAGAATAGGTTTATAGATTAGGGTGTGAACCCTAATGTAACATTTACAGTTCTATTATTAAGCTTATATTTCACAATTGCACATTTCTGTGCCAAAGGTCATGACAGTACCTCAGTTATGAGAGGAAAAAAGTACATTTTAATAACAATAATAATAAGAAAAGTAGTTAAAATAGTAAAAAGGGGTTAAAAGTCATGTTTGCTGCTTTTCCTGATCTCAGTGTCTTCGCCTCCTCCTCTTGGGCTGCTTAGGCATTGGCTAAGCTTGGCTCTGCTTGTATCCAGTTCTGTGATAAGGACCTGTCCATCAGGCTGGACCTTCATACTCAGAGTGGGACAGCGGAGCTCCTCCCACAAATGCTGCTTGATTTCTCGGCCTAGCTGCAGGCTGTAGGGACGGAGATGTCCTGAGGGAGTTCTGAGCAGAGGGTCCATCACAGAGTGATACACATTCTGGTAGTCCCTCACACTGAGTCCATGGACCAGCAGGGAGGTCTCTCCACCATTGGAGCTTGTCTCTGGGACTGAGTCAGGAGCAGTGGGTGGACTGACGACAGTCTGAATCAAGAAGCACAACAAGAAGATTCGGAACCTGATTGTTTTAGGACCTAAATCTACTGTATATTTACAGAGGAACCTTAGTACCTCTGATCTGAATGAAGAGTCTATTAAATGAAGGAGGATCATGGATGAAGGGTTTCTAGGTTGTGCTGGTGTGTGATTTACCTGCTGAGGAGTACTGACAGACTTGGAGATGCAGCTGTAAGTGTGGTCCAGCCTGGAGCTCAACACCTGTATTGAGATCTCTGGAGCTTTAGGCTTAGAAGCTCTACTTTTAGCTGCAGCCGCTTCCTCCAAGTACTCTCTCAGCCGTCTAGTAAGTACTAGTTTCCTCCTGAGGCCGTACTGACCTGCAGAGGAATGATTCCTCGAATCCTGAAACTAAAATATGAATATGTAATCATTATGTACAGTTAAAAATATTAGTCTAATTTAATAAAAATACACCTCAGGAGATAAATGTACCATTTCTGTAGGAGATGTTTCTAAAAGAACGTAGCAGTTGTTGAAAAAGAGCTTTGAAGAGCAGATCTGAAGAGCTTGTGTTATCAGAGGTGTAACTTTGATTGTGTTTACTTTTGAAATCTGGACTCAGAATTCTATCTGACATCAGCAGGTAATTATGACCTCAAGGATGGTTGAGGCCCAAATTTCTGCTGAGTGGTTTCCATGGAGACGGATAAACGTTAGAGTTCAGAATGTTGGGCTGATTTAAATGTAGAAAATCTTCACGGCACCGAGACAAACATTAAAGCTTTAGGAGGTGATTCTGTAGAAACCTGACGCAAAAAAGCTAGCTGGCTACATCTCCTCATTTGTAAAACATCCCATTCAAATCAATACAATCAGGACCATAAGTATTTGGACAGTGACTGAATGTGTGTAATTTAGCTTCAGTACACCACCTTAGGGGATCTGAAATCAGGTAGTCAACCGAATGAGATGAAACCACAGGACTTTCTATAACTAAATTGTGCTTATTTACATTTCTGTTGAGGCTTTTAAGGCTGTGGTGAGAAGCGATTTGACCAATGGCTGCATGTAGATGCAGGTACATGTAGACCAGGTCTGGTGGTAAAGAGGTGGGGCTTAAAGAGACATGTTTAAAAGTGTACAAATTTGAAAAACTACCACTGCAACAGCATACCATTACTGTCCCTGATTCTGTCTGAAAAAAATAAGCACCATTTTTAGTTACTCTATAAACTAGGTAACCATAATTGGTTCATATCTGGTTTAAAAAAATAATTGGTTTAAAAAACACACAGCCAGGCTTGAACATCACACCAACCAGGAAGTCATACCAAGAGGATCTGAAATGATGTAATCAAGATGTGATGGAAGTGTAGAGCTTTTTCAAGAGGGTTAACAGAAATACTTATATTTAATGTGGAAGTGGATACCTCATCTCAGTACAGCTGTGATCACTGTAACATCTTATACAAATCACACAGGAGCACCCATCAGCATTACTGTGGGTAAGAGCACAGAGAGTGACTTTATAATAAGCTCATCTGACTGCAGTAGTAGTAGTCGCATTCTGTAATCATATGTGGGCAGCATGGATTGCTACTGGCTATCTAAAAACGTCCATAAAAAGTGTGCCACTACCGAATTCACGCCTGGCCAGTTTTGTGCTAAGCATGTGCTGTTTTGTTTAGAGAACAGGTATGGACTATAAGACATTATAAGAACCAATGAAAATGAAAGAGAATATTATATTATACTAATTAGCACTACATCAAGAATTTTGTGATTTACACTATATGGACAAAACGTATTTGGACATCTACTCATTCATTGTTTCTTCTAAAATGAAAGAATTTATCCTGCTTTTTTGGAGTAACTGTCTCTACTGTTCAGGAAAGAAGGCGTTCTACTGGATTTAGGAGGAGCATTGCTGTGAGGATTTTATTGCATTCAGTGACGAGAGCGTTAGTGAGGTCAGGATGTTGGATGATCACCTCCCCAACTCCCCAACTCATCCCATCTAAAACTATTAGTTAAAGCACCACCATAATTCAGCTCAATACTAGGTGGTTTTATACCCCTCTAACCCCTGCCTGACATTAGGCATGGCGCAAGCAGGTTCATGTTTACTATCTGCTCCAGAAATCGTCCTATTCTATTGGTAGTACTTTTCTACAAGCTGTGTGCTGTTTGCACATCATTGTCATCATTGGAAAAGACAGCAGCAGGTGAGTGAGTTTATAATATTTAACCAGAACAATTTCACAGTTTCAGGAGGCTGTAAGAGCCTGTTTACACCTATATCCTGTTAAGATATCCTGTTACACTTAGTAGTGAAATGCCTCTCCGGTTCATCAGACTGGAATCTGATTGCTGTGTGGGATGGAAAATGCTAATTTACTCTTTTCCCAGCAAAGGGAGGGGATTTGGGATTTTGGATGTACTGGGAGGAGTTTCAGTTGTACTGGGAGGAGTTAAGGTGGTACTGGGAAGACTTACAGTTGTACTGGTGGTGGTTTTGGCTGCAATGGTAGGAGGTTTGGTTGTACTCGCAAGACTTTTAGTTGTACTGGACAAACGTTTGGTTGTACTGGGAAGAGTTTGGGTTGTACTGGAAGGAGTTTAAATTGTACTGGACAAACTTTTGGTTGTACTGGGAAGAGTTTGGGTTGTACTGGAAGGAGTTTAAATTGTACTGGACAAACTTTTGGTTGTACTGGTAGGAATTCTGGTTGTACTGGGAGGAGTTTGGGTTGAACTGAACCAGGTGTAAGAGAATTAAAGAACTTTGAAATTAGAGAAGGGTGGAATTCTTGTGGCTTTTGCTTTGTGGGAGAAGACCAGACCCTCCTCTGAAAAATGAAGCTAGGACTGAGAGATATGGCAGAGTTAAAAGAAAGTAAGGAAAAGTAAGTAATGTTCATGTTCATGTCATGAACATGAGATGCCATTCTCCCAACATTATTCTGAAGCTGCTGTTTTAAGGTAGAATTGCTACATAAGGTGATTTTAAGCTATTTCATATTTCTCATATTTGAACTGTATTGTGACTCAATTATTCTGTAGGGGGAAAAAACACAGGATCAGGATCACCTGTTTGAGGAACAAGATGGAGGATGAAGACGATAATAATGAAAGTGGAGAAACAGTTCTTTCAGAGAAAGAATATTCGGTGGACTCTGATGATGACTACATCAATGTAGATGCTGATGTGGGAAAACCAGCATTGGAAAATCAGTTTGCAGGTGAATGTTTATGTAAATTGTGTAGAACATCATAGCCATTTGAGTCAATACTGGTTATAATATTACCCATCTTTCAGGTTCCTGCCTGCACGCACGAGACATTTATGAAAACTTTGTCTGATGAGGACTTCATTAATGTAAACTAGATAGTGATGGTGGCGTACTCTGACACACACTGCATTCTATTTACTAAACGTACAGAATGATATAATGCTTAGTCATTAATAATAAACATGATTCATATTTGCTATTAGCAGTCTTGCCTAAGGATTCTTATTGGTGTGGAGTGGTGTGTTTGTCCAGCTGGGGAATTGAACCCCTGTCTGCCACTGAGGGTGATGCTGTTGCTACTACGCTACTCCAACCACTTCAACTCCCGTACAGTAAATTAATTTGAATCGTTTATATGATTGAAATGTTAAGAGGATACGCAGAAGTAAAATACAGCTTCTTCCACTGAGATCTGTGTGTTAGTATTTCAGAACAATATTCACCAATAGTGTTGGACCCAGAAGGAATTTTGGAATTTGGAATTGGTACAACTTAAAGTAGCTATATGCATTCATTAGAAGAGGTGTCCATAAACATTTGGACACATAGTGTATTCTGGGTGTGTATTTTTCAGCCCCATAATGCCTCACTGCTCTTCCCCTCAGGGAATCAGTGAGGTCTATCTGCAGCATCACAGTAGAATAGAGCCTTCACTGAGTGACTGGATTATGACCTGTGTGTAGAATGGTGTGACATCATCAGCCAGATCACACACCTGCTCTTCACTGCTCTTTTAGAAGAAACATGTTTCACAGATTCTCTCCAGCCGGACTGTCCAGGTAGGCCTGGGCCTTTGATTTTTAAGGCTGTCAAATGTAAAAATCCAACAATGAACCTGAAAAAAAAAAACCATCATTAATATTAATAATTAAATAATAAATGACTGAACCACAGCCTATCAATGATACAGTATTTGACACCCTAAAATGCAGTTATTTGTATTTATTTATTTATTTATTTTATAAATATTAACTACACCAGCCAAATATAATGGTTTGCTCTGTGTAGCAGGGAAAGTGACCATAACTCATTGCCATTGGCTGTCCCCCTATCTCAGGAAGGTTTGAGGACCATGCATGGCTCAATACTGGAAACCTTTTCTACTGACAAGCTACCCCAGTCTCCGGTGGAATCTCACCTGCTGCAAAACGACGAATCCAGCACAAATCTGCTGATGGTAAATCGCCAGCACTGCTGACGAACCACCTCGGCCAGCTTCCACAGCCCAGGTCTCAGAGTTTGCTTCTTCACATTTCCTTTATACCCTTGAGATAAACGAGCGTCTTGAATGGACGTCACCAGCAGAGAAAGGATTTGGTGTTCTGTCATTTGTGGAAGAACTGGAGTCTGAGCTGGGCTTCCCCTTAGCAACTTCTCCAGAACCACAGGAGGAGGATGGTGGTGGCTGTGCAGTGTTGCAGCAATCAGCTGATTCTGAAAACTGTCAAATGCTTTAAGGATGTGGAGAAGCTCACGTCTTCCCCTTCTTCCTGTTCTTCAGTTGAGAAGAACGAAAATGATGATGATGATGATGATGCCTATTTTGGACTCACTCCAAAGATGAGCCCAAACAGCCGCTGTGACTTTTACCCCTCTCTTTCAACCACTGATGCACCCGTATCTGCGTCTGTCTTTGGTGGCACTAGATTCCCAAAGCTTGCCTCTCAGACGTCAGCACTTCTCAAGGAAGATGGCTGTCCCTCGATCACTCTTCAGAGCACAAAAGATGCTCTAGATAATCAGCCGTCATTTGAGAAAGAAAAAAGGCTTCGTTTGTCTTCCCCACAGGAGGCTGCAAATAGCTCACGGTTCTGGGGGAGTTGTGATGAGGAAGCAGTTAACTCGACATGTCTCCAACAGGGCATTAGAACTGTAAGCAGGACTGCAACAAATGGATATGTACAAGACTCTCCTGCTCATCTGCAGCAGCCAGACACTGCAATGGATCTGCCAGCTAATTTGAGCCTGAAATCACTTGGTGAAGAGCAGGCCCATTTTTTCCAAGGTGATGTAGAAGCTCCTGTGCATCACAAAGGCCAGTCCCTGGGCCTAGATACCCTCCGTCCTGCAAGATCTCCCATTGAAAAGAGTATCTTGTCTCTAACCTGTGTGATCCACAGATTCCATGACCAAGGATCTGTACAGCACTTTGAAGTCAGCTTCTACTGCCATGGTGTTGACCCATCTGTTATTAGCTCATACGATCTTCTGACTGAAGCATCTCCCTCTACGTCTTCTGAGTCCTTCATACTCCAAGATGAGAAGCCCTATGATGCCAGTTTGCAGGCCACTGTAGACAGCCGCCCATGCCAACATACAAGTCATCATCTTTGTCTGAAGATGGACAATAAGGTGGAGCAGGCTGTTCATAAGAACAACTTCATGAATGGAGCATCATCAGCTACAATGAACCCGAGATTATACTGATGATATTTGGGGCATGTCTGCTTGGATGTATCACACATTGCCCACACTTCACTGACTTCCTTTGGTTGGTTAACAGTGATATCTACAGACACAAAATCGAGTTAGGAGAACACAGGTTTGGGTGCTGATCTTCTCTGTGAACTCTCGTTGGGATTTGTTTAGTTCCACCAGCAGCTCCCCCGATTTACTGTAATGAAGAACCCCTAGAGTAAACTACGGGCTGAACGGGAACCGAAAATTCTGGCCTTCCACCAGATTCCTTAAAAGTTAATTTAAGAATAGTGTATCAATCATAAGAACTATAAACACAAAGTAATAATAATAATGCTACTAGAATATTAATAATAGTGCTAATAACAATATAACAACATTAATAACAGCATCAGTTGATGTAGTGCGTTCATTAATTCATATAAACAATTATTATTAGTAGTATTATTATTTATAATAATTATACTCACTATAACCCTATTTGTAAAAAAAAAAAGATAATTTTGTTTTTAAAAGAGTTTTTTCCATCAATCATAAGAACCCTTTAACCAAAGAATAGGTCTAAGAATCACAAGGCAGATGTGTGGTCACAGATTCTAAATATATGTTTTATATATATATATATAGTGGGAAAAAAAGTATTTAGTCAGTCACCAATTGTGCAAGTTCTCCCACTTAAAAATATGAGAGAGGCCTGTAATGGACATCATAGGTAGACCTCAACTATGAGAGACAAAATGAGAAAAACAAAAAAGTCACATTGTCTGATTTTTAAATAATTTATTTGCAAATAATGGTGGAAAATAAGTATTTGGTCAATAACAAAAGTTAATCTCAAAACTTTGTTATATAACCTTTGTTGGCAATGACAGAGGTCAAACGTTTTCTGTAAGTCTTCACAAGGTTGGCACACACCGTTGCTGGTATGTTGGCCCATTCCTCCATGCAGATCTCCTCTAGAGCAGTGATGTTGTGGGGCTGTCGTCGGGCAACACAGACTTTCAACTCCCTCCAAAGGTTTTCTATGGGGTTGAGATCTGGAGACTGGCTAGGCCACTCCAGGACTCCTCTCCTCCAAACACAACGAGTTTCATCTGACCATAAGACATTCTCCCAATACTCTTCCGGAACATCCAAATGCTCTCTAGCAAACTTCAGACAAGCCCGGATATGTACTGGCTTAAGCAGGGGAACACGTCTGGCACTGCAAGATCTGAGTCCCTGGCGGCGTAGTGTGTTACTAACGGTAGCCTTTGTAACGTTGGTCCCAGCTTTCTGCAGGTCATTCACTAGGTCCTTTTTTGGGATTTTTGCTCATCGTTCTTGTGATCATTTTGACCCCACGATCTTGCATGGAGCCCCTGATCGAGGGAGATTAGCAGTGGTCTTGTAGGTCTCCCATTTTCTGATTATTGCTCCCACAGTAGATTTCTTCACACCAAGCTGCTTGCCTATTGCAGATTCTGTCTTCCCAGCCTGGTGCAGGTCTACAATTTTGTTTCTGGTGTCCTTCGACAGCTCTTTGGTCTTCACCACAGTGGAGTTTGGAGTGTGACTGTTTGAGGTTGTGGGCAGGTGTCTTTTATACTGTTAACAAGTTCAAACAGGTGCCATTAATACATGTAATGAGTGGAGGACAGAGCCTCTTAAAGAAGAAGTTACAGGTCTGTGACAGCCAGAAATCTTGCTTGTTTGTAGGTGACCAAATACTTATTTTCCACCATTATTTGCAAATAAATTCTTTTTAAAAATCAGACAATGTGATTTTCAGAATTTTTTATTTCTCATTTTGTCTCTCATAGTTGAGGTCTACCTATGATGTCAATTACAGGCCTCTCACAATTGGTGACTGATTATATATAACATATATATATAACAGTGATCCACCAGCACACATAGATTTTCTTTTAGCAAGCACACCAGATAGCCCTGCCAGAGTATAAAAACCCTTATTTACAATTCCACCTTATAACGTAATCCTTGTGCAAAAACCTTCTCGACTGCTCGACTCACTGAGGGGGGCAGCCCTGTTAAGTTTACATATAAAGAGTGCAGTACTAAGATGTTTGAGTCTGACTAGGTGATCTGTCAGTGCGTGATTGTGAAGTCTTTTGTTTTGATCCACAGCTCTCATAAGGACTCTCCCCTCGTGTCTGAAGCTGCCCTACACTGTGGTTCTAACTGTATGTGGCTTGCTGCTGGGAACACTCAGCCTTCATTATCCTGAAGTAAGATCACATTTTTAAGGGTGTGAAATAGAGATGGCACACTGCCAGTTTCTTTTTTCTGTAACTGATTTTTGAATTTGCTCTACTACTTAAACACTTCATTACCCCATAGGGAAAAAACACCGCTAACCTCACATCACACAGTGTGAGTGTGTGCTGCTTCAGGATAGATTAGTTTTCAGTCTGAAATGCAATCCAGCATTTTATGCAGATGTTGGGTCAATGTGCGTAGCCATCCACACTGATATATGCCATATCTGTTTAAAAAGAAAGATGGAAGAGGAAGATGCTGTTATTTTGATTTAATATTCTGAATCCTGTTCATTTATAACTTATCTCTGTGTTCATAACAACATATTTCCACTCTTATTAAGGCCACAAAAAATGTCAGGTCTTTAAGAAAAAAGAGTTTTGTATGGCTTACATGATTTATCAGCCTGCAGTTTGTGTAGTTTGTGTAAAGCCACAACTATCCGTTCTAGGTGTGAATCTGAGATAGCTCTGCAGTGTACAACAAAACAAAATCAATGCATTTTTGAAAATGAGTTAAACTGAGAGTAAAATACTGCATGGACATATAAAACTGTGCATTTATGCGATATCACAGATATTAGATCTGGGCAATATGACAGTATTTTATTGTATCATGATAAATTTTGTTACTGTGATAATATGCCTATTATGGGGTCTTTTCCTCCATAATAAGTATATGGAGGAGACGGTTAGTGCTTAATAAACACTGATCAGCTGCAGGTTTCATTAATAACAGTGTAATTAGACTGGTTAAATTAGATAAAGTACAGCAGATCTTTGTGATAAATATAGTGTATATAGTATATAGTCTTTAAATGTCGTGATGTAGTATTTCTATCATATCGCCCAGCCCTAACATATGTTCATATCTCCAAAATAGAAACTTTATGCAAGAAGGAGAAAACCTTAAAGTCAGTGTAAAAAGATTACATTTTAAGTAATTTTGTTGCATTTCTGTTGGTGAAATGTAACACAATGTAAAGAACAAAAATGGAAAAATTAAAAATGTAAATCCAAGATTTTTGTGTGGCGACAGTGATATTCTAGATTCTACTAGAAACTCCTCTGAATGTCTTATCTCTCAGTGTCACTGGTTTAAATGTATAACAGCTCTGTCAGCTGACACCTTGGTGTTTCCTTTTCTTTCAGGTCAGTTACTACACAGAAGAGATCGCAAACATCGGCCCCTGACTCCTACTTCACACATCTATGCCAGTAATTATCTTTAGCTGTGCTTTTGAGATTCACCCACACATGTTCCAGAAGTCTCTTATACAGGTAAGAATGTTCTAGAGTCTACAATAACAGAGCATTGCCATCTGTGTTTAAGAACATTGGTCATTTTTTGTAAAACAGTACTTGTACATGTTCTCCCCCTATATGGCTCTCGGCTGACAAGAGTCTAAGCAGCATTATGTGAGAAATATACAAATATACACAAGCTCTAAGAGACAGAACTGTCACTGAAAGTGAAAGAAGCATGTGGACAAAGACAGTAGTGTAATACATTTGCAGGATTTTACGCAAATATGGCCCGGGTGCCACAGCGTTGCACAGCTCTGGCGAGCAATGTCCTGTCCGCTTCACCCAAGTCACCAAGTGCAGGTTCTGCCGTGGTGTGCCAAGACACTGTTTTGCCTATTATGGCTAGTGGAGCATCAACATGATACATTAGCCCTGTAGCTCCAGTGTGAAAGTAAAGACACATGACATGGCTGATCAATTGCATCTGGGCTGATTTACATATGTAATGTATTCAAACCTGTTTAGGTATAAGTCCATGTTTAATGTTAAATTTGTCCTTTTTTTGGGCAGATTCTGATTCTTGCTGTACCTGGGTTTTTACTCAGCGCCTGTCTGACCGGGGTCTTTACAGTGTAGTTGTATAACCACACTTGGGATTGGTCTGTTGGAAAGATGTTTGGCGCAATCATTAGCACCATTGATCCTGCATTATCAACAGCTGAATTGCACAGCTTGGGTATGTTCCTGCAATCACAATAAAGATGATGTCAGGACAATATGAGATCTATGAATATCTATGAGTGTTAACAATTTGATATATATTAAATATGAATGTATACTAATGTGTGTATCTACCTATCATATAATGATAGGTAGATATAATGATGATAATGATAATATGCTGCTTCAGTAGTTCCGCACTCGTCCACCATCTTTCCTACTGCTGCTTTGCAGCAACCGCATTGTGGTCCATTTGGCCAAAAGTAGACTGCATCAGGGGTTCACTGGTTTTATAGTGCATAGCGCTAGAACACGAGAGGGAGTGTATTATCATGGATAACATAGACGTGTTAACGAATGCTATAGATCATTACAGCCCTGATGTTATTTGGGATAACACATGACCTTGAATGCTCTTTTTTTAAAGGCTTTTATTGTGATTTTACTGTGAAAACACTGTGCTGTTATCACAAATATCAGCACAACACTTCTCATCTAGTCAGATTGTGAGGTCGGAACTAACCAACTGTAGTATAAAGGGAATCTAATTTGCCTTCTGAGAATTCGGGCCACACTACAAAATTGCTGACACCCCAAATAGAACACTAAACAGTGAGCAGGGGCGGATTCAGAGACAGCTGTCCTTTCTTTTTGACAGGAACGGCTAAGTATCTGATTCTGATTACAGAGAGTGAGATGTTGTTTAGTGATGGAACTGCCTTCATCATGTTTAAAATGTTTAAAGACCTGGCCATCGGTCATGGCCACATTGATGGTAGTCTTCATATCTTCATAAATATATCTATATCTCTTCAGTTGTTTCAGCTTCCTGAATATAGCTGTATTTTTGTCCCACAGCATTTGGCTGTGAAACTGATGGTGAAAGTTTTGGGGACTCCTCTTCTGGGATTTGTTGGGTTGGGTCAAAGATCACCACCTATTGGCTTTCACACATCTTCAGTGACATGGTCACTGAAATAACGGTCAGCCTCTCGATGACGTACATCCCGTTCTATCTTGGTAAGTGATTTTTGAAGGCGTTTGTTTAGTGTGTGATCTGAATGTCCCAGTTTCCCATCTCAGTGTGACATTATCGTTTCTAGTGAAGTGGTGGAGAGAGTGTTCAACATGATGCTTATTTGAGCAGTTAATAATCATCTTCATGATTCCAGAGGTTTTTGGAAAAGCCGTCCCTGATCGTTTTTTTGACCACATTCTCTGTTCCTCTGTGCTGCATGTGGATGTAATGAGTACAAATATTAACATCTGTCCTTCGACAGCTCAGTGGTTGGGAATGTCTGGCGTTATTGCCATTCTCATAATGGGTCTTTTTATTGACACGGTCAACTTCAGTCCTGAAATTAAAGTCATTCTCTTATGATCAGTGCCTTGAAGGAATAGTCCAGCATTTTTCCATCTGATCTCTGTCTGCTATAATATAAAGCATAGAAAAATAAATCCAGATGAAAGCGCTGTATTGAACAATGCAGTATCTAATGTCTATGATGTAAATAGTAATCATATTTTTTAGATATATTAACCTGTACATTTTAAACTGTGCATCTATAGAGTAAGTTAATGTGTATCTGTATTTTTATCATTTTTCTGATGGGCAGTTTTCGGTCCAAAGATTATGTCATGCATGTTTCAGCATTATGTTCTGTGGCTGTAATTTCATAAAAGTCCTGCTTAAATGTTTAAAATTAAATGTAAAATTAAATGTTTATTTTCTAATTTTTATTTCATTTCCTGATTTCGTGCAGGATTTGGGAACTGTTGACATACCTGGCCAATACAATGATCTTCTTCATCATTGGACTTATCACTTCCCAAGCGTTTCAGCACATGGTTCTCTATGACTGGCTCTACATTTTGGCACTTTTTCCTGCCATTACCGTTACAAGGTGTGTCTTACACAAAATGAATTTTTTATTTTGACCCTTGTTCACTGTTAGCATTTCTATGTATTATTACTATCCATATTATTTAGGAAAGGTGGCATACACCGATCACCCCCAATATTGAGCATCACCCCCTTGTTCCATCCCAGTAGATTTGACCATTCGAGGCATGGATTCCACAAGACCTCTAAAGATGTCCTGTGGTATCTGACATCAAATCTAACGTTAGCAGCAGATCCTTTAAGTGCTGTAAGTTGTAAGAGGTGGGACCTCCATGTGCATCAGCGAGCCTTCTGTATCCAATGCCGGTTCACCGGTTACTTTTAATGAGTACTGACTGCACACCAGAAAAACCCTGAATGCATGCCTGATATTTCTGAGATGTTCTGATAAAGTATCCCGGATTCTCATTTTCACTGCTTTAAAACATTACCTACAGGGGCTGACTGTTTACTTGCTAATATATTTACCCCTTGACAGGAGACACTTTAGAAGATAGTCAGTGGTTTTACTTTATCTGTCTGTGTTGCTAATGTTATGGCTGATTGGGGTATATATGGGTTTATTATTATTAATATCAATAAAGGGAATCTGCAGTCTACTAACATGCATGCTGATATGTCCTTGCAGGTTGTTGACAGTTTTTCTGCTATCGCCCGTCCTGTCCTGCGTTGGATATGGCTTTAACTGGCGCTGGGCTTTAGTTTGTGTCTGGGGTGCAACCAGAGGTTTTTTTTTTTTTTTTGCCTGAGCCTGACACTAATGGCTTTTCAGGCTGAAGGACTGGAGAAACTACTAGTACGAGACAAGGTAATTAGTCCCAAAAAAGACCTTAGATAAAGTACACAGCGATTAGAACTGCTTCAAACTGAGTGTCTACTTGTAATGAACTCTATACAATATCAGAATAAACCCACATAAACATAAAGTCAGTGGTCAGAATGTGCTGTTGGTCAGTAAAGTTATAGATATGTAAGAACACAGCTTTGGTTGCTGGTAAGGAGAAAAGAAATCTTTAAATGCAGCATTAGGATTTAGAAGGCATAAATGCTCTGTTTATACATATATTTACAGGTATTTTGTGGTTTATTAGAAATGTATTTATTCTCTATGTTCCAGATTTTAGTGCTTTCCTGCGGAGTGGTTATTCTTACCCTTGTTATTAACGGATCCACAACAAGCCTGTTTTTTAGGCTTATCGGTAAGACTTAACATTAAGACTACGTTCACACAGCTCCATTGGCCCAAATTGTTATCGATTCAGTGTGTGTTTTGCCATTCACACTTCTGCACGCATAGCCCTGCTGTGTAAACACAGCAGCACAGCATTTAGAAATAAAATGTGTCTTGTTTGAATGGAAAAGATGAGGTTAGCAGATTTATTGACCATCTCTCCTCATGTTGGCAGGCATCAGTGATATTTCTCGGGCAAAACAAAAGACTGTGCACAGGCTGTTGCAGACCATGGAGGAGTCCACCGAGAACATCATCAACAAGCTCAAAGCTGACTGATCTATGTTCAATGTCAACTGGAAGATGGTAACACGGCTTGTACGCATTAAGAGCCCATACGAAACTTCTGGAAAAAAGGTATGTGAATGAAGAGAGATTCCCCCACAGTCCAGGTTTCAGGTTATTATCAGGAGTCAATTCAGCATTTACCACCTGCAGCAGTTCTTTTTGTTGTTGGTGAAAGTAACATGTGCTGGAGACTCTTCAGTTGGTCCTCTTTGCTTTGATGCAGTTTTAAACACTTGTTGCATTCTCTCAAGCAGCTGTTGTTACATTTTTGGTTATAAATTGATACATAAGCATCAACTTTGCTGTTCACATTTGTCCTTAAAATCAATTTTAAGCATTTAAAGGGCCAATATTAATCTAATTTTACAGAACAAACTGGACTTATATGAATACATTGAAGGGAATTACTTATAGAATGTTATATTTATGATGTGTTGATGGTGACTTGATTTGAAATACAAGCCAGCAGTGTTTTAAAGATCTTCATTAATATTTTACAGTTTATGCACATCAGTAATGTCAACACCAAAGTTCATTTTTGTCATGTGGAACCGCTTGGCTTTTGTTTTGTTTGTTTGTTTTTTTTAAACCACGATATCGATGATGAACCCTATAAGTAATGCTGTCTCATTCTCAGCCCAAATAATATGCTGATGGAATGGTCAACATCAGCAAATGGAAGAGGAGAAATTTTAGTATGATTACATTACACTTAAAAACGTGGTGCAATGAACTTAAAATATTTATATTTAAATCTGTTCTACATTTATTCCACAGTGACAGACAAACGTAGATAAACTAAAAAAACAACCTGGTTTTAATGTAATTAAATGGAAATAAAGTTTAGTATGTTTTTTTTTTCTAGTTGTATCATCCTTTTTTCATTGTGTTTTTAATTGGATTAAAACGTGGGGAGCGCAGATTTGATCTGGTCGATACAGAATGTAAATCAAATATAAATGTCATATGTGAGCCAAAACATCTGTTCAGTAACCTTATTATCTCTGAAAGAGAACGTTGTTGTGCCAGGTATGATAAACAACAAACATTACGACACAAAACACAATACCACATATTTATAAACTTTATTGCCCTGAATACGGTTTACGGTGGGCTCCTTGTCAGCAGTGGTTCATGGAGGGACAGACCACCAACTGGCAGGGTGTCAGGCCTGTTGATTGATAAAGAATCTATGTGTTGATCTCCAGCAGAACAGAGTGGACTGTCGTTTTACCAGGAAGAGGAGAACAGGTCCAGACTGTGATGTAAATGACATCCCCAAAACCCCAAAGCAGAAACTGGACGAAATGATGGAGATAGCCCGAATACATATCCTGAAATCCTTTAAGGTTCCTACACTCTCTCTCTTTCACACACACAGTATCAATCTAATATATGGACACTTCTACTTAGGCAGTGCTGCTGCTTTTAGACCCGCTTTGCCCTGATACAGCTTTAACCACTCTCAAGTAGCTATTCAAAGATGTTGATAATAAATTCATACCTAGACACCACTTTATGGATTTGTCCTTGTAGTCAATTGTTAAAGTGTTTCTACCATGAAACATCTCATGTTGCTTTCTTACAAATAAAAGAGGTTTACATGCATTATCTAAGAGCTGTGGTAATTTACACATTTCTAAATGTACCGTCCCAGTCTGTGTGGTCCACACAAACTCACACTGTATGTTCTAATGAATGCATTCAGCTACTTAAAGTTGCTCACATTGCTGACACAGATGTGCAAATGCACACACACAGCTTGTCTAGTCCCTGTGGAGTAGCACTGCTGATAGAATAGGACTCTCTGAAGCAGATCAACATCATGAACCTATTGACACCATGCTGCCTAATGCCAGTCGTGGGCTAGAGGGGTATAAAGCCCCCCAGCATTGAGCTGTGGAGCAGTGGAAGAGCTGTGAATGGAATGATGGTGGAGCTCCATCCAGTACTTTTGGGATAAGTTGGGGATGAGGTGGGATGGTGATCATCATCCAACATCCTTGGATATCATCCATCATCCAACAACCTTACTAACGCTCTTGTCGCTTAAGTCTAAATAAATGAATTGCTAATCAAGCAAAAAAACATTTAAATGGCAGTGATCAACTTTATGATTATAGAATTACATTTTAATAATAGTAATATGCAAAATAATAGTGCATTTCTGCAATGATGTTCATGATATGACAAGTTTGCATTAATTCAGAATAATGTCAGATGTGCCGGGACAGGTAGTGGCCAGTGTTATTTCCCATTGAGTCAAACTGAACCTGTCTTGTGCCATGTTCCTCTTTTTCCATGTTCTTCTCTACTATGGCTTTATCACTCACTCTATTAAATCTCCTCTAGTCATGGCTGATGAGGTTATGAGCTCTGAAAAATCCCCAACCCAATGTCCTGCAGCGTGTAATTCAGTAAGCATTGAGATAGGGTGGGTAGGGGAACGGGACAGTGGTGCATGTGTGGACTGACTCAGCCTGGTTTATCTTCAGAAGAGCTACTGGGAGCAGTACAGTGCCGGAATGCTGACAAGGAAAGTCGCAATGACCCTTATCAACCAGTGATTTAGCTCACCCCGAATCGTTGTTTGGTGGGGTTTGGAACATTATCCTGTAATTAATACGATATATAGTTCAGCCAACACAATTTACTAACTCTCTTTCAGCAGTAAGTGAACAGAAAAAACTATATACCATATAATTATCCAAAAACATAAACATGAAGTCAGTGGTCAATGAGAGTGTCTACCTGTAATTAACTCTATATAACATTAGAATAAACTCAAATAAACATAAAGTCAGTGGTCAGATCGTTTTGTTGGTAAGTAAAGTAATTGAAATGCTGGTTAGAAGAGCACAGGTTTGGGTGCTGATCTCCATACACTGTATGGGTGTGTTAAGTTCCAGCTGCAGCTCACCTGATCTACTTTACTGATCTAGCAAAGCTAACACACTCACACACAACGATCACAATGAATTGTGTTTATTTTAATGTTATGAGAATTTTTTTTTCTAAAAATAACTCTTTTCCTCTCACTTTATTACTATATTTTATTAATGAGGAAATGTATCATGTATTTTAAATGTGTTGGGGTTTTTTTTGGCAATCTTTCTACTTAGAGATAAGTAGAGGTAAGGCTGTGGGGTGTGAATGGGATGTACGGTTTTGGTGTAGTGTGTAAAAACTGTAATAATGTAAAGATTGTAAGGTGTTCACTGTTCACCACTCAGTCCATGTCCATCCCAGTACAGCCTGCTCTTTGAATGAGGTGCAAAACAGGGCAGCCAGTTAGAACAGAGCTTATTTACATATTATTTATATAGGCTTATTTAGCTTTAAAGGCATAGAAAATAGTGGTATTTATATTATCATGGCTATCTGTTTGTAATAAACTAATCAAACAAGAGCAATTTAAATATCTCAACAAAATTAATAGAATAAGGGCTTTCTCCACATTCAGCCCAAAATACCACTTTAATGACGACTGCAGTCTCAGAATTATTCGACCCCTTCATCACCAGCCTCTTTAAAACTTAGTAGAGCTCCCTTCTGCGGTTCTGCCCTGCTGCAAACGTGCTGCCCAGCCAGATACCAGCTTCTAGCCCCTTCCTCACTGGTTCCAGTTCACCGATATTGCTGGGTTTGCTGCTGCAGCCGCCTTCCAAAGATTTTCTATGGGGTTCAGGTGTTCAAGTCAGGCGACTGTGCAGAACCTTCCAGGACTTCTTAAACCAAGCCTTGGGGGACTTGGGGTATGCTTTGGCTCACTGTCCTGTTGGAAGGTCCAAAGATACTCAAGCCTCCTCACAGAAGGCATGATGTGTTCTCCTAGGATTTCCCAATACTTGATTGAATCCATCTTGCCCTTCCACTCGCTGTCTTCAAACGCTGTCTTACTTACTAGAGTACTACTTGTGGTCTCCATACTGTTTAGTAGAGTCTAAGCTTGGAATGATCTTTTGGATCCTAGCCTCTACAAATGAGCTAAGGGTATTTTCGGTGAGTGAACGGTGAAGCACGTTTGTAAGTTGCTCTGGAGAAGAGCAGCTGCTAAATGCCTTCAGTGTAAATGTAAATTCATCAAGATAATCATCTTCCAAAAACACATCCCAGCCCTCTGAATCCTAGCCCTAGCTTGTGTGCAGGATTATGTTCAGTGGGTTGAATTCATCTGAGACAGCAGTTGTCATTAATAGTGGTATTGTGAGCTGAATCTGGAGATTACACTTATTTACAGTGGAGGTTGAATAATTTTGAGTGCTGTAGTGTAGACATGTTGCATGGAACTAGTAGGCCTTAGAGGCATGTCAAACAGAGGACAGGTGTAATTCATGTTGTTTATCCTCAGGTTCATGAGTGTTGATGACAAACATGTACTGGGATTGGGGGGAAAACATTTCAGTATCAAGTGCTGGAAACTGATCAACTGGATCTGTGTCATCAAATACACCAAGCCTTCAAAGTAAGTCAACCCCCAAACCCCATTTCGTCTAGACCAGAGAAAATACACTTTGAAACTAGACCAACACAAGCACATGCTGTGAGGTTCTGCATCGGTTCTGACCCGTTAGAACACCTTCTATTTACATTTGCTGTGTTGCTAAATCAGGACCAGGAAGACCACAGTGTTTCGTAATAATTATGCAACAGTTTCATTCTTTAGTCTTGCACTGCAACTACAAGGCTAATGTAGCACTTAACACTAGCATCTGTTAGCACAGTGTAATCTGCATGCATAAATCACACTTTTCCCAAACCAAGCCAAGGAGGCCTTTATACAGTGGGGGGAAAAAATGTATTTAGTCAGTCACCAATTGTGCAAGTTCTCCCACTTAAAAAAATGAGAGAGGCCTGTAATTGACATCATAGGTAGACCTCAACTATGAGAGACAAAATGAGAGACACTGTCTGATTTTTAAAGAATTTATTTGCAAATAAAGGTGGAAAATAAGTATTTGGTCACCTACAAAGAAGCAAGATTTCTGTCTGTCACAGACCTGTAACTTCTTCTTTAAGAGGCTTCTCTGTCCTCCACTCATTACTTGTATTAATGGCACCTGTTTAAACTCGTTAACAGTATAAAAGACACCTGCCAACAACCTCAAACAGTCACAGTCCAAACTCCACTATGGTGAAGACCAAAGAGCTGTCGACGGACACCAGAAACAAAACTGTAGACTTGCACCAGGCTGGGAAGACTGAATCTGCAATAGGCAAGCAGCTTGGTGTGAAGAAATCTACTGTGGGAGCAATAATCAGAAATAATGGGAGACCTACAAGACCACTGCTAATCTCCCTCGATCAGGGGCTCCATGCAAGATCTCAGCCCGTGAGGTCAAAATGATCACAAGAACAGTGAGCAAAAATCCCAGAACCACACGGGGGGGACCTAGTGAATGACCTGCAGAAAGCTGGGACCAACGTTACAAACTACCGGCTACCATCAGTAACACACTACGTTGCCAGGGACTCAGATCTTGCAGTGCCAGATGTGTTCCCCTGCTTAAGCCAGTACATATCCGGCCGCATCTGAAGTTTGCTAGAGAGCATTTGGATGTTCCGGAAGAGTATTGGGAGAATGTCTTATGGTCAGATGAAACCAAAGTAGAACTGTTTGGTACGAACACAACTCGTTGTGTTTGGTGGAGAGTGAATGCTGAGTTGCATCCAAAGAACACCATAACAACTGTGAAGCATGGGGGTGGTAACATCACACTTTGGGGCTGTTTCTCTACAAAGGGACTAGGACGACTGGTCTGTGTACATGAAAGAATGAATGGGGCCATGTATTGTGAGATTTTGAGTGCAAACCTCCTTCCATCAGCAAGGGCATTGAAGATGAAACGTGGCTGGGTCTTTCAGCATGACAATGATCCCAAGCACACTGCCAGGGCAACAAAGGAGTGGCTTTGTAAGAAGCATTTCAAGGTCCTGGAGTGGCCTAGCCAGTCTCCAGATCTCAACCCCATAGAAAACCTTTGGAGGGAGTTGAAAGTCTGTGTTGCCCGCCGACAGCCCCAAAACATCACTGCTCTAGAGGAGATCTGCATAGAGGAATGGGCCAACATACCAGCAACGGTGTGTGTCAACCTTGTGAAGACCTTGTTTGACCTCTGTCATTGCCAACAAAGGATATATAACAAAGTATTGAGATGAACTTTTGTTATTGACCAAATACTCATTTTCCACCATTATTTGCCAATAAATTCTTTAAAAATCAGACAGTGTGATTTTCTCATTTTGTCTCTCATAGTTGAGGTCTACCTATGATGTCAATTACAGGCCTCTCTCAAATTTTTAAGTGGGAGAACTTGCATAATTGGTGACTGACTAAATACTTTTTTCCCCCACTGTATAAACGTAGTGCCAAATAATTCTTATTGGAATCCACTTCAAGTCTGTTTAAAACAAGGTTTGATATGACTTTGTGATGACTTTGGCATGCAGTTAGCTAGTTTATGCTAACGGATAGCTATAGCCATGGTCCTGTCAAAAGATGATATAAAGTCTCAAAATCATAAACATGGTCCACACAGAAACCCTGCAATGCGCTTTAAAGTGTGTGATGCTAATTTCCACGAGCGAGCCAGGACGTGCTAACACCGCACTAGCGATGTTGCATGCGCCCCATAGCTGACTCAAGTATGACGTGACTTCTGCCAGCCGTGATTAATGACACCTAGAACTAGAACTCGCTGTGTGTCTTCCTCACCTATGGAGGGAGCTGCGTCTCCAAGATCTGTTCAGCTCAAACTCAGTTAGCGTGAATCTGAGCTGTGTGTAGAAGCTCTCCTACAGTTTAATCTGTGTAGAAACTTCTTTCACTTTTCCTAAAAGAAGCATGCTGTGCTTTACTTTTTGAGGCCCAGTCTCAAATCACTCCCTCTCCACTATGGAGTGCACTTTGTAGGTTGTGAAGTAGCAGCACCTCCACCCAAAACAGTACACGTCAGTACAAGACAGTTACATTCAGCTGGACAACTCGGTTTCTACCATGCTGGCACTGTCTAATGATTTTTGTGTTGTGTTGTGTTTTTTTAAGTAGTGCACTATGTAGAGAGTATGATGTGATTTGAGACGGGGCCGAAAGTCTCTTCTCAGAAAAAGTGAAATGTGCAGGTCAGTGGTGAAAGGAGAACGAACAGTTTCCTCATGGAAATCTGCACACAGCTCCACAGTAATATGAAATAAATCTCATTTCACAGTTGGTTCAGTCCTTCTCAACCCCTCAACTAAAAAAAAAAAAGTGCTACACCTGTGTGAGCACTTGAGAGACGTGAGAAAATTGTGTGCTAATATTTTGCATTTTCAAAACCTTTGGTGTGTAACAGCCTTAATTGTCTACTAGGATTTGCTGAAAGTATTGTGGGTATGTTTGATTAGCCACAGGGGCTATTTACCACTCCTCTAATAAAAAACAGATTGGAGAAAAAAAGAATTTGGCCATGGGTGCCTAAACCTTTGCATAAGACTGTATGTTTCTGTTATGCTAAATCAGCGTCCATGGTTATGGTGATGATTGAAAGGTAAAGAAATGTATGTTAGTGCTTTGCAGAATTTAGGTTCCTAAATAATAAAATGTTGGGTTTGACAGGAATGCCATGCAGAAGCTGTGCTACAAGATTGTCTTCAGTGCCCCCTTTCATTCGCATGTGCATTGTAATCCTGCTCAACGTATTGACTATCATTTTGGACTTCATCCCTGAAGTTAGCGAGAAGTACATCCTGGAGCTCTACGTGGCAAACTACGTCTTCTTTGCCTTTTACGTTGCTGAAGCTGGGTTGAGGGTAAGAGAAATGAGGGTGTGTTTTGTGGCAGTGGCTGGTCAAAACACAGTTGCAGATGGATGGACCCTTGATGGACAGATTCAACATCAGGGAGGGAAGGAGTAATGGCATCCTCGGAACCTGAAAGACAACAAAGACAATCAATACAGGTTTTGAAACTGAAAGATCACTTACCTTTTACACAGTTGCAGAACAATAGACAGTGAGCCAGACACAGCTGCAGATGGACAGATTGATGGTGGCTGGATCTACGGTCAGGGAGGGAGGGGCTCAGAAGGTCCTCAACCTGTAAGACAAAAAAAAGTTAATACATGTGTAGAAACTGAATGATGAACTAACTCTTACACACTTGCAGTCAGAGAGATAGCGAGTCACACACACCGTTGCAATGGACAGACACTTGTTTGATGGATACACCATTAGGAAGGAGGGGGGGTCCTGGAGTCCTGAAAGCTTGTAAGACAACAAAGAATGTCAATACATGTATAGAAACTGAATGATCACCTACCTGTTAGACAGTAGCAAACAGATAGACAGCGAGCCGTACACAGTGACAGATGGATGGACCCTTGATGGACAGACGCACCATCAGGGAGGGAAGGGGTAATGGCATCCTCTAAACGTGTAAGACAACAAAGAAAATCAATACATGTATAGAAACTGAATGATGACCTAACTCTTACACACTTGCAGTCAGATAGATAGTGAGTCAAGGGGTAATGGCATCCTCTAAACCTGTAAGACAACAAAGAAAATAAATACATGTATAGAAACTGAATGATGACCTAACTATTAAACACTTGCAGTCAGATAGATATTGACTCACACAAATAGTTGCAATGGACAGACCCTTGTTTGATGGATCCACCATTAGGAAGGAGGGGGGGGGGGGTCCTGGAGTCCTGAAAGCCTGTAAGACAACAAAGCAAGTCAATACATGTATAGAAAGTGAATTATCACCTACCTGTTAGACAGTAGCAAACAGACAGACAGCGAGCCGTACACAGTGACAGATGGATGGACCCTTGATGGACAGATGCACCATCAGGGAGGGAATGGGTAATGGCATCCTCTAAACCTGTAAGACAACAAAAAAAATAAATACATGTATAGAAACTGAATGATCACCTACCTGTTAGACAGGTGCAGACAGACAGACAGCGAGCCGTACACAGTGGCAGATGGATGGAACCTTGATGGACTGATACACCATCAGGGAGGGAAGGGGTAATGGCATCCTCTAAACCTGTAAGACAACAAAGAAAATCAATACATGTATAGAAACTGAATGATCACCTACCTGTTAGTCAGTAGCAAACAGATCAACAGCGAGCCATACACAGTTGCAGATGGATGGACCCTTGATGGACAGATGCACCATTAGGGAGGGAAAGGGGTAATGGCATCCTATAAACCTGTAAGACAACAAAGAAAATCAATACATGTATAGAAACTGAATGATCACCTACCTGTTAGACAGTAGAAAACAGATAGACAACGAGCCGTACACAGTGACAGATGGATTGACCCTTGATGGACAGATGCACCATCAGGGAGGGAAGGGGTAATGGCATCTACCTACCTGCTGAGGAGATTGAGGTCCTTTGGAGTGCAGGGAGAACTCCTGAGGACGTTCTTCGACACAGTGGTGGCATCTGCCATCTTTTATGGAGTGGTCTGCTGGGGCAGTAGCATCTCGACGGCAGATAAGAAGAGACTGGACAAACTCATAAAGAGGGCCGGCTCTGTCCTGGGGTGCTTCTTAGACCCAGTGCAGGTGGTGGGAGACAGGAGGATGACAACCAA
Source organism: Salminus brasiliensis (assembly GCF_030463535.1). NCBI lineage: Eukaryota > Metazoa > Chordata > Actinopteri > Characiformes > Bryconidae > Salminus > Salminus brasiliensis. Next base: position 19,963,878 of record NC_132898.1, on the reverse strand, counting down.
GCTGGCATCCATGCTGGAGAACAGCTCCCACCCCATGCATGAGACTCTGGCAGCACTGGGCAGCTCCTTTAGCGACAGGCGGCTTCACCCCAAGTGTGTGAAGGAGCGGTATCGCAGGTCCTTCCTTCCTGCTGCCGTCAGACTACACAACCAACACTGCTCCCAGCGGACCACATACACACACACTTAACTACACACACATGTTCATGTTCAGGGAATACTATGTGCAATATCCCACCCCCATGTGCAATTAAGAGTCTTTTGCTGTAGATAATATTGTTTATTGCTTTTTTAATTCTTATTTATATTGTGTATATAGTGTAAATTATTTATCTAAATTTTTGTAACTGAGTGTCCTGCTATCCCTTTCTGCTGTTACACTGTGAATTTCCCCACTGCGGGACTAATAAAAGACTATCTTATCTTATCTTATCTTATCCTCTAAACCTGTAAGACAACAAAGGAAATCAATACATGTATAGAAACTGAATGATCACCTACCTGTTAGACAGTAGAAAACAGATAGACAGATGCACCATCAGGGAGGGAAGGGGTAATGGCATCATCTAAACCTATAAGACAACAAAGAAAATCAATACATGTACAGAAACTGAATGATCACCTACCAATTAGACAGTAGAAAACAGATAGACAGCGAGCCGTACACAGTGACAGATGGATGGACCCATGATTGACAGATGCAACATCAGGGAGGGAAGGGGGGGGGGGGGGTCCTGGAGTCCTGAAAGTCTGTAAGACAACAAAGAAAGTCAATACATGTATAGAAACTGAATGATCACCTACCTGTTAGACAGTAGCAAACAGATAGACAGCGAGCCGTACACAGTGGCAGATGGATGAAACTTTGATGGACAGATGCACCATCAGGGAGGGAAGGGGTAATGGCATCCTCTAAACCTATAAGACAACAAAGAAAATCAATACATGTATAGAAACTGAATGATCACCTACCTGTTAGACAGTAGAAAACAGATAGACAACGAGCCGTACACAATGACAGATGGATGGACCCTTGACGGACAGATGCACCATCAGGGAGGGAAGGGGTAATGGCATCCTCTAAACCTGTAAGACAACAAAGAAAATCAATACATGTACAGAAACTGAATGATCACCTACCTGTTAGACAGTAGAAAACAGATAGACAACGAGCCGTACACAGTGACAGATGGATGGACCCTTGACGGACAGATGCACCTTCAGGGAGGGAAGGGGTAATGGCATCCTCTAAACCTATAAGACAACAAAGAAAATCAATACATGTATAGAAACTGAATGATCACCTACCAATTAGACAGTAGAAAACAGATAGACAGCGAGCCGTACACAGTGACAGATGGATGGACCCTTGATTGACAGATGCACCATCAGGGAGGGAAGGGTGGGGGGGGGGTCCTGGAGTCCTGAAAGCCTGTAAGACAAAAAAGAAAGTCAATACATGTTTAGAAACTGAATGATCACCTACCTGTTAGACAGTAGAAAACAGATAAACAACGAGCCGTACACAGTGACAGATGGATGGACCCTTGACGGACAGATGCACCATCAGGGATGCAAGGGGTAATGGCATCTTCTAAACCTATAAGACAACAAAGAAAATCAATACATGTATAGAAACTGAATGATCACCTACCAATTAGACAGTAGAAAAAAGATAGACAGCGAGCCGTACACAGTGACAGATGGATGGACCCATGATTGACAGATGCAACATCAGGGAGAGAAGGGGGGGGGGTCCTGGAGTCCTGAAAGCCTGTAAGACAACAAAGAAAGTCAATACATGTTTAGAAACTGAATGATCACCTACCTGTTAGACAGGTGCAGACAGACAGACAGCGAGCCTTACACAGTCGCAGATGGATGGAACCTTGATGGACAGATGCACCATCAGGGAGGGAAGGGGTAATGGCATCCTCTAAAACTGTAAGACAACAAACAAAATCAATATATGTATAGAAACTGAATGATCACCTACCTGTTAGACAGTAGCAAACAGATAGATAGCGAGCTGTACACAGTGGCAGATGGATGAAACCTTGATGGACAGATGCACCATCAGGGAGGGAAGGGGTAATGGCATCCTCTAAACCTGTAAGACAACAAAGAAAATCAATACATGTATAGAAACTGAATGATCACCTACCTGTTAGACAGTAGAAAACAGATAGACAACGAGCCGTACACAGTGACAGATGGATGGACCCTTGACAGACAGATGCACCATCAGGGAGGGAAGGGGTAGTGGCATCCTCTAAACCTGTAAGACAACAAAGAAAATCAATACATGTATAGAAACTGAATGATCACCTACCTGTTAGACAGTAGAAAACAGATAGACAACGAGCCGTACACAGTGACAGATGGATGGACCCTTGACGGACAGATGCACCTTCAGGGAGGGAAGGGGTAATGGCATCCTCTAAACCTATAAGACAACAAAGAAAATCAATACATGTATAGAAACTGAATGATCACCTACCTGTTAGACAGTAGCAAACAGATAGACAGCGAGCCGTACACAGTGGCAGATGGATGAAACTTTGATGGACAGATGCACCATCAGGGAGGGAAGGGGTAATGGCATCCTCTAAACCTATAAGACAACAAAGAAAATCAATACATGTATAGAAACTGAATGATCACCTACCTGTTAGACAGTAGAAAACAGATAGACAACGAGCCGTACACAATGACAGATGGATGGACCCTTGACGGACAGATGCACCATCAGGGAGGGAAGGGGTAATGGCATCCTCTAAACCTGTAAGACAACAAAGAAAATCAATACATGTACAGAAACTGAATGATCACCTACCTGTTAGACAGTAGAAAACAGATAGACAACGAGCCGTACACAGTGACAGATGGATGGACCCTTGACGGACAGATGCACCTTCAGGGAGGGAAGGGGTAATGGCATCCTCTAAACCTATAAGACAACAAAGAAAATCAATACATGTATAGAAACTGAATGATCACCTACCAATTAGACAGTAGAAAACAGATAGACAGCGAGCCGTACACAGTGACAGATGGATGGACCCTTGATTGACAGATGCACCATCAGGGAGGGAAGGGTGGGGGGGGGGTCCTGGAGTCCTGAAAGCCTGTAAGACAAAAAAGAAAGTCAATACATGTTTAGAAACTGAATGATCACCTACCTGTTAGACAGTAGAAAACAGATAAACAACGAGCCGTACACAGTGACAGATGGATGGACCCTTGACGGACAGATGCACCATCAGGGATGCAAGGGGTAATGGCATCTTCTAAACCTATAAGACAACAAAGAAAATCAATACATGTATAGAAACTGAATGATCACCTACCAATTAGACAGTAGAAAAAAGATAGACAGCGAGCCGTACACAGTGACAGATGGATGGACCCATGATTGACAGATGCAACATCAGGGAGAGAAGGGGGGGGGGTCCTGGAGTCCTGAAAGCCTGTAAGACAACAAAGAAAGTCAATACATGTTTAGAAACTGAATGATCACCTACCTGTTAGACAGGTGCAGACAGACAGACAGCGAGCCTTACACAGTCGCAGATGGATGGAACCTTGATGGACAGATGCACCATCAGGGAGGGAAGGGGTAATGGCATCCTCTAAAACTGTAAGACAACAAACAAAATCAATATATGTATAGAAACTGAATGATCACCTACCTGTTAGACAGTAGCAAACAGATAGATAGCGAGCTGTACACAGTGGCAGATGGATGAAACCTTGATGGACAGATGCACCATCAGGGAGGGAAGGGGTAATGGCATCCTCTAAACCTGTAAGACAACAAAGAAAATCAATACATGTATAGAAACTGAATGATCACCTACCTGTTAGACAGTAGAAAACAGATAGACAACGAGCCGTACACAGTGACAGATGGATGGACCCTTGACAGACAGATGCACCATCAGGGAGGGAAGGGGTAGTGGCATCCTCTAAACCTGTAAGACAACAAAGAAAATCAATACATGTATAGAAACTGAATGATCACCTACCTGTTAGACAGTAGAAAACAGATAGACAACGAGCCGTACACAGTGACAGATGGATGGACCCTTGACGGACAGATGCACCTTCAGGGAGGGAAGGGGTAATGGCATCCTCTAAACCTATAAGACAACAAACAAAAAAAAATACATGTATAGAAACTGAATGATCACCTACCTGTTAGACAGGTGCAGACCGACAGACAGCGAGCCGTACACAGTCGCAGATGGATGGAACCTTGATGGACAGATGCACCATCAGGGAGGGAAGGGGTAATGGCATCCTCTAAAACTGTAAGACAACAAAGAAAATCAATATATGTATAGAAACTGAATGATCACCTACCTGTTAGACAGTAGTAAACAGATAGACAGCGAGCCATACACAGTGGCAGATGGATGGAACCTTGACGGACAGATGCACCATCAGGGAGGGAAGGGGTAATGGCATCCTCTAAACCTGTAAGACAACAAGGAAAATCAATACATGTATAGAAACTGAATGATCACCTACCTGTTACACAGTAGCAAAACGATTGACAGCGAGCCGTACAAAGTGGTAGATGGATTAAACCTTGATGGACAGATGCACCATCAGGGAGGGAAGGGGTAATGGCATCCTCGGAACCTGAAAGATAACAAAGACAATCAATACAGGTTTTGAAACTGAAAGATCACTTACCTTTTACACAGTTGCAGAACAATAGACAGTGAGCCAGACACAGCTGCAGATGGACAGATTGATGGTGGTTGAATCTACGGCCAGGAAGGGAGGAGCTCTGAAAGTCCTAAACCTGTAAGACAAAAAAAAAAACGTCAATACATGTATAGAAACTGAATGATGAACTAACTTTTACACACTTGCAGTCAGAAAGATCGAGTCACACAAATAGTTGCAATGGACAGACACTTGTTTGATGGATCCACCATTAGGAAGGAGGGGGGGGGGGTGGTCCTGGAGTCCTGAAAGTCTGTAAAACAACAAAGAAAATCAATACATGTATAGAAACTAAATGATCACCTACCTGTTAGACAGAAGAAAAAAGATAGACAGCGAGCCGTACACAGTGACAGATGGATGGACCCTTGATGGAAAGATGCACCATCAGGGAGGGAATGGGTAATGGCATCCTCTAAACCTGTAAGACAACAAAAAAAAAAAATACATGTAAAGAAACTGAATGATCACCTACCTGTTAGACAGGTGCAGACAGACAGACAGCGAGCCGTACACAGTGGCAGATGAATGGAACCTTGATGGACAGATACACCATCAGGGAGGGAAGGGGTAATGGCATCCTCTAAACCTGTAAGACAACAAAGAAAATCAATACATGTATAGAAACTGAATGATCACCTACCTGTTAGTCAATAGCAAACAGATCAACAGCGAGCCATACACAGTTGCAGATGGATGGACCCTTGATGGACAGATGCACCATTAGGGAGGGAAAGGGGTAATGGCATCCTATAAACCTGTAAGACAACAAAGAAAATCAATACATGTATAGAAACTGAATGATCACCTACCTGTTACACAGTAGAAAACAGATAGACAGCGAGCCATACAGAGTGGCAGATGGATGGAACCTTGATGGACAGATGCACCATCAGGGAGGGAAGGGGTAATGGCATCCTCTAAACCTGGAAGAGAACAAAGAAAATAAATACCTGTATAGAAACTGAATGATCACCTACCTGTTAGTCAGTAGCAAACAGATAGACAGCGAGCCGTACAAAGTTGCAGATGGATGGACCCTTGATGGACAGATGCACCATCAGGGAGGGAAGGGGTAATGGCATCCTCTAAACCTGTAAGACAACAAAGAAAATCAATACATGTATAGAAACTGAATGATCACCTACCTGTTACACAGTAGAAAACAGATAGACAGCGAGCCATACAGAGTGGCAGATGGATGGACCCTTGATGGACAGATGCACCATCAGGGAGGGAAGGGGTATTGGCATCCTCAGAACCTAAAAGATAACAAAGAAAATTAATACAGGGTTTGAAACTGAAAGATCACTTACCTTTTACACAGTTGCAGAACAATAGACAGTGAGGCATGGGGAATGGGGGGGTCCTGGAGTCCAGAAAGCCTGTAAGACAACAAAGAAAGTCAATACATGTTTAGAAACTGAATGATCACCTACCTGTTAGGCAGCAGCAAACAGATAGACAGCGAGCCGTACACAGTGACAGATGGATGGACCCTTGATGGACAGATGCACCATCAGGGAGGGAATGGGTAATGGCATCCTCTAAACCTGTAAGACAAGAAAAAAAAATAAATACATGTATAGAAACTGAATGATCACCTACCTGTTAGATAGGGGCAGACAGACAGACAGCGAGCCGTACACAGTGGCAGATGGATGGAACCTTGATGGACAGATGCACCATCAGGGAGGGAAGGGGTAATGGCATCCTCTAAACCTGTAAGACAAGAAAAATAAATAAATGCATGTATAGAAACTGAATGATCACCTACCTGTTAGACAGTAGCAAACAGATTGACAACGAGCCGTACACAGTGGCAGATGGATTAAACCTTGATGGACAGATGCACCATCGGGGAGGGAAGGGGTAATGGCATCTTCGGAACCTGAAACACAACAAAAACAGTCAATACAGGTTTTGAAACTGAAAGATCACTTACCTTTTACACAGTTGCAGAACAATAGACAGTGAGGGAGACACAGCTGCAGACGGACAGATTGATGGAGGCTTGATTTACGGTCAGCGAGGGAGGGGCTCAGAAGGTCCTAAACCTGTAAGACAAAAAAAAGTCAATACATGTGTAGAAACTGAATGATGAACTAACTCTTACACACTTGCAATCGGATAGATATCGAGTTACACAAATAGTTGCAATAAACAGACCCTTGTTTGATGGATACACCATTAGGAAGGAGGGGGGGGGGGGTCCTGGAGTCCTGAAAGCCTGTAAAAAAACAAATAAAGTCAATACATGTATAGAAAGTGAATGATCACCTACCTGTTAGACAGTAGCAAAAAGATAGACAACGAGCCGTACACAGTGACACATGGATGGACCCTTGATGGACAGATGCATCATGAGGGTGGGAAGGGGTAATGGCATCCTCTAAACCTTTAAGACAAAAAAGAAAATCAATACATGTATAGAAACTGAATGATCACCTACCTGTTAGACAGTAGCAAACAGATAGACAGCGAGCCATACACAGTGGAAGATGGATGGAACCTTGATGGACAGATGCACCATCAGGAAGGGAAGGAGTATTGGAATCCTCAGAACCTAAAAGATAACAAAGACAATCAACACAGGTTTTGAAACTGAAATATCACTTACCTTTTACACAGTTGCAGAACATTAGACAGTGAGCCAGACACAGCTGCAGATGGACAGATTGATGGTGGCTGAATCTACGGTCAGGGAGGGAGGGGCTCTGAAGGTCCTAAACTTGTAAGACAAAAAAAAACTAAAAACGTCAATACATTTATAGAAACTAAATGATCACCTACCTGTTAGACAGTAGCAAACAGATTGACAGCGAGCCGTACACAGTGGCAGATGGATTAAACCTTGATGGACAGATGCACCATCAGGGAGGGAAGGGGTAATGGCATCCTCTAAACCTATAAGAGAACAAAGAAAATCAATACATGTATAGAAACTGAATGATAAACTAACTCTAACACACTTGCAGTAAGAAAGATCGAGTCACACAAATAGTTGCAACGGACATACACTTGTTTGATGGATCCACCATTAGTAAGGAGGGGGGGGTCCTGGAGTCCTGAAAGTCTGTAAGTTAACAAAGAAAATCAATACATGTATAGAAACTGAATGATCACCTACCTGTTAGACAGTAGCAAACAGATAGACAGCGAGCCATACACAGTGGCAGATGGATGGGACCTTGATGGACAGATGCACCATCAGGAAGGTAAGGGGTATTGGTATCCTCAGAAACTAATAGATAACAAAGACAATCGATACAGGTTTTGAAACTGAAGTATCACTTAGCTTTTACACAGTTGCAGAAAAATAGACAATGAGCCAGACACAGCTGCAGATGGACAGATTGATGGTGGCTGAATCTACGGTCAGGGAGGGAAGGGCTCTGAAGGTCCTAAACCTGTAAGACAAAAAAAAAAAAAAACGTCAATACATGTATAGAAACTGAATGATAAACTAACTCTAACACACTTGCAGTCAGAAAGATCGAGTCACACAAATAGTTGCAACGGACAAACACTTGTTTGATGGATCCACCATTAGGAAGGAGGGGGGGGGGTCCTGGAGTCCTGAAAGTCTGTAAGACAACAAAGAAAGTCAATACATGTATAGAAACTGAATGACCACCTACCTGTTAGACAGTAGCAAACAGATAGACAGCGAGCCATACACAGTGGCAGATGGATGGGACCTTGATGGACAGATGCACCATCAGGAAGGGAATGGGTAATGGCATCCTCTAAACCTATAAGACAACAAAAAAAAAATAAATACATGTATAGGAACTGAATGATCACCTACCTGTTAGACAGGTGCAGACAGACAGACAGCGAGCCGTACACAGTCGCAGATGGATGGAACCTTGATGGACAGATGCACCATCAGGGAGGGAAGGGGTAATGGCATCCTCTAAAACTGTAAGACAACAAAGAAAATCAATATATGTATAGAAACTGAATGATCACCTACCTGTTAGACAGTAGCAAACAGATAGATAGCGAGCTGTACACAGTGGCAGATGGATGAAACCTTGATGGACAGATGCACCATCAGGGAGGGAAGGGGTAGTGGCATCCTCTAAACCTGTAAGACAACAAAGAAAATCAATACATGTATAGAAACTGAATGATCACCTACCTGTTAGACAGTAGAAAACAGATAGACAACGAGCCGTACACAGTGACAGATGGATGGACCCTTGACGGACAGATGCACCTTCAGGGAGCGAAGGGGTAATGGCATCCTCTAAACCTATAAGACAACAAAGAAAGTCAATACATGTTTAAAAACTGAATGATCACCTACCTGTTAGACAGTAGCAAACAGATAGACAGCGAGCCATACACAGTGGCAGATGGATGGGACCTTGATGGACAGATGCACCATCAGGAAGGGAATGGGTAATGGCATCCTCTAAACCTGTAAGACAACAAAAAAAAAAAATACATGTATAGAAACTGAATGATCACCTACCTGTTAGACAGGTGCAGACCGACAGACAGCGAGCCGTACACAGTCGCAGATGGATGGAACCTTGATGGACAGATGCACCATCAGGGAGGGAAGGGGTAATGGCATCCTCGGAACCTGAAAGATAACAAAGACAATCAATACAGGTTTTGAAACTGAAATATCACTTACCTTTTACACAGTTGCAGAACAATAGACAGTGAGCCAGAGACAGCTGCAGATGGACAGATTGATGGTGGTTGAATCTACGGCCAGGGAGGGAGGGGCTCTGAAAGTCCTAAACCTGTAAGACAAAAAAAAAACGTCAATACATGTATAGAAACTGAATGATGAACTAACTTTTACACACTTGCAGTCAGAAAGATCGAGTCACACAAATAGTTGCAATGGACAGACACTTGTTTGATGGATCCACCATTAGGAAGGAGGGGGGGGGGTGGTCCTGGAGTCCTGAAAGTCTGTAAAACAACAAAGAAAATCAATACATGTATAGAAACTGAATGATCACCTACCTGTTAGACAGAAGAAAAAAGATAGACAGCGAGCCGTACACAGTGACAGATGGATGGACCCTTGATGGAAAGATGCACCATCAGGGAGGGAATGGGTAATGGCATCCTCTAAACCTGTAAGACAACAAAAAAAAAAAATACTTGTATAGAAACTGAATGATCACCTACCTGTTAGACAGGTGCAGACAGACAGACAGCGAGCCGTACACAGTGGCAGATGGATGGAACCTTGATGGACAGATACACCATCAGGGAGGGAAGGGGTAATGGCATCCTCTAAACCTGTAAGACAACAAAGAAAATCAATACATGTATAGAAACTGAATGATCACCTACCTGTTAGTCAATAGCAAACAGATCAACAGCGAGCCATACACAGTTGCAGATGGATGGACCCTTGATGGACAGATGCACCATCAGGGAGGGAAAGGGGTAATGGCATCCTATAAACCTGTAAGACAACAAAGAAAATCAATACATGTATAGAAACTGAATGATCACCTACCTGTTACACAGTAGAAAACAGATAGACAGCGAGCCATACAGAGTGGCAGATGGATGGAACCTTGATGGACAGATGCACCATCAGGGAGGGAAGGGGTAATGGCATCCTCTAAACCTGGAAGAGAACAAAGAAAATAAATACCTGTATAGAAACTGAATGATCACCTACCTGTTAGTCAGTAGCAAATAGATAGACAGCGAGCCGTACACAGTTGCAGATGGATGGACCCTTGATGGACAGATGCACCATCAGGGAGGGAAGGGGTAATGGCATCCTCTAAAACTGTAAGACAACAAAGAAAATCAATATATGTATAGAAACTGAATGATCACCTACCTGTTAGACAGTAGTAAACAGATAGACAGCGAGCCATACACAGTGGCAGATGGATGGAACCTTGACGGACAGATGCACCATCAGGGAGGGAAGGGGTAATGGCATCCTCTAAACCTGTAAGACAACAAGGAAAATCAATACATGTATAGAAACTGAATGATCACCTACCTGTTAGACAGTAGCAAAACGATTGACAGCGAGCCGTACAAAGTGGTAGATGGATTAAACCTTGATGGACAGATGCACCATCAGGGAGGGAAGGGGTAATGGCATCCTCGGAACCTGAAAGATAACAAAGACAATCAATACAGGTTTTGAAACTGAAATATCACTTACCTTTTACACAGTTGCAGAACAATAGACAGTGAGCCAGAGACAGCTGCAGATGGACAGATTGATGGTGGTTGAATCTACGGCCAGGGAGGGAGGGGCTCTGAAAGTCCTAAACCTGTAAGACAAAAAAAAAACGTCAATACATGTATAGAAACTGAATGATGAACTAACTTTTACACACTTGCAGTCAGAAAGATCGAGTCACACAAATAGTTGCAATGGACAGACACTTGTTTGATGGATCCACCATTAGGAAGGAGGGGGGGGGTGGTCCTGGAGTCCTGAAAGTCTGTAAAACAAAAAAGAAAATCAATACATGTATAGAAACTGAATGATCACCTACCTGTTAGACAGAAGAAAAAAGATAGACAGCGAGCCGTACACAGTGACAGATGGATGGACCCTTGATGGAAAGATGCACCATCAGGGAGGGAATGGGTAATGGCATCCTCTAAACCTGTAAGACAACAAAAAAAAAAAAATACATGTATAGAAACTGAATGATCACCTACCTGTTAGACAGGTGCAGACAGACAGACAGCGAGCCGTACACAGTGGCAGATGGATGGAACCTTGATGGACAGATACACCATCAGGGAGGGAAGGGGTAATGGCATCCTCTAAACCTGTAAGACAACAAAGAAAATCAATACATGTATAGAAACTGAATGATCACCTACCTGTTAGTCAATAGCAAACAGATCAACAGCGAGCCATACACAGTTGCAGATGGATGGACCCTTGATGGACAGATGCACCATTAGGGAGGGAAAGGGGTAATGGCATCCTATAAACCTGTAAGACAACAAAGAAAATCAATACATGTATAGAAACTGAATGATCACCTACCTGTTACACAGTAGAAAACAGATAGACAGCGAGCCATACAGAGTGGCAGATGGATGGAACCTTGATGGACAGATGCACCATCAGGGAGGGAAGGGGTAATGGCATCCTCTAAACCTGGAAGAGAACAAAGAAAATCAATACATGTATAGAAACTGAATGATCACCTACCTGTTACACAGTAGAAAACAGATAGACAGCGAGCCATACAGAGTGGCAGATGGATGGACCCTTGATGGACAGATGCACCATCAGGGAGGGAAGGGGTATTGGCATCCTCAGAACCTAAAAGATAACAAAGAAAATTAATACAGGGTTTGAAACTGAAAGATCACTTACCTTTTACACAGTTGCAGAACAATAGACAGTGAGGCATGGGGAATGGGGGGGTCCTGGAGTCCAGAAAGGCTGTAAGACAACAAAGAAAGTCAATACATGTTTAGAAACTGAATGATCACCTACCTGTTAGGCAGCAGCAAACAGATAGACAGCGAGCCGTACACAGTGACAGATGGATGGACCCTTGATGGACAGATGCACCATCAGGGAGGGAATGGGTAATGGCATCCTCTAAACCTGTAAGACAAGAAAAAAAAAAAAATACATGTATAGAAACTGAATGATCACCTACCTGTTAGATAGGGGCAGACAGACAGACAGCGAGCCGTACACAGAGGCAGATGGATGGAACCTTGATGGACAGATGCACCATCAGGGAGGGAAGGGGTAATGGCATCCTCTAAACCTGGAAGAGAACAAAGAAAATAAATACCTGTATAGAAACTGAATGATCACCTACCTGTTAGTCAGTAGCAAACAGATAGACAGCGAGCCGTACACAGTTGCAGATGGATGGACCCTTGATGGACAGATGCACCATCAGGGAGGGAAGGGGTAATGGCATCCTCTAAACCTGTAAGACAACAAAGAAAATCAATACATGTATAGAAACTGAATGATCACCTACCTGTTACACAGTAGAAAACAGATAGACAGCGAGCCATACAGAGTGGCAGATGGATGGACCCTTGATGGACAGATGCACCATCAGGGAGGGAAGGGGTATTGGCATCCTCAGAACCTAAAAGATAACAAAGAAAATTAATACAGGGTTTGAAACTGAAAGATCACTTACCTTTTACACAGTTGCAGAACAATAGACAGTGAGGCATGGGGAATGGGGGGGTCCTGGAGTCCAGAAAGCCTGTAAGACAACAAAGAAAGTCAATACATGTTTAGAAACTGAATGATCACCTACCTGTTAGGCAGTAGCAAACAGATTGACAACGAGCCGTACACAGTGGTAGATGGATTAAACCTTGATGGACAGATGCACCATCAGGGAGGGAAGGGGTAATGGCATCTTCGGAATCTGAAACACAACAAAAACAGTCAATACAAGTTTTGAAACTGAAAGATCACTTACCTTTTACACAGTTGCAGAACAATAGACAGTGAGGCAGACACAGCTGCAGACGGACAGATTGATGGAGGCTTGATTTACGGTCAGCGAGGGAAGGGCTCAGAAGGTCCTAAACCTGTAAGACAAAAAAAAGTCAATACATGTGTAGAAACTGAATGATGAACTAACTCTTACACACTTGCAATCGGATAGATATCGAGTTACACAAATAGTTGCAATAAACAGACCCTTGTTTGATGGATACACCATTAGGAAGGAGGGGGGGGGGGGGTCCTGGAGTCCTGAAAGCCTGTAAAAAAACAAATAAAGTCAATACATGTATAGAAAGTGAATGATCACCTACCTGTTAGACAGTAGAAAACAGATAGACAACGAGCCGTACACAGTGACAGATGGATGGACCCTTGACGGTCAGATGCACCATCAGGGAGGGAAGGGGTAATGGCATCCTCTAAACCTATAAGACAACAAAGAAAATCAATACATGTACAGAAACTGAATGATCACCTACCTGTTAGACAGTAGAAAACAGATAGACAACGAGCCGTACACAGTGACAGATGGATGGACCCTTGACGGTCAGATGCACCATCAGGGAGGGAAGGGGTAATGGCATCCTCTAAACCTGTAAGACAAGAAAAAAAAATAAATACATGTATAGAAACTGAATGATCACCTACCTGTTAGATAGGGGCAGACAGACAGACAGCGAGCCGTACACAGTGGCAGATGGATGGAACCTTGATGGACAGATGCACCATCAGGGAGGGAAGGGGTAATGGCATCCTCTAAACCTGTAAGAGAAGAAAAAAAAATAAATGCATGTATAGAAACTGAATGATCACCTACCTGTTAGACAGTAGCAAACAGATTGACAACGAGCCGTACACAGTGGCAGATGGATTAAACCTTGATGGACAGATGCACCATCAGGGAGGGAAGGGGTAATGGCATCTTCGGAACCTGAAACACAACAAAAACAGTCAATACAAGTTTTGAAACTGAAAGATCACTTACCTTTTACACAGTTGCAGAACAATAGACAGTGAGGCAGACACAGCTGCAGACGGACAGATTGATGGAGGCTGGATCTACGGTCAGCGAGGGAGGGGCTCAGAAGGTCCTAAACCTGTAAGACAAAAAAAAGTCAATACATGTGTAGAAACTGAATGATCACCTACCTGTTAGACAGTAGCAAAAAGATAGACAACGAGCCGTACACAGTGACACATGGATGGACCCTTGATGGACAGATGCACCATCAGGGTGGGAAGGGGTAATGGCATCCTCTAAACCTTTAAGACAAAAAAGAAAATCAATACATGTATAGAAACTGAATGATCACCTACCTGTTAGATAGGGGCAGACAGACAGACAGCGAGCCGTACACAGTGGCAGATGGATGGAACCTTGATGGACAGATGCACCATCAGGGAGGGAAGGGGTAATGGCATCCTCTAAACCTGTAAGACAAGAAAAATAAATAAATGCATGTATAGAAACTGAATGATCACCTACCTGTTAGACAGTAGCAAACAGATTGACAACGAGCCGTACACAGTGGCAGATGGATTAAACCTTGATGGACAGATGCACCATCGGGGAGGGAAGGGGTAATGGCATCTTCGGAACCTGAAACACAACAAAAACAGTCAATACAGGTTTTGAAACTGAAAGATCACTTACCTTTTACACAGTTGCAGAACAATAGACAGTGAGGCAGACACAGCTGCAGACGGACAGATTGATGGAGGCTTGATTTACGGTCAGCGAGGGAGGGGCTCAGAAGGTCCTAAACCTGTAAGACAAAAAAAAGTCAATACATGTGTAGAAACTGAATGATGAACTAACTCTTACACACTTGCAATCGGATAGATATCGAGTTACACAAATAGTTGCAATAAACAGACCCTTGTTTGATGGATACACCATTAGGAAGGAGGGGGGGGGGGTCCTGGAGTCCTGAAAGCCTGTAAAAAAACAAATAAAGTCAATACATGTATAGAAAGTGAATGATCACCTACCTGTTAGACAGTAGCAAACAGATTGACAGCGAGCCATACACAGTGGCAGATGGATGGGACCTTGACGGACAGATGCACCATCAGGGAGGGAAGGGGTAATGGCATCCTCTAAACCTGTAAGACAACAAGGAAAATCAATACATGTATAGAAACTGAATGATCACCTACCTGTTAGACAGTAGCAAAACGATTGACAGCGAGCCGTACAAAGTGGTAGATGGATTAAACCTTGATGGACAGATGCACCATCAGGGAGGGAAGGGGTAATGGCATCCTCGGAACCTGAAAGATAACAAAGACAATCAATACAGGTTTTGAAACTGAAATATCACTTACCTTTTACACAGTTGCAGAACAATAGACAGTGAGCCAGAGACAGCTGCAGATGGACAGATTGATGGTGGTTGAATCTACGGCCAGGGAGGGAGGGGCTCTGAAAGTCCTAAACCTGTAAGACAAAAAAAAAACGTCAATACATGTATAGAAACTGAATGATGAACTAACTTTTACACACTTGCAGTCAGAAAGATCGAGTCACACAAATAGTTGCAATGGACAGACACTTGTTTGATGGATCCACCATTAGGAAGGAGGGGGGGGGGTGGTCCTGGAGTCCTGAAAGTCTGTAAAACAAAAAAGAAAATCAATACATGTATAGAAACTGAATGATCACCTACCTGTTAGACAGAAGAAAAAAGATAGACAGCGAGCCGTACACAGTGACAGATGGATGGACCCTTGATGGAAAGATGCACCATCAGGGAGGGAATGGGTAATGGCATCCTCTAAACCTGTAAGACAACAAAAAAAAAAAAATACATGTATAGAAACTGAATGATCACCTACCTGTTAGACAGGTGCAGACAGACAGACAGCGAGCCGTACACAGTGGCAGATGGATGGAACCTTGATGGACAGATACACCATCAGGAGGGGAAGGGGTAATGGCATCCTCTAAACCTGTAAGACAACAAAGAAAATCAATACATGTATAGAAACTGAATGATCACCTACCTGTTAGTCAATAGCAAACAGATCAACAGCGAGCCATACACAGTTGCAGATGGATGGACCCTTGATGGACAGATGCACCATTAGGGAGGGAAAGGGGTAATGGCATCCTATAAACCTGTAAGACAACAAAGAAAATCAATACATGTATAGAAACTGAATGATCACCTACCTGTTACACAGTAGAAAACAGATAGACAGCGAGCCATACAGAGTGGCAGATGGATGGAACCTTGATGGACAGATGCACCATCAGGGAGGGAAGGGGTAATGGCATCCTCTAAACCTGGAAGAGAACAAAGAAAATCAATACATGTATAGAAACTGAATGATCACCTACCTGTTACACAGTAGAAAACAGATAGACAGCGAGCCATACAGAGTGGCAGATGGATGGACCCTTGATGGACAGATGCACCATCAGGGAGGGAAGGGGTATTGGCATCCTCAGAACCTAAAAGATAACAAAGAAAATTAATACAGGGTTTGAAACTGAAAGATCACTTACCTTTTACACAGTTGCAGAACAATAGACAGTGAGGCATGGGGAATGGGGGGGTCCTGGAGTCCAGAAAGGCTGTAAGAGAACAAAGAAAGTCAATACATGTTTAGAAACTGAATGATCACCTACCTGTTAGGCAGCAGCAAACAGATAGACAGCGAGCCGTACACAGTGACAGATGGATGGACCCATGATGGACAGATGCACCATCAGGGAGGGAATGGGTAATGGCATCCTCTAAACCTGTAAGACAAGAAAAAAAAATAAATACATGTATAGAAACTGAATGATCACCTACCTGTTAGATAGGGGCAGACAGACAGACAGCGAGCCGTACACAGAGGCAGATGGATGGAACCTTGATGGACAGATGCACCATCAGGGAGGGAAGGGGTAATGGCATCCTCTAAACCTGTAAGACAACAAAGAAAATCAATACATGTATAGAAACTGAATGATCACCTACCTGTTACACAGTAGAAAACAGATAGACAGCGAGCCATACAGAGTGGCAGATGGATGGACCCTTGATGGACAGATGCACCATCAGGGAGGGAAGGGGTATTGGCATCCTCAGAACCTAAAAGATAACAAAGAAAATTAATACAGGGTTTGAAACTGAAAGATCACTTACCTTTTACACAGTTGCAGAACAATAGACAGTGAGGCATGGGGAATGGGGGGGTACTGGAGTCCAGAAAGCCTGTAAGACAACAAAGAAAGTCAATACATGTTTAGAAACTGAATGATCACCTACCTGTTAGGCAGTAGCAAACAGATTGACAACGAGCCGTACACAGTGGTAGATGGATTAAACCTTGATGGACAGATGCACCATCAGGGAGGGAAGGGGTAATGGCATCTTCGGAATCTGAAACACAACAAAAACAGTCAATACAAGTTTTGAAACTGAAAGATCACTTACCTTTTACACAGTTGCAGAACAATAGACAGTGAGGCAGACACAGCTGCAGACGGACAGATTGATGGAGGCTTGATTTACGGTCAGCGAGGGAAGGGCTCAGAAGGTCCTAAACCTGTAAGACAAAAAAAAGTCAATACATGTGTAGAAACTGAATGATGAACTAACTCTTACACACTTGCAATCGGATAGATATCGAGTTACACAAATAGTTGCAATAAACAGACCCTTGTTTGATGGATACACCATTAGGAAGGAGGGGGGGGGGTCCTGGAGTCCTGAAAGCCTGTAAAAAAACAAATAAAGTCAATACATGTATAGAAAGTGAATGATCACCTACCTGTTAGACAGTAGAAAACAGATAGACAACGAGCCGTACACAGTGACAGATGGATGGACCCTTGACGGTCAGATGCACCATCAGGGAGGGAAGGGGTAATGGCATCCTCTAAACCTATAAGACAACAAAGAAAATCAATACATGTACAGAAACTGAATGATCACCTACCTGTTAGACAGTAGAAAACAGATAGACAACGAGCCGTACACAGTGACAGATGGATGGACCCTTGACGGTCAGATGCACCATCAGGGAGGAAAGGGGTAATGGCATCCTCTAAACATGTAAGACAAGAAAAAAAAATAAATACATGTATAGAAACTGAATGATCACCTACCTGTTAGATAGGGGCAGACAGACAGACAGCGAGCCGTACACAGTGGCAGATGGATGGAACCTTGATGGACAGATGCACCATCAGGGAGGGAAGGGGTAATGGCATCCTCTAAACCTGTAAGACAAGAAAAAAAAATAAATGCATGTATAGAAACTGAATGATCACCTACCTGTTAGACAGTAGCAAACAGATTGACAACGAGCCGTACACAGTGGCAGATGGATTAAACCTTGATGGACAGATGCACCATCAGGGAGGGAAGGGGTAATGGCATCTTCGGAACCTGAAACACAACAAAAACAGTCAATACAAGTTTTGAAACTGAAAGATCACTTACCTTTTACACAGTTGCAGAACAATAGACAGTGAGGCAGACACAGCTGCAGATGGACAGATTGATGGAGGCTGGATCTACGGTCAGCGAGGGAGGGGCTCAGAAGGTCCTAAACCTGTAAGACAAAAAAAAGTCAATACATGTGTAGAAACTGAATGATCACCTACCTGTTCGACAGTAGCAAAAAGATAGACAACGAGCCGTACACAGTGACACATGGATGGACCCTTGATGGACAGATGCACCATCAGGGTGGGAAGGGGTAATGGCATCCTCTAAACCTTTAAGACAAAAAAGAAAATCAATACATGTATAGAAACTGAATGATCACCTACCTGTTAGACAGTAGCAAACAGATAGACAGCGAGCCATACACAGTGGCAGATGGATGGAACCTTAATGGACAGATGCACCATCAGGAAGGGAAGGAGTATTGGAATCCTCAGAACCTAAAAGATAACAAAGACAATCAATACAGGTTTTGAAACTGAAATATCACTTACCTTTTACACAGTTGCAGAACAATAGACAGTGAGCCAGACACAGCTGCAGATGGACAGATTGATGGTGGCTGAATCAACGGTCAGGGAGGGAGGGGCTCTGAAGGTCCTAAACTTGTAAGACAAAAAAAAACAAAAAACGTCAATACATTTATAGAAACTAAATGATCACCTACCTGTTAGAAAGTAGCAAAAAGATTGACAGCGAGCCGTACACAGTGGCAGATGGATTAAACCTTGATGGACAGATGCACCATCAGGGAGGGAAGGGGTAATGGCATCCTCTAAACCTATAAGAGAACAAAGAAAATCAATACATGTATAGAAACTGAATGATAAACTAACTCTAACACACTTGCAGTAAGAAAGATCGAGTTACACAAATAGTTGCAATAAACAGACCCTTGTTTGATGGATACACCATTAGGAAGGAGGGGGGGGGTCCTGGAGACCTGAAAGCCTGTAAAAAAACAAATAAAGTCAATACATGTATAGAAACTGAATGATCACCTACCTGTTAGACAGGTGCAGACAGAAAGACAGCGAGCCGTACACAGTCGCAGATGGATGGAACCTTGATGGACAGATGCACCATCAGGGAGGGAAGGGGTAATGGCATCCTCTAAAACTGTAAGACAACAAAGAAAATCAATATATGTATAGAAACTGAATGATCACCTACCTGTTAGACAGTAGCAAACAGATAGATAGCGAGCTGTACACAGTGGCAGATGGATGAAACCTTGATGGACAGATGCACCATCAGGGAGGGAAGGGGTAGTGGCATCCTCTAAACCTGTAAGACAACAAAGAAAATCAATACATGTATAGAAACTGAATGATCACCTACCTGTTACACAGTAGAAAACAGATAGACAGCGAGCCATACAGAGTGGCAGATGGATGGACCCTTGATGGACAGATGCACCATCAGGGAGGGAAGGGGTATTGGCATCCTCAGAACCTAAAAGATAACAAAGAAAATTAATACAGGGTTTGAAACTGAAAGATCACTTACCTTTTACACAGTTGCAGAACAATAGACAGTGAGGCATGGGGAATGGGGGGGTCCTGGAGTCCAGAAAGGCTGTAAGACAACAAAGAAAGTCAATACATGTTTAGAAACTGAATGATCACCTACCTGTTAGGCAGCAGCAAACAGATAGACAGCGAGCCGTACACAGTGACAGATGGATGGACCCTTGATGGACAGATGCACCATCAGGGAGGGAATGGGTAATGGCATCCTCTAAACCTGTAAGACAAGAAAAAAAAATAAATACATGTATAGAAACTGAATGATCACCTACCTGTTAGATAGGGGCAGACAGACAGACAGCGAGCCGTACACAGAGGCAGATGGATGGAACCTTGATGGACAGATGCACCATCAGGGAGGGAAGGGGTAATGGCATCCTCTAAACCTGGAAGAGAACAAAGAAAATAAATACCTGTATAGAAACTGAATGATCACCTACCTGTTAGTCAGTAGCAAACAGATAGACAGCGAGCCGTACACAGTTGCAGATGGATGGACCCTTGATGGACAGATGCACCATCAGGGAGGGAAGGGGTAATGGCATCCTCTAAACCTGTAAGACAACAAAGAAAATCAATACATGTATAGAAACTGAATGATCACCTACCTGTTACACAGTAGAAAACAGATAGACAGCGAGCCATACAGAGTGGCAGATGGATGGACCCTTGATGGACAGATGCACCATCAGGGAGGGAAGGGGTATTGGCATCCTCAGAACCTAAAAGATAACAAAGAAAATTAATACAGGGTTTGAAACTGAAAGATCACTTACCTTTTACACAGTTGCAGAACAATAGACAGTGAGGCATGGGGAATGGGGGGGTCCTGGAGTCCAGAAAGCCTGTAAGACAACAAAGAAAGTCAATACATGTTTAGAAACTGAATGATCACCTACCTGTTAGGCAGTAGCAAACAGATTGACAACGAGCCGTACACAGTGGTAGATGGATTAAACCTTGATGGACAGATGCACCATCAGGGAGGGAAGGGGTAATGGCATCTTCGGAATCTGAAACACAACAAAAACAGTCAATACAAGTTTTGAAACTGAAAGATCACTTACCTTTTACACAGTTGCAGAACAATAGACAGTGAGGCAGACACAGCTGCAGACGGACAGATTGATGGAGGCTTGATTTACGGTCAGCGAGGGAAGGGCTCAGAAGGTCCTAAACCTGTAAGACAAAAAAAAGTCAATACATGTGTAGAAACTGAATGATGAACTAACTCTTACACACTTGCAATCGGATAGATATCGAGTTACACAAATAGTTGCAATAAACAGACCCTTGTTTGATGGATACACCATTAGGAAGGAGGGGGGGGGGTCCTGGAGTCCTGAAAGCCTGTAAAAAAACAAATAAAGTCAATACATGTATAGAAAGTGAATGATCACCTACCTGTTAGACAGTAGAAAACAGATAGACAACGAGCCGTACACAGTGACAGATGGATGGACCCTTGACGGTCAGATGCACCATCAGGGAGGGAAGGGGTAATGGCATCCTCTAAACCTATAAGACAACAAAGAAAATCAATACATGTACAGAAACTGAATGATCACCTACCTGTTAGACAGTAGAAAACAGATAGACAACGAGCCGTACACAGTGACAGATGGATGGACCCTTGACGGTCAGATGCACCATCAGGGAGGAAAGGGGTAATGGCATCCTCTAAACATGTAAGACAAGAAAAAAAAATAAATACATGTATAGAAACTGAATGATCACCTACCTGTTAGATAGGGGCAGACAGACAGACAGCGAGCCGTACACAGTGGCAGATGGATGGAACCTTGATGGACAGATGCACCATCAGGGAGGGAAGGGGTAATGGCATCCTCTAAACCTGTAAGACAAGAAAAAAAAATAAATGCATGTATAGAAACTGAATGATCACCTACCTGTTAGACAGTAGCAAACAGATTGACAACGAGCCGTACACAGTGGCAGATGGATTAAACCTTGATGGACAGATGCACCATCAGGGAGGGAAGGGGTAATGGCATCTTCGGAACCTGAAACACAACAAAAACAGTCAATACAAGTTTTGAAACTGAAAGATCACTTACCTTTTACACAGTTGCAGAACAATAGACAGTGAGGCAGACACAGCTGCAGATGGACAGATTGATGGAGGCTGGATCTACGGTCAGCGAGGGAGGGGCTCAGAAGGTCCTAAACCTGTAAGACAAAAAAAAGTCAATACATGTGTAGAAACTGAATGATCACCTACCTGTTAGACAGTAGCAAAAAGATAGACAACGAGCCGTACACAGTGACACATGGATGGACCCTTGATGGACAGATGCACCATCAGGGTGGGAAGGGGTAATGGCATCCTCTAAACCTTTAAGACAAAAAAGAAAATCAATACATGTATAGAAACTGAATGATCACCTACCTGTTAGACAGTAGCAAACAGATAGACAGCGAGCCATACACAGTGGCAGATGGATGGAACCTTAATGGACAGATGCACCATCAGGAAGGGAAGGAGTATTGGAATCCTCAGAACCTAAAAGATAACAAAGACAATCAATACAGGTTTTGAAACTGAAATATCACTTACCTTTTACACAGTTGCAGAACAATAGACAGTGAGCCAGACACAGCTGCAGATGGACAGATTGATGGTGGCTGAATCAACGGTCAGGGAGGGAGGGGCTCTGAAGGTCCTAAACTTGTAAGACAAAAAAAAACAAAAAACGTCAATACATTTATAGAAACTAAATGATCACCTACCTGTTAGAAAGTAGCAAAAAGATTGACAGCGAGCCGTACACAGTGGCAGATGGATTAAACCTTGATGGACAGATGCACCATCAGGGAGGGAAGGGGTAATGGCATCCTCTAAACCTATAAGAGAACAAAGAAAATCAATACATGTATAGAAACTGAATGATAAACTAACTCTAACACACTTGCAGTAAGAAAGATCGAGTTACACAAATAGTTGCAATAAACAGACCCTTGTTTGATGGATACACCATTAGGAAGGAGGGGGGGGGTCCTGGAGACCTGAAAGCCTGTAAAAAAACAAATAAAGTCAATACATGTATAGAAACTGAATGATCACCTACCTGTTAGACAGGTGCAGACAGAAAGACAGCGAGCCGTACACAGTCGCAGATGGATGGAACCTTGATGGACAGATGCACCATCAGGGAGGGAAGGGGTAATGGCATCCTCTAAAACTGTAAGACAACAAAGAAAATCAATATATGTATAGAAACTGAATGATCACCTACCTGTTAGACAGTAGCAAACAGATAGACAGCGAGCCATACACAGTGGCAGATGGATGGACCCTTGATGGACAGATGCACCATCAGGGAGGGAAGGGGTAATGGCATCCTCTAAACCTGTAAGACAACAAAGAAAATCAATACATGTATAGAAACTGAATGATCACCTACCTGTTAGACAGTAGAAAACAGATAGACAACGAGCCGTACACAGTGACAGATGGATGGACCCTTGACGGAC
The DNA here is from genome assembly GCF_030463535.1 of Salminus brasiliensis. Classification (NCBI taxonomy): domain Eukaryota; kingdom Metazoa; phylum Chordata; class Actinopteri; order Characiformes; family Bryconidae; genus Salminus; species Salminus brasiliensis. Next base: position 19,940,203 of record NC_132898.1, on the reverse strand, counting down.
AGATGCACCTTCAGGGAGGGAAGGGGTAATGGCATCCTCTAAACCTATAAGACAACAAAGAAAATCAATACATGTATAGAAACTGAATGATCACCTACCAATTAGACAGTAGAAAACAGATAGACAGCGAGCCGTACACAGTGACAGATGAATGGACCCTTGATTGACAGATGCACCATCAGGGAGGGAAGGGGGGGTGGGTCCTGGAGTCCTGAAAGCCTGTAAGACAACAAAGAAAGTCAATACATGTTTAGAAACTGAATGATCACCTACCTGTTAGATAGTAGAAAACAGATAGACAACGAGCCATACACAGTGACGGATGGACCCTTGACGGACAGATGCACCATCAGGGAGGGAAGGGGTAATGGCATCCTCTAAACCTGTAAGACAACAAAGAAAATCAATACATGTATAGAAACTGAATGATCACCTACCTGTTAGACAGTAGAAAACAGATAGACAACGAGCCGTACACAGTGACAGATGGATGGACCCTTGACGGACAGATGCACCTTCAGGGAAGGAAGGGGTAATGGCATCATCTAAACCTATAAGACAACAAAGAAAATCAATACATGTATAGAAACTGAATGATCACCTATCAATTAGACAGTAGAAAACAGATAGACAGCGAGCCGTACACAGTGACAGATGGATGGACCCATGATTGACAGATGCAACATCAGGGAGGGAAGGGGGGGGGGTCCTGGAGTCCTGAAAGCCTGTAAGACAACAAAGAAAGTCAATACATGTTTAGAAACTGAATGATCACCTACCTGTTAGACAGGTGCAGACAGACAGACAGCGAGCCGTACACAGTCGCAGATGGATGGAACCTTGATGGACAGATGCACCATCAGGGAGGGAAGGGGTAATGGCATCCTCTAAACCTGTAAGACAACAAAGAAAATCAATACATGTATAGAAACTGAATGATCACCTACCTATTAGAAAGTAGTAAACAGATAGACAGCGAGCCATACACAGTGGCAGATGGATGGAACCTTGATGGACAGCTGCACCATCAGGGAGGGAAGGGGTAATGGCATCCTCTAAACCTGTAAGACAACAAAGAAAATCAATACATGTATAGAAACTGAATGATCACCTACCTGTTAGACAGTAGAAAACAGATAGACAACGAGCCGTACACAGTGACAGATGGATGGACCCTTGACGGACAGATGCACCATCAGGGATGGAAGGGGTAATGGCATCATCTAAACCTATAAGACAACAAAGAAAATCAATACATGTATAGAAACTGAATGATCACCTATCAATTAGACAGTAGAAAACAGATAGACAGCGAGCCATACACAGTGGCAGATGGATGGAACCTTGATGGACAGCTGCACCATCAGGGAGGGAAGGGGTAATGGCATCCTCTAAACCTGTAAGACAACAAAGAAAATCAATACATGTATAGAAACTGAATGATCACCTACCTGTTAGACAGTAGAAAACAGATAGACAACGAGCCGTACACAGTGACAGATGGATGGACCCTTGACGGACAGATGCACCATCAGGGATGGAAGGGGTAATGGCATCATCTAAACCTATAAGACAACAAAGAAAATCAATACATGTATAGAAACTGAATGATCACCTATCAATTAGACAGTAGAAAACAGATAGACAGCGAACCGTACACAGTGACAGATGGATGGACCCATGATTGACAGATGCAACATCAGGGAGGGAAGGGGGGGGGTCCTGGAGTCCTGAAAGCCTGTAAGACAACAAAGAAAGTCAATACATGTTTAGAAACTGAATGATCACCTACCTGTTAGACAGGTGCAGACAGACAGACAGCGAGCCGTACACAGTCGCAGATGGATGGAACCTTGATGGACAGATGCACCATCAGGGAGGGAAGGGGTAATGGCATCCTCTAAACCTGTAAGACAACAAAGAAAATCAATACATGTATAGAAACTGAATGATCACCTACCTATTAGAAAGTAGTAAACAGATAGACAGCGAGCCATACACAGTGGCAGATGGATGGAACCTTGATGGACAGCTGCACCATCAGGGAGGGAAGGGGTAATGGCATCCTCTAAACCTGTAAGACAACAAAGAAAATCAATACATGTATAGAAACTGAATGATCACCTACCTGTTAGACAGTAGAAAACAGATAGACAACGAGCCGTACACAGTGACAGATGGATGGACCCTTGACGGACAGATGCACCTTCAGGGAGGGAAGGGGTAATGGCATCCTCTAAACCTATAAGACAACAAAGAAAATCAATACATGTATAGAAACTGAATGATCACCTACCAATTAGACAGTAGAAAACAGATAGACAGCGAGCCGTACACAGTGACAGATGAATGGACCCTTGATTGACAGATGCACCATCAGGGAGGGAAGGGGGGGTGGGTCCTGGAGTCCTGAAAGCCTGTAAGACAACAAAGAAAGTCAATACATGTTTAGAAACTGAATGATCACCTACCTGTTAGATAGTAGAAAACAGATAGACAACGAGCCATACACAGTGACGGATGGACCCTTGACGGACAGATGCACCATCAGGGAGGGAAGGGGTAATGGCATCCTCTAAACCTGTAAGACAACAAAGAAAATCAATACATGTATAGAAACTGAATGATCACCTACCTGTTAGACAGTAGAAAACAGATAGACAACGAGCCGTACACAGTGACAGATGGATGGACCCTTGACGGACAGATGCACCTTCAGGGAAGGAAGGGGTAATGGCATCATCTAAACCTATAAGACAACAAAGAAAATCAATACATGTATAGAAACTGAATGATCACCTATCAATTAGACAGTAGAAAACAGATAGACAGCGAGCCGTACACAGTGACAGATGGATGGACCCATGATTGACAGATGCAACATCAGGGAGGGAAGGGGGGGGGTCCTGGAGTCCTGAAAGCCTGTAAGACAACAAAGAAAGTCAATACATGTTTAGAAACTGAATGATCACCTACCTGTTAGACAGGTGCAGACAGACAGACAGCGAGCCGTACACAGTCGCAGATGGATGGAACCTTGATGGACAGATGCACCATCAGGGAGGGAAGGGGTGATGGCATCCTCTAAACCTGTAAGACAACAAAGAAAATCAATACATGTATAGAAACTGAATGATCACCTACCTATTAGAAAGTAGTAAACAGATAGACAGCGAGCCATACACAGTGGCAGATGGATGGAACCTTGATGGACAGCTGCACCATCAGGGAGGGAAGGGGTAATGGCATCCTCTAAACCTGTAAGACAACAAAGAAAATCAATACATGTATAGAAACTGAATGATCACCTACCTGTTAGACAGTAGAAAACAGATAGACAACGAGCCGTACACAGTGACAGATGGATGGACCCTTGACGGACAGATGCACCTTCAGGGAGGGAAGGGGTAATGGCATCCTCTAAACCTATAAGACAACAAAGAAAATCAATACATGTATAGAAACTGAATGATCACCTACCAATTAGACAGTAGAAAACAGATAGACAGCGAGCCGTACACAGTGACAGATGAATGGACCCTTGATTGACAGATGCACCATCAGGGAGGGAAGGGGGGGTGGGTCCTGGAGTCCTGAAAGCCTGTAAGACAACAAAGAAAGTCAATACATGTTTAGAAACTGAATGATCACCTACCTGTTAGATAGTAGAAAACAGATAGACAACGAGCCATACACAGTGACGGATGGAACCTTGACGGACAGATGCACCATCAGGGAGGGAAGGGGTAATGGCATCCTCTAAACCTGTAAGACAACAAAGAAAATCAATACATGTATAGAAACTGAATGATCACCTACCTGTTAGACAGTAGAAAACAGATAGACAACGAGCCGTACACAGTGACAGATGGATGGACCCTTGACGGACAGATGCACCTTCAGGGAAGGAAGGGGTAATGGCATCATCTAAACCTATAAGACAACAAAGAAAATCAATACATGTATAGAAACTGAATGATCACCTATCAATTAGACAGTAGAAAACAGATAGACAGCGAGCCGTACACAGTGACAGATGGATGGACCCATGATTGACAGATGCAACATCAGGGAGGGAAGGGGGGGGGTCCTGGAGTCCTGAAAGCCTGTAAGACAACAAAGAAAGTCAATACATGTTTAGAAACTGAATGATCACCTACCTGTTAGACAGGTGCAGACAGACAGACAGCGAGCCGTACACAGTCGCAGATGGATGGAACCTTGATGGACAGATGCACCATCAGGGAGGGAAGGGGTAATGGCATCCTCTAAACCTGTAAGACAACAAAGAAAATCAATACATGTATAGAAACTGAATGATCACCTACCTATTAGAAAGTAGTAAACAGATAGACAGCGAGCCATACACAGTGGCAGATGGATGGAACCTTGATGGACAGCTGCACCATCAGGGAGGGAAGGGGTAATGGCATCCTCTAAACCTGTAAGACAACAAAGAAAATCAATACATGTATAGAAACTGAATGATCACCTACCAATTAGACAGTAGAAAACAGATAGACAGCGAGCCGTACACAGTGACAGATGGATGGACCCTTGATTGACAGATGCACCATCAGGGAGGGAAGGGTGGGGTGGGGTGGGGTCCTGGAGTCCTAAAAGCCTGTAAGACAACAAAGAAAATCAATACATGTATAGAAACTGAATGATCACCTACCTGTTAGACAGTAGCAAACAGATAGACAGCGAGCCGTACACAGTGACAGATGGATGTACCCTTGATGAACAGTTGCACCATCAGAGAGGGAATGGGTAATGGCATCCTATAAACCTGTAAGAAAACAAAGAAAATCAATACATGTATAGAAACTGAATGATCACCTACCTGTTAGACAGTAGCAAACAGATAGACAGCGAGCCATACACAGTGGCAGATGGATGGAACCTTGATGGACAGATGCACCATCAGGAAGGGAAGGGGTATTGGCATCCTCAGAACCTAAAAGATAACAAAGACAATCAATACAGGTTTTGAAACTGAAATATCACTTACCTTTTACACAGTTGCAGAACAATAGACAGTGAGGCAGACACAGCTGCAGACGGACAGATTGATGGAGGCTGGATCTACGGTCAGCGAGGGAGGGGCTCAGAAGGTCCTAAACCTGTAAGACAAAAAAAAGTCAATACATGTGTAGAAACTGAATGATGAACTAACTATTACACACTTGCAATCGGATAGATATCGAGTTACACAAATAGTTGCAAAAAACAGACCCTTGTTTGATGGATACACCATTAGGAAGGAGGGGGGGGGTCCTGGAGTCCTGAAAGCCTGTAAAAAAACAAATAAAGTCAATACATGTATAGAAACTGAATGAAAAACTAACTCTAACACACTTCTAGTCAGAAAGATCGAGTCACACAAATAGTTACAACGGACATACACTTGTTTGATGGATCCACCATTAGGAAGGAGGGGGGGGGTCCTGGAGTCCTGAAAGTCTGTAAGATAACAAAGAAAATCAATACATGTATAGAAACTGAATGATCACCTACCTGTTACAAAGTAGAAAACAGATAGACAGCGAGCCATACAGAGTGGCAGATGGATGGAACCTTGATGGACAGATGCACCATCAGGGAGGGAAGGCGTAATGGCATCGGCTAAACCTGGAAGAGAACGAAGAAAATAAATACCTGTAAAGAAACTGAATGATCACCAATCCTTAGTCAGTAGCAAACAGATAGACAGCGAGCCGTACACAGTTGCAGATGGATGGACCCTTGATGGACAGATGCACCATCAGGGAGGGAAGGGGTATTGGCATCCTCAGAACCTAAAAGATAACAAAGAAAATTAATACAGGGTTTGAAACTGAAAGATCACTTACCTTTTACACAGTTGCAGAACAATAGACAGTGAGGCATGGGGAATGGGGGGTCCTGGAGTCCAGAAAGCCTGTAAGACAACAAAGAAAGTCAATACATGTTTAGAAACTGAATGATCACCTACCTGTTAGACAGCAGCAAACAGATAGACAGCGAGCCGTACACAGTGACAGATGGATGGACCCTTGACGGACAGATGCACCATCAGGGAGGGAAGGGGTAATGGCATCCTCTAAACCTGTAAGACAACAAAGAAAATCAATACGTGTATAGAAACTGAATGATCACCTACCTGTTAGACAGTAGCAAACAGATTGACAGCGAGCTGTACACAGTGGCAGATGGATTAAACCTTGATGGACAGATGCACCATCAGGGAGGGAAGGAGTATTGGCATCCTCGGAACCCGAAAGACAACAAAGACAGTCAATACAGGTTTTGAAACTGAAAGATCACTTACCTTTAACACAGTTGCAGAACAATACACAGTGAGCCAGACACAGCTGCAGACGGACAGATTGATGGAGGCTTGATTTACGGTCAGTGAGGGAGGAGTTCAGAAGGTCCTAAACCTGTAAGACAAAAAAAAGTCAATACATATATAGAAATTGAATGATGAACTAACTCTTACACACTTGCAGTAGGATAAATATCGAGTCACACAAATAGTTGCAATGGACAGACAATTCTTTGATGGATCCACCATTAGGAAGGAGGGGGGGGTCCTGGAGTCCTGAAAGCCTGTAAGACAACAAAGGAAATCAATACATGTATAGAAACTGAATGATCACCTACCTGTTAGACAGCAACAAACAGATAGACAGCGAGCCGTACACAGTGACAGATGGATGGACCCTTGATGGACAGATGTACCATCAGGGAGGGAATGGGTAATGGCATCCTCTAAACCTGTAAGACAAGAAAAATAAATAAATACATGTATAGAAACTGAATGATCACCTACCTGTTAGACAGGGGCAGACAGACAGACAGCGAGCCGTACACAGTGGCAGATGGATGGAACCTTGATGGACAGATGCACCATCAGGGAGGGAAAGGGTAATGGCATCCTCTAAACCTGTAAGACAACAAAGAAAATCAATACATGTATAGAAACTGAATGATCACCTACCTGTTAGACAGTAGCAAACAGATTGACAGCGAGCCATACACAGTGGCAGATGGATGGGACCTTGATGGACAGATGCACCATCAGGAAGGTAAGGGGTATTGGCATCCTCAGAAACTAATAGATAACAAAGACAATCGATACAGGTTTTGAAACAGAAATATCACTTACCTTTTACACAGTTGCAGAACAATAGACAATGAGCCAGACACAGCTGCAGATGGACAGATTGATGGTGGCTGAATCTACGGTCAGGGAGGGAAGGGCTCTGAAGGTCCTAAACCTGTAAGACAAAAAAAAAAAAAACATCAATACATGTATAGAAACTGAATGATCACCTACCTGTTAGACAGTAGAAAACAGATAGACAACGAGCCGTACACAGTGACAGATAGATGGACCCTTGATGGTCAGATGCACCATCAGGGAGGGAAGGGGTAATGGCATCCTCTAAACTTATAAGACAACAAATAAAATCAATACATGTATAGAAACTGAATGATCACCTAACAATTAGACAGTAGAAAACAGATAGAAAGCGAGCCGTACACAGTGACAGATGGATGGACCCTTGATTGACAGATGCACCATCAGGGAGGGAAGGGGGGGGGGTCATGGAGTCCTGAAAGCCTTTAAGACAACAAAGAAAGACAATACATGTTTAGAAACTGAATTATCACCTACCTGTTAGACAGTAGCAAACAGATAGACCACGAGCCATACACAGTGACAGATGGATGGACCCTTGATGGACAGATGCACCATCAGGGAGGGAAAGGGTAATGGCATCCTCGGAACCTGAAAGACAATGAAGAAAATCAATACATGTATAGAAACTGAATGATCACCTACTTGTTAGACAGTAGCAAACAGATTGACAGAGAGCCGTACAAAGTGGTAGATGGATTAAACCTTGATGGACAGATGTACCATCAGGGAGGGAAGGGGTAATGGCATCCTCGGAACCTGATAGACAACAAAAAAAATCAATACATGTATAGAAACTGAATGATCACCTACCTGTTAGACAGTAGGAAACAGATAGACAACGAAACGTACACAGTGACAGATGGATGGACCCTTGATGGAAAGATGCACCATCAGGGAGGGAAGGGGTAATGGCATCCTCTAAACCTGTAAGACAACAAAGAAAATCATTACATGTATAGAAACTGAATGATCACCTACCTGTTAGACAGTAGCAAACAGATTGACAGCGAGCCGTACAAAGTGGTAGATGGATTAAACCTTCATGGACAGATGCACCATCAGGGAGGGAAGGGGTAATGGCATCCTCGGAACCTGTAAGACAACAAAGAAAATCAATACATGTATAGAAACTGAATGATCACCTACCTGTTAGACAGGTGCAGACAGACAGACAGCGAGCCGTACACAGTGGAAGATGGATGGAACCTTGATGGACAGATGCACCATCAGGGAGGGAAGGGGTAATGGCATCCTCTAAACCTGTAAGACAACAAAGAAAATCAATACATGTATAGAAACTGAATGATCACCTACCTGTTACACAGTAGAAAACAGATAGACAGCGAGCCATACAGAGTGGCAGATGGATGGACCCTTGATGGACAGATGCACCATCAGGGAGGGAAGGGGTATTGGCATCCTCAGAACCTAAAAGATAACAAAGAAAATTAATACAGGTTTTGAAACTGAAAGATCACTTACCTTTTACACAGTTGCAGAAAAATAGACAGTGAGGCATGGGGAATGGGGGGGTCCTGGAGTCCTGAAAGCCTGTAAGACAACAAAGTAAATCAATACATGTATAGAAACTGAATGATCACCTACCTATTAGACAGTAGTAAACAGATAGACAGCGAGCCATACACAGTGGCAGATGGATGGAACCTTGATGGACAGATGCACCATGAGGGAGGGAAGGGGTAATGGCATCCTCTAAACCTGTAAGACAACAAAGAAAATCAATACATGTATAGAAACTGAATGATCACCCACCTGTTACATAGTAGAAAACAGATAGACAGCGAGCCATACACAGTGGCAGATGGATGGAACCTTGATGGACAGATGCACCATCAGGGAGGGAAGGGGTAATGGCATCCTCTAAACCTGGAAGAGAACAAAGAAAATAAATACCTGTATAGAAACTGAAAGATCACTTACCTTTAACACAGTTGCAGAACAATACACAGTGAGCCAGACACAGCTGCAGACGGACAGATTGATGGAGGCTTGATTTACGGTCAGCGAGGGAGGGGCTCAGAAGGTCCTAAACCTGTAAGACAAAAAAAAGTCAATACATATATAGAAATTGAATGAGGAACTAACTCTTACACACTTGCAGTAGGATAAATATCGAGTCATACTAATAGTTGCAATGGACAGACAATTCTTTGATGGATCCACCATTAGGAAGGAGGGGGGGGTCCTGGAGTCCTGAAAGCCTGTAAGACAACAAAGAAAGTCAATACATGTATAGAAACTGCATGATCACCTACCTGTTAGACAGTAGAAAACAGATAGACAGCGAGCCATACACAGTGACAGATGGATGGACCCTTGATGGACAGATGCACCATCAGGGAGGGAATGGGTAATGGCATCCTATAAACCTGTAAGAAAACAAAGAAAATCAATACTTGTATAGAAACTGAATGATCACCTACCTGTTAGACAGTAGCAAACAGATAGACAGCGAGCCATACACAGTGGTAGATGGATGGAACCTTGATGGACAGATGCACCATGAGGGAGGGAAGGGGTAATGGCATCCTCTAAACCTGTAAGACAACAAAGAAAATCAATACATGTAAAGAAACTGAATGATCACCTACCTGTTAGTCAGTAGCAAACAGATCGACAGCGAGCCATACACAGTTGCAGATGGATGGAACCTTGATGGACAGATACACCATCAGGGAGGGAAGGGGTAATGGCATCCTCTAAGCCTGGAAGAGAATAAAGAAAATCAATACATGTATAGAAACTGAATGATCACCTACTTGTTAGACTGTAGCAAACAGATTGACAGAGAGCCGTACAAAGTGGTAGATGGATTAAACCTTGATGGACAGATGTACCATCAGGGAGGGAAGGGGTAATGGCATCCTCGGAACCTGAAAGACAACAAAAAAAATCAATACATGTATAGAAACTGAATGATCACCTACCTGTTAGACAGTAGGAAACAGATAGACAACGAGCCGTACACAGTGACAGATGGATGGACCCTTGATGGACAGATGCACCATCAGGGAGGGAAGGGGTAATGGCATCCTCTAAACCTGTAAGACAACAAAGAAAATCATTACATGTATAGAAACTGAATGATCACCTACCTGTTAGACAGTAGCAAACAGATTGACAGCGAGCCGTACAAAGTGGTAGATGGATTAAACCTTCATGGACAGATGCACCATCAAGGAGGGAAGGGGTAATGGCATCCTCTAAACCTGTAGGACAACAAAGAAAATCAATACATGTATTGAAACTGAATGATCACCTACCTGTTAAACAGTAGCAAACAGATAGACAGCGAGCCATACACAGTGGCAGAAGGATGGAACCTTGATGGACAGATGCACCATCAGGGAGGGAAGGGGTAATGGCATCCTCTAAACCTGGAAGAGAATAAAGAAAATCAATACATGTATAGAAACTGAATGATCACCTACCTGTTAGACAGTAGCAAACAGATTGACAGCGAGCCGTACAAAGTGGTAGATGGATTAAACCTTGATGGACAGATGCACCATCAGGGAGGGAAAGGGTAATGGCATCCTCGGAACCTGAAAGACAACGAAGAAAATCAATACATGTATAGAAACTGAATGATCACCTACTTGTTAGACAGTAGCAAACCGATTGACAGAGAGCCGTACAAAGTGGTAGATGGATTAAACCTTGATGGACAGATGTACCATCAGGGAGGGAAGGGGTAATGGCATCCTCGGAACCTGAAAGACAACAAAGAAAATCAATACATGTATAGAAACTGAATGATCACCTACCTGTTAGTCAGTAGCAAACAGATCGACAGCGAGCCATACACAGTTGTAGATGGATGGACCCTTGATGGACAGATGCACCATTAGGGAGGGAAAGGGGTAATGGCATCCTCTAAACCTGTAAGACAACAAAGAAAATCAATACATGTATAGAAACTGAATGATCACCTACCTGTTACACAGTAGAAAACAGATAGACAGCGAGCCATACAGAGTGGCAGATGGATGGAACCTTGATGGAAAGATGCACCATCAGGGAGGGAAGGGGTAATGGCATCCTCTAAACCTGGAAGAGAACAAAGAAAAAAAATACCTGTATAGAAACTGAAAGATCACTTACCTTTAACACAGTTGCAGAACAATACACAGTGAGCCAGACATAGCTGCAGACGGACAGATTGATGGAGGCTTGATTTACAGTCAGCGAGGGAGGGGCTCAGAAGGTCCGAAACCTATAAGACAAAAAAAGTCAATACATATATAGAAATTGAATGAAGAACTAACTCTTACACACTTGCAGTAGGATAAATATCGAGTCATACAAATAGTTGCAATGGACAGACAATTCTTTGATGGATCCACCATTAGGAAGGAGGGGGGGGTCCTGGAGTCCTGAAAGCCTGTAAGACAACAAAGAAAGTCAATACATGTATAGAAACTGAATGATCACCTACCTGTTAGACAGTAGAAAACAGATAGACAGCGAGCCGTACACAGTGACAGATGGATGGACCCTTGATGGACAGATGCACCATCAGGGAGGGAATGGGTAAAGGCATCCTATAAACCTGTAAGACAACAAAGAAAATCAATACAAATATAGAAACTGAATGATCACCTACCTGTTAGACAGTAGCAAACAGATAGACAGCGAGCCATACACAGTGGCAGATGGATGGAACCTTGATGGACAGATGCACCATCAGGAAGGGAAGGGGTATTGGCATCCTCAGAACCTAAAAGATAACAAAGACAATCAATACAGGTTTTGAAACTGAAATATCACTTACCTTTTACACAGTTGCAGAACAATAGACAGTGAGGCAGACACAGCTGCAGACGGACAGATTGATGGAGGCTGGATCTACGGTCAGCGAGGGAGGGGCTCAGAAGGTCCTAAACCTGTAAGACAAAAAAAAGTCAATACATGTGTAGAAACTGAATGATGAACTAACTATTACACACTTGCAATCGGATAGATATCGAGTTACACAAATAGTTGCAAAAAACAGACCCTTGTTTGATGGATACACCATTAGGAAGGAGGGGGGGGGGGTCCTGGAGTCCTGAAAGCCTGTAAAAAAACAAATAAAGTCAATACATGTATAGAAACTGAATGAAAAACTAACTCTAACACACTTCTAGTCAGAAAGATCGAGTCACACAAATAGTTACAACGGACATACACTTGTTTGATGGATCCACCATTAGGAAGGAGGGGGGGGGTCCTGGAGTCCTGAAAGTCTGTAAGATAACAAAGAAAATCAATACATGTATAGAAACTGAATGATCACCTACCTGTTACAAAGTAGAAAACAGATAGACAGCGAGCCATACAGAGTGGCAGATGGATGGAACCTTGATGGACAGATGCACCATCAGGGAGGGAAGGCGTAATGGCATCGGCTAAACCTGGAAGAGAACGAAGAAAATAAATACCTGTAAAGAAACTGAATGATCACCAATCCTTAGTCAGTAGCAAACAGATAGACAGCGAGCCGTACACAGTTGCAGATGGATGGACCCTTGATGGACAGATGCACCATCAGGGAGGGAAGGGGTATTGGCATCCTCAGAACCTAAAAGATAACAAAGAAAATTAATACAGGGTTTGAAACTGAAAGATCACTTACCTTTTACACAGTTGCAGAACAATAGACAGTGAGGCATGGGGAATGGGGGGTCCTGGAGTCCAGAAAGCCTGTAAGACAACAAAGAAAGTCAATACATGTTTAGAAACTGAATGATCACCTACCTGTTAGACAGCAGCAAACAGATAGACAGCGAGCCGTACACAGTGACAGATGGATGGACCCTTGACGGACAGATGCACCATCAGGGAGGGAAGGGGTAATGGCATCCTCTAAACCTGTAAGACAACAAAGAAAATCAATACGTGTATAGAAACTGAATGATCACCTACCTGTTAGACAGTAGCAAACAGATTGACAGCGAGCTGTACACAGTGGCAGATGGATTAAACCTTGATGGACAGATGCACCATCAGGGAGGGAAGGAGTATTGGCATCCTCGGAACCCGAAAGACAACAAAGACAGTCAATACAGGTTTTGAAACTGAAAGATCACTTACCTTTAACACAGTTGCAGAACAATACACAGTGAGCCAGACACAGCTGCAGACGGACAGATTGATGGAGGCTTGATTTACGGTCAGTGAGGGAGGAGTTCAGAAGGTCCTAAACCTGTAAGACAAAAAAAAGTCAATACATATATAGAAATTGAATGATGAACTAACTCTTACACACTTGCAGTAGGATAAATATCGAGTCACACAAATAGTTGCAATGGACAGACAATTCTTTGATGGATCCACCATTAGGAAGGAGGGGGGGGTCCTGGAGTCCTGAAAGCCTGTAAGACAACAAAGGAAATCAATACATGTATAGAAACTGAATGATCACCTACCTGTTAGACAGCAACAAACAGATAGACAGCGAGCCGTACACAGTGACAGATGGATGGACCCTTGATGGACAGATGTACCATCAGGGAGGGAATGGGTAATGGCATCCTCTAAACCTGTAAGACAAGAAAAATAAATAAATACATGTATAGAAACTGAATGATCACCTACCTGTTAGACAGGGGCAGACAGACAGACAGCGAGCCGTACACAGTGGCAGATGGATGGAACCTTGATGGACAGATGCACCATCAGGGAGGGAAAGGGTAATGGCATCCTCTAAACCTGTAAGACAACAAAGAAAATCAATACATGTATAGAAACTGAATGATCACCTACCTGTTAGACAGTAGCAAACAGATTGACAACGAGCCGTACACAGTGGCAGATGGATTAAACCTTGATGGACAGATGCACCATCAGGGAGGGAAGGGGTAATGGCATCTTCGGAACCTGAAAGACAACAAAAACAGTCAATACAAGTTTTGAAACTGAAAGATCACTTACCTTTTACACAGTTGCAGAACAATAGACAGTGAGGCAGACACAGCTGCAGACGGACAGATTGATGGAGGCTGGATCTACGGTCAGCGAGGGAGGGGCTCAGAAGGTCCTAAACCTGTAAGACAAAAAAAAGTCAATACATGTGTAGAAACTGAATGATGAACTAACTCTTACACACTTGAAATCGGATAGATATCGAGTTACACAAATAGTTGCAATAAACAGACCCTTGTTTGATGGATACACCATTAGGAAGGAGGGAGGGGGGTTCTGGAGTCCTGAAAGCCTGTAAAAAAACAAATAAAGTCAATACATGTATAGAAACTGAATGATCACCTACCTGTTAGACAGTAGAAAACAGATAGACAACGAGCCGTACACAGTGACAAATGGATGGACCCTTGACGGACAGATGCACCATCAGGGAGGGAAGGGGTAATGGCATCCTCTAAACCTGTAAGACAACAAAGAAAATCAATACATGTATAGAAACTGAATGATCACCTACCTGTTAGACAGTAGAAAACAGATAGACAACGAGCCGTACACAGTGACAGATGGATGGACCCTTGACGGACAGATGCATCTTCAGGGAGGGAAGGGGTAATGGCATCCTCTAAACCTATAAGACAACAAAGAAAATCAATACATGTATAGAAACTGAATGATCACCTACCAATTAGACAGTAGAAAACAGATAGACAGCGAGCCGTACACAGTGACAGATGGATGGACCCATGATTGACAGATGCAACATCAGGGAGGGAAGGGGGGGGGGTCCTGGAGTCCTGAAAGCCTGTAAGACAACAAAGAAAGTCAATACATGTTTAGAAACTGAATGATCACCTACCTGTTAGACAGGTGCAGACAGACAGAAAGCGAGCCGTACAAAGTCGCAGATGGATGGAACCTTGACGGACAGATGCACCATCAGGGAGGGAAGGGGTAATGGCATCCTCTAAACCTGTAAGACAACAAAGAAAATCAATACATGTATAGAAACTGAATGATCACCTACCTATTAGAAAGTAGTAAACAGATAGACAGCGAGCCATACACAGTGGCAGATGGATGGAACCTTGATGGACAGCTGCACCATCAGGGAGGGAAGGGGTAATGGCATCCTCTAAACCTGTAAGACAACAAAGAAAATCAATACATGTATAGAAACTGAATGATCCCCTACCTGTTAGACAGTAGCAAACAGATAGACAGCGAGCCATACACAGTGGCAGATGGATGGGACCTTGATGGACAGATGCACCATCAGGAAGGTAAGGGGTATTGGCATCCTCAGAAACTAATAGATAACAAAGACAATCGATACAGGTTTTGAAACAGAAATATCACTTACCTTTTACACAGTTGCAGAACAATAGACAATGAGCCAGACACAGCTGCAGATGGACAGATTGATGGTGGCTGAATCTACGGTCAGGGAGGGAAGGGCTCTGAAGGTCCTAAACCTGTAAGACAAAAAAAAAAAAAACATCAATACATGTATAGAAACTGAATGATCACCTAACAATTAGACAGTAGAAAACAGATAGAAAGCGAGCCGTACACAGTGACAGATGGATGGACCCTTGATTGACAGATGCACCATCAGGGAGGGAAGGGGGGGGGGTCATGGAGTCCTGAAAGCCTTTAAGACAACAAAGAAAGACAATACATGTTTAGAAACTGAATTATCACCTACCTGTTAGACAGTAGCAAACAGATAGACCACGAGCCATACACAGTGACAGATGGATGGACCCTTGATGGACAGATGCACCATCAGGGAGGGAAAGGGTAATGGCATCCTCGGAACCTGAAAGACAATGAAGAAAATCAATACATGTATAGAAACTGAATGATCACCTACTTGTTAGACAGTAGCAAACAGATTGACAGAGAGCCGTACAAAGTGGTAGATGGATTAAACCTTGATGGACAGATGTACCATCAGGGAGGGAAGGGGTAATGGCATCCTCGGAACCTGATAGACAACAAAAAAAATCAATACATGTATAGAAACTGAATGATCACCTACCTGTTAGACAGTAGGAAACAGATAGACAACGAAACGTACACAGTGACAGATGGATGGACCCTTGATGGAAAGATGCACCATCAGGGAGGGAAGGGGTAATGGCATCCTCTAAACCTGTAAGACAACAAAGAAAATCATTACATGTATAGAAACTGAATGATCACCTACCTGTTAGACAGTAGCAAACAGATTGACAGCGAGCCGTACAAAGTGGTAGATGGATTAAACCTTCATGGACAGATGCACCATCAGGGAGGGAAGGGGTAATGGCATCCTCGGAACCTGTAAGACAACAAAGAAAATCAATACATGTATAGAAACTGAATGATCACCTACCTGTTAGACAGGTGCAGACAGACAGACAGCGAGCCGTACACAGTGGAAGATGGATGGAACCTTGATGGACAGATGCACCATCAGGGAGGGAAGGGGTAATGGCATCCTCTAAACCTGTAAGACAACAAAGAAAATCAATACATGTATAGAAACTGAATGATCACCTACCTGTTACACAGTAGAAAACAGATAGACAGCGAGCCATACAGAGTGGCAGATGGATGGACCCTTGATGGACAGATGCACCATCAGGGAGGGAAGGGGTATTGGCATCCTCAGAACCTAAAAGATAACAAAGAAAATTAATACAGGTTTTGAAACTGAAAGATCACTTACCTTTTACACAGTTGCAGAAAAATAGACAGTGAGGCATGGGGAATGGGGGGGTCCTGGAGTCCTGAAAGCCTGTAAGACAACAAAGTAAATCAATACATGTATAGAAACTGAATGATCACCTACCTATTAGACAGTAGTAAACAGATAGACAGCGAGCCATACACAGTGGCAGATGGATGGAACCTTGATGGACAGATGCACCATGAGGGAGGGAAGGGGTAATGGCATCCTCTAAACCTGTAAGACAACAAAGAAAATCAATACATGTATAGAAACTGAATGATCACCCACCTGTTACATAGTAGAAAACAGATAGACAGCGAGCCATACACAGTGGCAGATGGATGGAACCTTGATGGACAGATGCACCATCAGGGAGGGAAGGGGTAATGGCATCCTCTAAACCTGGAAGAGAACAAAGAAAATAAATACCTGTATAGAAACTGAAAGATCACTTACCTTTAACACAGTTGCAGAACAATACACAGTGAGCCAGACACAGCTGCAGACGGACAGATTGATGGAGGCTTGATTTACGGTCAGCGAGGGAGGGGCTCAGAAGGTCCTAAACCTGTAAGACAAAAAAAAGTCAATACATATATAGAAATTGAATGAGGAACTAACTCTTACACACTTGCAGTAGGATAAATATCGAGTCATACTAATAGTTGCAATGGACAGACAATTCTTTGATGGATCCACCATTAGGAAGGAGGGGGGGGTCCTGGAGTCCTGAAAGCCTGTAAGACAACAAAGAAAGTCAATACATGTATAGAAACTGCATGATCACCTACCTGTTAGACAGTAGAAAACAGATAGACAGCGAGCCATACACAGTGACAGATGGATGGACCCTTGATGGACAGATGCACCATCAGGGAGGGAATGGGTAATGGCATCCTATAAACCTGTAAGAAAACAAAGAAAATCAATACTTGTATAGAAACTGAATGATCACCTACCTGTTAGACAGTAGCAAACAGATAGACAGCGAGCCATACACAGTGGTAGATGGATGGAACCTTGATGGACAGATGCACCATGAGGGAGGGAAGGGGTAATGGCATCCTCTAAACCTGTAAGACAACAAAGAAAATCAATACATGTAAAGAAACTGAATGATCACCTACCTGTTAGTCAGTAGCAAACAGATCGACAGCGAGCCATACACAGTTGCAGATGGATGGAACCTTGATGGACAGATACACCATCAGGGAGGGAAGGGGTAATGGCATCCTCTAAGCCTGGAAGAGAATAAAGAAAATCAATACATGTATAGAAACTGAATGATCACCTACTTGTTAGACTGTAGCAAACAGATTGACAGAGAGCCGTACAAAGTGGTAGATGGATTAAACCTTGATGGACAGATGTACCATCAGGGAGGGAAGGGGTAATGGCATCCTCGGAACCTGAAAGACAACAAAAAAAATCAATACATGTATAGAAACTGAATGATCACCTACCTGTTAGACAGTAGGAAACAGATAGACAACGAGCCGAACACAGTGACAGATGGATGGACCCTTGATGGACAGATGCACCATCAGGGAGGGAAGGGGTAATGGCATCCTCTAAACCTGTAAGACAACAAAGAAAATCATTACATGTATAGAAACTGAATGATCACCTACCTGTTAGACAGTAGCAAACAGATTGACAGCGAGCCGTACAAAGTGGTAGATGGATTAAACCTTCATGGACAGATGCACCATCAAGGAGGGAAGGGGTAATGGCATCCTCTAAACCTGTAGGACAACAAAGAAAATCAATACATGTATTGAAACTGAATGATCACCTACCTGTTAAACAGTAGCAAACAGATAGACAGCGAGCCATACACAGTGGCAGAAGGATGGAACCTTGATGGACAGATGCACCATCAGGGAGGGAAGGGGTAATGGCATCCTCTAAACCTGGAAGAGAATAAAGAAAATCAATACATGTATAGAAACTGAATGATCACCTACCTGTTAGACAGTAGCAAACAGATTGACAGCGAGCCGTACAAAGTGGTAGATGGATTAAACCTTGATGGACAGATGCACCATCAGGGAGGGAAAGGGTAATGGCATCCTCGGAACCTGAAAGACAACGAAGAAAATCAATACATGTATAGAAACTGAATGATCACCTACTTGTTAGACAGTAGCAAACCGATTGACAGAGAGCCGTACAAAGTGGTAGATGGATTAAACCTTGATGGACAGATGTACCATCAGGGAGGGAAGGGGTAATGGCATCCTCGGAACCTGAAAGACAACAAAGAAAATCAATACATGTATAGAAACTGAATGATCACCTACCTGTTAGTCAGTAGCAAACAGATCGACAGCGAGCCATACACAGTTGTAGATGGATGGACCCTTGATGGACAGATGCACCATTAGGGAGGGAAAGGGGTAATGGCATCCTCTAAACCTGTAAGACAACAAAGAAAATCAATACATGTATAGAAACTGAATGATCACCTACCTGTTACACAGTAGAAAACAGATAGACAGCGAGCCATACAGAGTGGCAGATGGATGGAACCTTGATGGAAAGATGCACCATCAGGGAGGGAAGGGGTAATGGCATCCTCTAAACCTGGAAGAGAACAAAGAAAAAAAATACCTGTATAGAAACTGAAAGATCACTTACCTTTAACACAGTTGCAGAACAATACACAGTGAGCCAGACATAGCTGCAGACGGACAGATTGATGGAGGCTTGATTTACAGTCAGCGAGGGAGGGGCTCAGAAGGTCCGAAACCTATAAGACAAAAAAAAGTCAATACATATATAGAAATTGAATGAAGAACTAACTCTTACACACTTGCAGTAGGATAAATATCGAGTCATACAAATAGTTGCAATGGACAGACAATTCTTTGATGGATCCACCATTAGGAAGGAGGGGGGGGTCCTGGAGTCCGGAAAGCCTGTAAGACAACAAAGAAAGTCAATACATGTATAGAAACTGAATGATCACCTACCTGTTAGACAGTAGAAAACAGATAGACAGCGAGCCGTACACAGTGACAGATGGATGGACCCTTGATGGACAGATGCACCATCAGGGAGGGAATGGGTAAAGGCATCCTATAAACCTGTAAGACAACAAAGAAAATCAATACAAATATAGAAACTGAATGATCACCTACCTGTTAGACAGTAGAAAACAGATAGACAACGAGCCGTACACAGTGACAGATGGATGGAACCTTGATGGACAGATGCACCATCAGGGAAGGAAGGGGTAATGGCATCCTTTAAACCTGTAAGACAACAAAGAAAATAAATACATGTATAGAAACTGAATGATCACCTACCTGTTAGACAGTAGAAAACATAGACAGCGAGCCATACACAGTGGCAGATGGATGGAACCTTGATGGACAGATGCACCATCAGGGAGGGAAGGGGTAATGGCATCCTCGGAACCTGAAAGACAACAAAGACAGTCAATACAGGTTTTGAAACTGAAAGATCACTTACCTTTTACACAGTTGCAGAACAATAGACAGTGAGCCAGACACAGCTGCAGATGGACAGATTGATGTTGGCTGAATCTACGGTCAGGGAGGGAGCGGCTCAGAAGGTCCTAAACCTGTAAGACAAAAAAAAACGTCAATACATGTATAGAAACTGAATGATGAACTAACTTTTACACACTTGCAGTCAGAAAGATCGAGTCACACAAATAGTTGCAATGGACAGACACTTGTTTGATGGATCAACCATTAGGAAAGAGGAGGGGGGGGTCCTGGAGTCCTGAAAGTCTGTAAGACAACAAAGAAAGTCAATACATGCACAGAAACTGAATGATCACCTACCTGTTAGACAGTAGCAAACAGATAGACAACGAGCCGTACACAGTGACAGATGGATGGACCCTTGATGGACAGATGCACCATCAGGGAGGGAATGGGTAATGGCATCCTCTAAACCTGTAAGACAAGAAAAAAAAATAAATACATGTATAGAAACTGAATGATCACCTACCTGTTAGATAGGGGCAGACAGACAGACAGCGAGCCGTACACAGTGGCAGATGGATGGAACCTTGATGGACAGATGCACCATCAGGGAGGGAAGGGGTAATGGCATCTTCGGAACCTGAAACACAACAAAAACAGTCAATACAAGTTTTGAAACTGAAAGATCACTTACCTTTTACACAGTTGCAGAACAATAGACAGTGAGGCAGACACAGCTGCAGACGGACAGATTGATGGAGGCTGGATCTATGGTCAGCGAGGGAGGGGCTCAGATGGTCCTAAACCTGTAAGACAAAAAAAAGTCAATACATGTGTAGAAACTGAATGATGAACTAACTCTTACAGACTTGCAATCGGATAGATATCGAGTTACACAAATAGTTGCAATAAACAGACCCTTGTTTGATGGATACACCATTAGGAAGGAGGGGGGGGGTCCTGGAGTCCTGAAAGCCTGTAAAAAAACAAATAAAGTCAATACATGTATAGAAACTGAATGATCACCTACCTGTTAGACAGTAGCAAAAAGATAGACAACGAGCCGTACACAGTGACACATGGATGGACCCTTGATGGACAGATGCACCATCAGGGAGGGAAGGGGTAATGGCATCCTCGGAACCTGAAAAATAACAAAGACAATCAATACAGGTTTTGAAACTGAAATATCACTTACCTTTTACACAGTTGCAGAACAATAGACAGTGAGCCAGACACAGCTGCAGATGGACAGATTGATGGTGGTTGAATCTACGGCCAGGGAGGGAGGGGCTCTGAAAGTCCTAAACCTGTAAGACAAAAAAAAAAACGTCAATACATGTATAGAAACTGAATGATGAACTAACTTTTACACACTTGCAGTCAGAAAGATCGAGTCACACAAATAGTTGCAATGGACAGACACTTGTTTGATGGATCCACCATTAGGAAGGAGGGGTGGGGGTGGTCCTGGAGTCCTGAAAGCCTGTAAAACAACAAAGAAAATCAATACATGTATAGAAACTGAATGATCACCTACCTGTTAGACAGAAGAAAAAAGATAGACAGCGAGCCGTACACAGTGACAGATGGATGGACCCTTGATGGAAAGATGCACCATCAGGGAGGGAATGGGTAATGGCATCCTCTAAACCTGTAAGACAACAAAAAAAAAAAATACATGTATAGAAACTGAATGATCACCTACCTGTTAGACAGGTGCAGACAGACAGACAGCGAGC
Organism: Salminus brasiliensis; assembly: GCF_030463535.1. Lineage (NCBI taxonomy): Eukaryota > Metazoa > Chordata > Actinopteri > Characiformes > Bryconidae > Salminus > Salminus brasiliensis. Next base: position 19,918,168 of record NC_132898.1, on the reverse strand, counting down.
CGTACACAGTGGCAGATGGATGGAACCTTGATGGACAGATACACCATCAGGGAGGGAAGGGGTAATGGCATCCTCTAAACCTGTAAGACAACAAAGAAAATCAATACATGTATAGAAACTGAATGATCACCTACCTGTTAGTCAATAGCAAACAGATCAACAGCGAGCCATACACAGTTGCAGATGGATGGACCCTTGACGGACAGATGCACCTTCAGGGAAGGAAGGGGTAATGGCATCCTCTAAACCTATAAGACAACAAAGAAAATCAATACATGTATAGAAACTGAATGATCACCTACAAATTAGACAGTAAAAAACAGATAGACAGCGAGCCGTACACAGTGACAGATGGATGGACCCTTGATTGACAGATGCACCATCAGGGAGGGAAGGGGGGGGGTCCTGGAGTCCTGAAAGCCTGTAAGACAACAAAGAAAGTCAATACATGTTTAGAAACTGAATGATCACCTACCTGTTAGACAGTAGAAAAAAGATAGACAACGAGCCATACACAGTGACGGATGGACCCTTGACGGACAGATGCACCATCAGGGAGGGAAGGGGTAATGGCATCCTCTAAACCTGTAAGACAACAAAGAAAATCAATACATGTATAGAAACTGAATGATCACCTACCTGTTAGAAAGTAGAAAACAGATAGACAACGAGTCGTACACAGTGACAGATGGATGGACCCTTGACGGACAGATGCACCATCAGGGATGGAAGGGGTAATGGCATCATCTAAACCTATAAGACAACAAAGAAAATCAATACATGTATAGAAACTGAATGATCACCTATCAATTAGACAGTAGAAAACAGATAGACAGCGAGCCGTACACAGTGACAGATGGATGGACCCATGATTGACAGATGCAACATCAGGGAGGGAAGGGGGGGGGGGTCCTGGAGTCCTGAAAGCCTGTAAGACAACAAAGAAAGTCAATACATGTTTAGAAACTGAATGATCACCTACCTGTTAGACAGGTGCAGACAGACAGACAGCGAGCCGTACACAGTCGCAGATGGATGGAACCTTGATGGACAGATGCACCATCAGGGAGGGAAGGGGTAATGGCATCCTCTAAACCTGTAAGACAACAAAAAAAAAAAATACATGTAAAGAAACTGAATGATCACCTACCTGTTAGACAGGTGCAGACAGACAGACAGCGAGCCGTACACAGTCGCAGATGGATGGAACCTTGATGGACAGATGCACCATCAGGGAGGGAAGGGGTAATGGCATCCTCTAAACCTGTAAGACAACAAAGAAAATCAATACATGTATAGAAACTGAATGATCACCTACCTGTTAGACAGTAGAAAACAGATAGACAACGAGCCATACACAGTGGCAGATGGATGGAACCTTGATGGACAGATGCACCATCAGGGAGGGAAGGGGTAATGGCATCCTCTAAACCTGGAAGAGAACAAAGAAAGTCAATACATGTTTAGAAACTGAATGATCACCTACCTGTTAGACAGCAGCAAACAGATAGACAGCGAGCCGTACACAGTGACAGATGGATGGACCCTTGACGGACAGATGCACCATCAGGGAGGGAAGGGGTAATGGCATCCTCTAAACCTGTAAGACAACAAAGAAAATCAATACATGTATAGAAACTGAATGATCACCTACCTGTTAGACAGTAGCAAACAGATAGACAGCGAGCCGTACACAGTTGCAGATGGATGGACCCTTGATGGACAGATGCACCATCAGGGAGGGAAGGGGTATTGGCATCCTCAGAACCTAAAAGATAAAGAAAATTAAAACAGGGTTTGAAACTGAAAGATCACTTACCTTTTACACAGTTGCAGAACAATAGACAGTGAGGCATGGGGAATGGGGGGGTCCTGGAGTCCAGAAAGCCTGTAAGACAACAAAGAAAGTCAATACATGTTTAGAAACTGAAAGATCACTTACCTTTAACACAGTTGCAGAACAATAGACAGTGAGCCAGACACAGCTGCAGACGGACAGATTGATGGAGGCTTGATTTACGGTCAGCGAGGGAGGGGCTCAGAAGGTCCTAAACCTGTAAGACAAAAAAAAGTCAATACATATATAGAAATTGAATGATGAACTAACTCTTACACACTTGCAGTAGGATAAATATCGAGTCACACAAATAGTTGCAATGGACAGACACTTCTTTGATGGATCCACCATTAGGAATGAGGGGGGGGTCCTGGAGTCCTGAAAGCCTGTAAGACAACAAAGAAAATCAATACATGTATAGAAACTGAATGATCACCTACCTGTTAGACAGTAGAAAACAGATAGACAGCGAGCCGTACACAGTGACAGATGGATGGACCCTTGATGGACAGATGCACCATCAGGGAGGGAATGGGTAATGGCATCCTCTAAACCTGTAAGACAAGAAAAAAAAATAAATACATGTATAGAAACTGAATGATCACCTACCTGTTAGATAGGGGCAGACAGACAGACAGCGAGCCGTACACAGTGGCAGATGGATGGAACCTTGATGGACAGATGCACAATCAGGGAGGGAAGGGGTAATGGCATCCTCTAAACCTGTAAGACCAGAAAAAAAAATAAATGCATGTATAGAAACTGAATGATCACCTACCTGTTAGACAGTAGCAAACAGATTGACAACGAGCCGTACACAGTGGCAGATGGATTAAACCTTGATGGACAGATGCACCATCAGGGAGGGAAGGGGTAATGGCATCTTCGGAACCTGAAACACAACAAAAACAGTCAATACAAGTTTTGAAACTGAAAGATCACTTACCTTTTACACAGTTGCAGAACAATAGACAGTGAGGCAGACACAGCTGCAGACGGACAGATTGATGGAGGCTGGATCTACGGTCAGCGAGGGAGGGGCTCAGAAGGTCCTAAACCTGTAAGACAAAAAAAAGTCAATACATGTGTAGAAACTGAATGATCACCTACCTGTTAGACAGTAGCAAAAAGATAGACAACGAGCCATACACAGTGACACATGGATGGACCCTTGATGGACAGATGCACCATCAGGGTGGGAAGGGGTAATGGCATCCTCTAAACCTTTAAGACAAAAAAGAAAATCAATACATGTATAGAAACTGAATGATCACCTACCTGTTAGACAGTAGCAAACAGATAGACAGCGAGCCATACACAGTGGCAGATGGATGGAACCTTAATGGACAGATGCACCATCAGGAAGGGAAGGAGTATTGGAATCCTCAGAACCTAAAAGATAACAAAGACAATCAATACAGGTTTTGAAACTGAAATATCACTTACCTTTTACACAGTTGCAGAACAATAGACAGTGAGCCAGACACAGCTGCAGATGGACAGATTGATGGTGGCTGAATCTACGGTCAGGGAGGGAGGGGCTCTGAAGGTCCTAAACTTGTAAGACAAAAAAAAACAAAAAACGTCAATACATTTATAGAAACTAAATGATCACCTACCTGTTAGAAAGTAGCAAAAAGATTGACAGCGAGCCGTACACAGTGGCAGATGGATTAAACCTTGATGGACAGATGCACCATCAGGGAGGGAAGGGGTAATGGCATCCTCTAAACCTATAAGAGAACAAAGAAAATCAATACATGTATAGAAACTGAATGATAAACTAACTCTAACACACTTGCAGTAAGAAAGATCGAGTTACACAAATAGTTGCAATAAACAGACCCTTGTTTGATGGATACACCATTAGGAAGGAGGGGGGGGGGTCCTGGAGACCTGAAAGCCTGTAAAAAAACAAATAAAGTCAATACATGTATAGAAACTGAATGATCACCTACCTGTTAGACAGGTGCAGACAGAAAGACAGCGAGCCGTACACAGTCGCAGATGGATGGAACCTTGATGGACAGATGCACCATCAGGGAGGGAAGGGGTAATGGCATCCTCTAAAACTGTAAGACAACAAAGAAAATCAATATATGTATAGAAACTGAATGATCACCTACCTGTTAGACAGTAGAAAACAGATAGACAACGAGCCGTACACAGTGACAGATGGATGGACCCTTGACGGACAGATGCACCTTCAGGGAGGGAAGGGGTAATGGCATCCTCTAAACCTATAAGACAACAAAGAAAATCAATACATGTATAGAAACTGAATGATCACCTACCAATTAGACAGCAGAAAACAGATAGACAGCGAGCCGTACACAGTGACAGATGAATGGACCCTTGATTGACAGATGCACCATCAGGGAGGGAAGGGGGGGTGGGTCCTGGAGTCCTGAAAGCCTGTAAGACAACAAAGAAAGTCAATACATGTTTAGAAACTGAATGATCACCTACCTGTTAGATAGTAGAAAACAGATAGACAACGAGCCATACACAGTGATGGATGGACCCTTGACGGACAGATGCACCATCAGGGAGGGAAGGGGTAATGGCATCCTCTAAACCTGTAAGACAACAAAGAAAATCAATACATGTATAGAAACTGAATGATCACCTACCTGTTAGACAGTAGAAAACAGATAGACAACGAGCCGTACACAGTGACAGATGGATGGACCCTTGACGGACAGATGCACCTTCAGGGAAGGAAGGGGTAATGGCATCCTCTAAACCTATAAGACAACAAAGAAAATCAATACATGTATAGAAACTGAATGATCACCTACCAATTAGACAGTAAAAAACAGATAGACAGCGAGCCGTACACAGTGACAGATGGATGGACCCTTGATTGACAGATGCACCATCAGGGAGGGAAGGGGGGGGGGTCCTGCAGTCCTGAAAGCCTGTAAGACAACAAAGAAAGTCAATACATGTTTAGAAACTGAATGATCACCTACCTGTTAGACAGTAGAAAAAAGATAGACAACGAGCCATACACAGTGACGGATGGACCCTTGACGGACAGATGCACCATCAGGGAGGGAAGGGGTAATGGCATCCTCTAAACCTGTAAGACAACAAAGAAAATCAATACATGTATAGAAACTGAATGATCACCTACCTGTTAGACAGTAGAAAACAGATAGACATCGAGCCGTACACAGTGACAGATGGATGGACCCTTGACGGACAGATGCACCATCAGGGATGGAAGGGGTAATGGCATCATCTAAACCTATAAGACAACAAAGAAAATCAATACATGTATAGAAACTGAATGATCACCTATCAATTAGACAGTAGAAAACAGATAGACAGCGAGCCGTACACAGTGACAGATGGATGGACCCATGATTGACAGATGCAACATCAGGGAGGGAAGGGGGGGGGTCCTGGAGTCCTGAAAGCCTGTAAGACAACAAAGAAAGTCAATACATGTTTAGAAACTGAATGATCACCTACCTGTTAGACAGGTGCAGACAGACAGACAGCGAGCCGTACACAGTGGCAGATGGATGGAACCTTGATGGACAGATGCACCATCAGGGAGGGAAGGGGTAATGGCATCCTCTAAACCTGTAAGACAACAAAGAAAATCAATACATGTATAGAAACTGAATGATCACCTACCTATTAGAAAGTAGTAAACAGATAGACAGCGAGCCATACACAGTGGCAGATGGATGGAACCTTGATGGACAGCTGCACCATCAGGGAGGGAAGGGGTAATGGCATCCTCTAAACCTGTAAGACAACAAAGAAAATCAATACATGTATAGAAACTGAATGATCACCTACCTGTTAGACAGTAGAAAACAGATAGACAACGAGCCGTACACAGTGACAGATGGATGGACCCTTGACGTACAGATGCACCTTCAGGGAGGGAAGGGGTAATGGCATCCTCTAAACCTATAAGACAACAAAGAAAATCAATACATGTATAGAAACTGAATGATCACCTACCAATTAGACAGTAGAAAACAGATAGACAGCGAGCCGTACACAGTGACAGATGAATGGACCCTTGATTGACAGATGCACCATCAGGGAGGGAAGGGGGGGTGGGTCCTGGAGTCCTGAAAGCCTGTAAGACAACAAAGAAAGTCAATACATGTTTAGAAACTGAATGATCACCTACCTGTTAGACAGTAGCAAACAGATAGACAGCGAGCCGTACACAGTGACAGATGGATGTACCCTTGATGAACAGTTGCACCATCAGGGAGGGAATGGGTAATGGCATCCTATAAACCTGTAAGAAAACAAAGAAAATCAATACATGTATAGAAACTGAATGATCACCTACCTGTTAGACAGTAGCAAACAGATAGACAGCGAGCCATACACAGTGGCAGATGGATGGAACCTTGATGGACAGATGCACCATCAGGAAGGGAAGGGGTATTGGCATCCTCAGAACCTAAAAGATAACAAAGACAATCAATACAGGTTTTGAAACTGAAATATCACTTACCTTTTACACAGTTGCAGAACAATAGACAGTGAGGCAGACACAGCTGCAGACGGACAGATTGATGGAGGCTGGATCTACGGTCAGCGAGGGAGGGGCTCAGAAGGTCCTAAACCTGTAAGACAAAAAAAAGTCAATACATGTGTAGAAACTGAATGATGAACTAACTATTACACACTTGCAATCGGATAGATATCGAGTTACACAAATAGTTGCAAAAAACAGACCCTTGTTTGATGGATACACCATTAGGAAGGAGGGGGGGGGGGTCCTGGAGTCCTGAAAGCCTGTAAAAAAACAAATAAAGTCAATACATGTATAGAAACTGAATGATCACCTACCTGTTAGACAGTAGCAAACAGATAGACAGCGAGCCGTACACAGTGACAGATGGATGGACCCTTGACGGACAGATGCACCATCAGGGAGGGAAGGGGTAATGGCATCCTCTAAACCTGTAAGACAACAAAAAAAAATAAATACATGTAAAGAAACTGAATGATCACCTACCTGTTAGACAGGTGCAGACAGACAGACAGCGAGCCGTACACAGTCGCAGATGGATGGAACCTTGATGGACAGATGCACCATCAGGGAGGGAAGGGGTAATGGCATCCTCTAAAACTGTAAGACAACAAAGAAAATCAATATATGTATAGAAACTGAATGATCACCTACCTGTTAGACAGTAGCAAACAGATAGATAGCGAGCCGTACACAGTGACAGATGGATGGACCCTTGACGGACAGATGCACCATCAGGGAGGGAAGGGGGGGGGGTCCTGGAGTCCTGAAAGCCTGTAAGACAACAAAGAAAGTCAATACATGTTTAGAAACTGAATGATCACCTACCTGTTAGACAGTAGAAAACAGATAGACAACGAGCCATACACAGTGACGGATGGACCCTTGACGGACAGATGCACCATCAGGGAGGGAAGGGGTAATGGCATCCTCTAAACCTGTAAGACAACAAAGAAAATCAATACATGTATAGAAACTGAATGATCACCTACCTGTTAGACAGTAGAAAACAGATAGACAACGAGCCGTATACAGTGACAGATGGATGGACCCTTGACGGACAGATGCACCATCAGGGATGGAAGGGGTAATGGCATCATCTAAACCTATAAGACAACAAAGAAAATCAATACATGTATAGAAACTGAATGATCACCTACCAATTAGACAGTAGAAAACAGATAGACAGCGAGCCGTACACAGTGACAGATGGATGGACCCATGATTGACAGATGCAACATCAGGGAGGGAAGGGGGGGGGGTCCTGGAGTCCTGAAAGCCTGTAAGACAGAAAAGAAAGTCAATACATGTTTAGAAACTGAATGATCACCTACCTGTTAGACAGGTGCAGACAGACAGACAGCGAGCCGTACACAGTCGCAGATGGATGGAACCTTGATGGACAGATGCACCATCAGGGAGGGAAGGGGTAATGGCATCCTCTAAACCTGTAAGACAACAAAGAAAATCAATACATGTATAGAAACTGAATGATCACCTACCTATTAGAAAGTAGTAAACAGATAGACAGCGAGCCATACACAGTGGCAGATGGATGGAACCTTGATGGACAGCTGCACCATCAGGGAGGGAAGGGGTAATGGCATCCTCTAAACCTGTAAGACAACAAAGAAAATCAATACATGTATAGAAACTGAATGATCACCTACCTGTTAGACAGTAGAAAACAGATAGACAACGAGCCGTACACAGTGACAGATGGATGGACCCTTGATGGACAGATGCACCATCAGGGAGGGAATGGGTAATGGCATCCTATAAACCTGTAAGACAACAAAGAAAATCAATACATGTATAGAAACTTAATGATCACCTACCTGTTAGAGAGTAGCAAACAGATAGACAGCGAGCCGTACACAGTGACAGATGGATGGACCCTTGATGGACAGTTGCACCATCAGGGAGGGAATGGGTAATGGCATCCTATAAACCTGTAAGAAAACAAAGAAAATCAATACATGTATAGAAACTGAATGATCACCTACTTGTTAGACAGTAGCAAACAGATAGACAGCGAGCCGTACACAGTGACAGATGGATGGACCCTTGATTGACAGATGCACCATCAGGGAGGGAAGGGGGGGGTCCTGGAGTCCTGAAAGCCTGTAAGACAACAAAGAAAGACAATACATGTTTAGAAACTGAATGATCACCTACCTGTTAGACAGTAGCAAACAGATAGCCACGAGCCGTACACAGTGACAGATGGATGGACCCTTGATGGACAGATGCACCATTAGGGAGGGAATTGGTAATGGCATCCTCTAAACCTGGAAGAGAACAAATAAAATAAATACCTGTATAGAAACTGAATGATCACCTACCTGTTAGTCAGTAGCAAAGAGATAGACAGCGAGCCGTACACAGTTGCAGATGGATGGACCCTTGATGGACAGATGCACCATCAGGGAGGGAAGGGGTATTGGCATCCTCAGAACCTAAAAGATAACAAAGAAAATTAATACAGGTTTTGAAACTGAAAGATCACTTACCTTTTACACAGTTGCAGAACAATAGACAGTGAGGCATGGGGAATGGGGGGGTCCTGGAGTCCTGAAAGCCTGTAAGACAACAAAGAAAACCAATACATGTATAGAAACTGAATGATCACCTACCTGTTAGACAGTAGAAAACAGATAGACAGCGAGCCGTACACAGTGACAGATGGATGGACCCTTGATGGACAGATGCACCATCAGGAAGGGAATGGGTAATGGCATCCTCTAAACCTGTAAGACAAGAAAAAAAAATAAATACATGTATAGAAACTGAATGATCACCTACCTGTTAGACAGTAGAAAACATAGACAGCGAGCCATACACAGTGGCAGATGGATGGAACCTTGATGGACAGATGCACCATCAGGGAGGGAAGGGGTAATGGCATCCTCGGAACCTGAAAGACAACAAAGACAGTCAATACAGGTTTTGAAACTGAAAGATCACTTACCTTTTACACAGTTGCAGAACAATAGACAGTGAGCCAGACACAGCTGCAGATGGACAGATTGATGTTGGCTGAATCTACGGTCAGGGAGGGAGCGGCTCAGAAGGTCCGAAACCTGTAAGACAAAAAAAAACGTCAATACATGTATAGAAACTGAATGATGAACTAACTTTTACACACTTGCAGTCAGAAAGATCGAGTCACACAAATAGTTGCAATGGACAGACACTTGTTTGATGGATCCACCATTAGGAAAGAGGAGGGGGGGGGTCCTGGAGTCCTGAAAGTCTGTAAGACAACAAAGAAAGTCAATACATGCACAGAAACTGAATGATCACCTACCTGTTAGACAGTAGCAAACAGATAGACAACGAGCCGTACACAGTGACAGATGGATGGACCCTTGATGGACAGATGCACCATCAGGGAGGGAAGGGGTAATGGCATCCTCGGAACCTGAAAGACAACAAAGACAGTCAATACAGGTTTTGAAACTGAAAGATCACTTACCTTTTACACAGTTGCAGAACAATACACAGTGAGCCAGACACAGCTGCAGACGGACAGATTGATGGAGGCTGGATTCACGGTCAGCGAGGGAGGGGCTCAGAAGGTCCTAAACCTGTAAGACAAAAACAAGTCAATACATGAACAGAAACTGAATGATGAACTAACTCTTACACACTTGCAGTCAGATAGATATCGAGTCACACAAATAGTTACAATGGACAGACACTTGTTTCAAGGATCCACCATTAGGAAGAAGGGGGGGGGTCCTGGAGTCCTGAAAGCCTGTAAGACAACAAAGAAAGTCAATATATGTATAGAAACTGAATGATCACCTACCTGTTAGACAGTAGCAAACAGATAGACAGCGAGCCATACACAGTGGCAGAAGGATGGAACCTTGATGGACAGATGCACCATCAGGAAGGGAAGGGGTATTGGCATCCTCAGAAACTAATAGATAACAAAGACAATCGATACAGGTTTTGAAACTGAAATATCACTTACCTTTTACACAGTTGCAGAACAATAGACAATGAGCCAGACACAGCTGCAGATGGACAGATTGATGGTGGCTGAATCTACGGTCAGGGAGGGAGGGGCTCTGAAGGTCCTAAACCTGTAAGACAAAAAAAAGTCAATACATATATAGAAATTGAATGATGAACTAACTCTTACACACTTGCAGTAGGATAAATATTGAGTCACACAAATAGTTGCAATGGACAGACACTTCTTTGATGGATCCACCATTAGGAAGGAGGGGGGGTCCTGGAGTCCTGAAAGCCTGTAAGACAACAATGAAAATCAATACATGTATAGAAACTGAAAGATCACCTACCTGTTAGACAGTAGAAAACAGATAGACAGCGAGCCGGACACAGTGACAGATGGATGGACCCTTGATGGACAGATGCACCATCAGGGAGGGAATGGGTAATGGCATCCTCTAAACCTGTAAGACAAGAAAAAAAATAAATGCATGTATAGAAACTGAATGATCACCTACCTGTTAGACAGGGGCAGACAGACAGACAGCGAGCCGTACACAGTGGCAGATGGATGGAACCTTGATGGACAGATGCACCATCAGGGAGGGAAGGGGTAATGGCATCCTCTAAACCTGTAAGGCAACAAAGAAAATCAATACATGTAAAGAAACTGAATGATCACCTACCTGTTAGACAGTAGAAAACAGATAGACAACGAGCCGTACACAGTGACAGATGGATGGACCCTTGACGGACAGATGCACAATCAGGGACGGAAGGGGTAATGGCATCCTCTAAACCTATAAGACAACAAAGAAAATCAATACATGTATAGAAACTTACAAAAACACAAAAAAGACAGTCAATACAAGTTTTGAAACTGAAAGATCACTTACCTTTTACACAGTTGCAGAACAATAGACAGTGAGGCAGACACAGCTGCAGACGGACAGATTGATGGAGGCTGGATCTACGGTCAGCGAGGGAGGGGCTCAGAAGGTCCTAAACCTGTAAGACAAAAAAAAGTCAATACATGTGTAGAAACTGAATGATGAACTAACTCTTACACACTTGCAATCGGATAGATATTGAGTTACACAAATAGTTGCAATAAACAGACCCTTGTTTGATGGATACACCATTAGGAAGGGGGGGGGGGGTCCTGGAGTCCTGAAAGCCTGTAAAAAAACAAATAAAGTCAATACATGTATAGAAACTGAATGATCACCTACCTGTTCGACAGTAGCAAAAAGATAGACAACGAGCCGTACACAGTGACACATGGATGGACCCTTGATGGACAGATGCACCATCAGGGTGGGAAAGGGTAATGGCATCCTCTAAACCTTTAAGACAAAAAAGAAAATCAATACATGTATAGAAACTGAATGATCACCTACCTGTTAGATAGTAGCAAACAGATAGACAGCGAGCCATACACAGTGGCAGATGGATGGAACCTTGATGGACAGATGCACCATCAGGAAGGGAAGGAGTATTGGCATCCTCAGAACCTAAAAGATAACAAAGACAATCAATACAGGTTTTGAAACTGAAATATCACTTACCTTTTACACAGTTGCAGAACAATAGACAGTGAGCCAGACACAGCTGCAGATGGACAGATTGATGGTGGCTGAATCTACGGTCAGGGAGGGAGGGGCTCTGAAGGTCCTAAACTTGTAAGACAAAAAAAAACAAAAAACGTCAATACATTTATAGAAACTGAATGATCACCTACCTGTTAGATAGTAGCAAACAGATAGACAGCGAGCTGTACACAGTGACAGATGGATGGACCCTTGACGGACAGATGCACCATCAGGGAGGGAATGGGTAATGGCATCCTCTAAACTTGTAAGACAACAAAGAAAATCAATACATGTATAGAATCTGAATGATCACCTACCTGTTTGACAGGTGCAGACAGATAGACAGCGAGCCGTACACAGTGGCAGATGGATGGAACCTTGATGGACAGATGCACCATCAGAGAGGGAGGGGTAATGGCATCCTCTACACCTGTAAAACAACAAAGAAAATCTATAAATGTATAGAAACTGAATGATGAACTAACTCTTACACACTTGCAGTCAGAAAGATCGAGTCACACAAATAGTTGCAATGGACAGAGACTTGTTTAATGGATCCACCATTAGGAAGGAGGGGGGGGGTCCTGGAGTCCTGAAAGCCTGTACAACAACAAAGAAAGTCAATACAGGTATAGAAACTGAATGATCACCTACCTGTTAGACAGTAGCAAACAAACAGACAGCGAGCCCTACACAGTTGCAGATGGATGGACCCTTGATGGACAGATGCACCATCAGGAAGGGAAGGGGTATTGGCATCCTCAGAACCTGAAAGATAACTAAGACAATCAATACAGGTTTTGAAACTAAAAGATCTCTTACCTTTTACACAGTTGCAGAACAATAGACAGTGAGCCAGACACAGCTGCAGATGGACAGATTGATGGTGGCTGGATCTACGGTCAGAGAGGGAGGGGCTCAGAAGGTCCTAAACCTGTAAGATAAATAAAAAAAGTCAATACATGTATAGAAACTGAATGATGAACTAACTCTTACACTTGCAATCAGATAGATATCGTGTCAAAAAATAGTTGCAATGGACAGACACTTGTTTGATAGATCCACCATTAGGAAGGAGGGGGGGTCCTGGAGTCCTGAAAGTCTGTAAGATAACAAAGTAAGTCAATACATATATAGAAAACGAATGATCATTTACCTGTTAGACAGTAGCAAACAAACAGACAGCGAGCCGTACACAGTGACAGATGGATGGACCCTTGACGGACAGATGCACCATCAGGGAGGGAAGTTGCAATGGCATCCTCTAAACCTGTAAGACAACAAAGAAAATCAACACATGTTTAAAAACTGAATGATCACCTACCTGTTAGACGGTAGCAAACTGTTATACAGTAGCAAACAGATAGACACCGAGCCAAACAAAGTGGCAGATGGATGGACCCTTGGTGCACGGATGCAACATCAGAGAGGGAAGGGCTAATTGCATCTTCGGAACTTGAAAGACAACAAAGACAGTCAATACAGGTTTTGAAACTGAAAGATCACTTACCTTTACACAGTTTCAGAACAATAGACAGTGAGCCAGACACAGCTGCAAATGGACAGATTGATAGTGGCTGGATCTACGGTCAGGGAGGGAGGGGCTCAGAAGGACCTGAACCTGTAAGACAAAAAAAAAACAAGTCAATACATGTATAGAAACTGAATGATGACCTAACTCTTACACACTTGCAGTCAGATAGATAGCGAGTCACACACACCATTGCAATGGACAGACCCTTGTTTGTTGGATCCACCATTAGGAAGGAGGAGGGTGGGGTCCTGGGGTCCTGAAAGCCTGTAAGACAACAAAGAAATAGAGAACTTGTAAGACAAAAAAGAAAGTCAATACATGTTTAGAAACTGGTTGATTGTTTAAATGATCATTCACCTCTTATACACTGTCATACAAATACAGTTGCAGATGGAAAGAGGCTTGTTGGCCGGGTTTGAACAAGTTAAAGTTTATTGAGGTTCCTGCTGGAACAGCCTGACAAACGTGTGTTGCAGTAATCTAACCGTGAGTTTAAGTGTGTACTAGCTTTTCTGCATCTTGTAGAGATAAGGAATTTCTTAGTTTGCCAATGTAGAAAATCTGTTCTATGTATTTAGCTATATGTTGCTCAAATGATAGATCTGAATCAAATAAGACACCAAGATTTGTAGATGCTTAACCTGGAATAATGGAAAAAACAGCCAAGTCTAACATTTAGTATGAGTTTACTTCTAGTGTCTTTTGGACCCAAAAAGAGAACCTCTGTTTTGTTACTTTTAAGAAGAACAAAGTCATTTGGCATCCAGAGTACATCCTTCACACAGTCCTCAATTTTCTTTAATCTAGAGTTACCATCAGGTTTGGCTGATATATAGAGCTGTGTCATCTGCATCTGAAAGTTAACATCATGTCTGCTTATAACTGCCCAGTGGTAACATCTATAATGTAAATAATATATGCCCTTAAATAGAGCATTGTGGAACTCCAAATCAGACTTCTCTGTAATTTAGAAATACTGACTGATAGGGTTCGTTTAGATATGATTTGAACCACAATAGGGCTGTTCCTGTGATTCCAACCATGTTCTCTAATCTTTCTAAGAGAATAGTGTTATCTATAGTGTCAAAGGCTAAACTGAGGGTGAGTAGGGCTACATAGCAAGAGGCAAGAAAGAGATCGTTTGTAATCTTCACTTGGGCTATCTGAATCCAGATTGGAATTTCTCATACATTTCATTTTTACTCAGGTATAAGCAGAGTTGTTGAGCCACAGCATTTTCTAATATCTTGGACAGAAATGTTAAGCTTGAGATGGGTCTGTAATTGACAGTACACTAGGATCAAGATTTAGTTTCTTAATCAAAGGTTTTATAACAGCAAATTTAAGGGATTTGGGTACATGGTCTTAGGTAAGGGATGCATTTACTATTGTTAAAGGAGGTCTGATTATAATTGGGAGTAATTCTCACAGTATTTTAGAGGGAATCGGGTCGAGTGTACAGGTTGTAAAATTTATTGAGGAAATACTTTTTTGTTAGTTCTGGCTGTGGAAGTGTGTAGAAGACATCCAGCCTTTATTCTACAACTAATTTATATTCTAAATCAGCTACACCGGGTGACAGCCATGTTTAATTTAATAAGGAGTGTTGGATTTGTTGTCAAATATTTTCTATTTTATTATTAAAATAGTCCATAAAATATTACTGGTTAAAGTAGTAGGGATCTGGGGTTGAGAATTTGCCCAACATACCTGACTTGGGTTGTATATTTAACAGTCTAAATTTAAATTTATTTGTGGAAGTTACTTGTACTGGTAAGATTTGATACATATGGTTCCTTTTTTTCCCCCTAAGATTGTTAAAACCAATTTTCTGTTCTCTATATATGCTCGATACTGCAGGGTTTGTTTGAAATGTGAGCAAGTGATACTAATATTACTTTTTTAATACAAGAAAAAGAGAAGAAAGGGCAGAACAAATGGTTTGAATGCAGTAAATTATCACTTACCTGACAGATCTCAGGCAGCACAGGTGTAGCCTTTCTCGGTGGTAGAGGACAGAACGTCAAACCTGCAGTCAGCAGTGGAGCGTGAAGAGTCAGCTGAACGGCTTGCTTCCTCGATCCTGGCGTCTGTTTTCTTCCAAACGGTGTCTGAAATTTAGTGTACTAGAGGTCTTCCAGGCATTCCAGCATTGCCCTTAGGGCCCTATATTTAATAGGGTCTTACAATAAAATCTCCAACAATGAGAACACCGTCTGCAGTAGTTGCCCTCTCTGCTGGAGCATGCAGAGCCATAGACAAAGTCGATAAAGGCCCAGTTGCTTCAGGGTTGAACAATATCTCTCTCGGTAAATCGCTCAAAGAAAAAAAATAAAAATAAACATCAGCTCCCACCTTAGGCCTTCCACTTCCTTTTTGTTTTTCTTTTTTCTGGCCCAGGGAGAAAGGGAATTGCGCAATATGCAGAGGTGGTCAGAGTTAGGGGAACTGTCAATAATAGGTGCCTTCCTCAAACTTTTCCACATCTGTTGAAGAAAAAATGAAGAAAAACTTGTTAACTTGTTTACTGTGAATGCAGTGTCTTGTCTGCTAATGTTACTGAACATGTATACATTACTCTGTATTTAAATTAATTATTAAATTATTATTAAAAATTAATTAGAACATTTTTGTGTAGGATGTAAGCTAATTACAAATAATGCTAATGATAGTGGGTACGATACACACTCAGCACCAGATGCTTCATCATTCCGTATGCTGCACTAAGGTGGTGGTATGGGGGCCCCAAAATGAAAATCTGCTCAGAGCGCAATAAAGTCCTGGGCTGGCCCTGGTCACGCGGATGCTTCCAGGGCCTCTCCATGGCCACCATATTCCTCGAAAGTAAACACAGAAGTTAGTTAGTAAAGCAAACTAATGTAAAGTAAGACACACAGCAGACAGCACAAGATCATAGTTTTATCAAGGATAAAACTATGATAAACAAGCCAAAGCTAATATTACAGAATATAAAAGAAATGACTTGGAGGTAGTCACATGAGATTGACAAGCAGTGTGGCTGGTTGGGAGAAGTTGTCCCATTAACTTAAATCCTAACTAATCTGAATATTTATCCTTTTCAGCTATTTGTCTGTTATGTATTTCATTATCAAACTTTCTACTGTTCGAAACCGTTCATCCATAAGAACGTCTTCATCTTTAAAAAATTTTAAGCCTTCATGAGGGAAGGGGCAGTTGCTACCGAACCAGGTGATGCTAGCCCGAAATGGGACAGAATGCTAATTTGGAAAACATCCTTGACGAAGTGAGTAGAATGAGAAGATGGGAAGACTCCACTCAACAACTGGTAAATGGCCACGAGCTGCATGGCAAGTGCATAGATAATCTGTAGAGCTGTGTGGAAGATCTGGAAAATAGGAGCCACCACAATAAAGTCAGATTGTTTGGGCTTAAAAGAGGGCATTGAAGAGGAGAACTTGATTGTATGCATTGAAAAGATACTGTCAGAAGGCCTGCACATGCACATTAACAACAAATTTGAAATTGAAAGAGCACACTGCTCTCCCGGATCTCATCCGCATGAAGACCATCTTCAGAGATTCATCCTGATAAAGTTTCTGCATTCAACCGCAAGAGATAATGTCTTAAAAAGCAACCCTAAAGCATCAGCAGTTACTGATGGGGAATAAACTAAAAAACATCCACTAGCACAAGGGGACTGAGAGGTAGTAGACGTCTCAGACATTCCACTGACCCAAGTTAAGTTCTCTCCTTTTTGTTCTTCCTTTTTTCTCTTTGTTGTTAGTTTTGTGGACATGAATTTAACAAGAAGAGAATCCTCAGCTGGCTGCTGGAGACATTTTTCTGTTCATGTTCTCTCCTCTGCTGTGGAGAAAAGATTTTTGTTGGCCTGTTTGGCTATGTTGGTTAATTTTAGAATTACATGTATCCTAATAATGTTCAGTGGTACAAAAGCAGTAGCCTATATTTTGAAAGTAGGAAGGTCAGATGGCATGGGACAATTGCTATGCAATCTTTTATTTCAGTTTTGTTATCTTATAATATGAATGGCAAATAGTGCTTATGTTAAGGTAGTTTCCTGGAATATTAATGGCTCTTATAGAGTTCTTATTTTGGTCCATAGGAGGTTGAACTTTTCTTTGCTGAAAGAGTATAAGGATAGTAATGGTAGATTTATTTATAAAGAAGCCAGTATAAATGGGGGGGGGGGGGGTAAATAACACTATGTAATATCTATTACTGTCATGGAGTTTATATATTGGTTAATGCCCAAGGACAAATGATTTTGGCAGGACTTTAATCAGGTCTTAGATGGGATATTAGATCAAAGTAAATAATCAGGTACCTCAACGCTAAAGGACAGAGCTGCCATTCACATGCGGATGGAGGACAATGACCTGCCCAATAATTGACTTTATTTTGATCTCAGAGTCTAACCAATACTATCACTGGTAGCACTATCAACGCTATTTCCGTGTCAGACCATGCATCTGTTGAGCTTTGTGTGAATATACATTCAGACAGGTTTAGAAGAGGTAGATGGAGAATGAACACATCTCTACTACAGGAGGAGTTATTTTCTTAAGAACTTGCAGAGCACCTATCCTCATTTTAATTTGGGTAGCACAGACAGCATAGCAATGGTTTGGGAGGCATCTAAAGTGTACATTGGGGTAAAAGGATTGCACAGACTTCGGAATGGGAAAAATAGCTCAATTAGAGTATTAAAACATTGGCAGCAGAACTAAATAGCATGGAAAAAAAGTTGGCCAGATATTACTCTAAAAGCATATTTAAAAACATTTGTGATCATCATTCAGCAATCATTTTTATGAGTCAGAAGAAAAACTGACAGACTTTTGACCAGACAGTTAAAAGAACAATGCTCTGTCCACATCATTCCAGCAATAAGAGCAGGGGGTTCTCTTATAACATCTTCCAAGGGTATTAATGGGGTCTTTAAAGAATTCTATGAGAACCTGTATAGATCATCTGGTGCTTTACTAGAGCTATTAGCCCCAGATTTTTTTCTCAAACATAAATCTTCCAAAGTTATCTTCTGATCAAGCATCTATTCTTGATGCACCAATAACCTAAGAAGAGGTTAAAACAGGGGCATGAAAACAGGGAAATCACCAGGAACGAATGGGTTTCCGGTGGAGTACTATAAAGAATATATAGATATAATTACTCCAATACTGACAAATGTGTTTCAGGAGCCTTTTTAAAGAGGCTCACTTCCACCATCTCTTAAAAAACACTCCTCACTCTGATACCTTAGAAAGGAAGAGATCATATGGATCCGGCTTCAGACCAATCAGCCTCATCACTGTATATAGTAAGATACTGGCTAAGGTTCAGACTGGAAACCATCTTACCACACATTATACATTCAGACCAAGTAAGCTTTAAAAAAGGGTAGGTCTTCCACTGATAATTTGAGAAGGCTCATGCACTTAATGTGGTTAAATGCCTCCTAGTCAATGTGAAATGCCAGTGGCCACTGTATCGCTTGATGCTCAGAGGGCCTTCGATATGGTCGAGTGGGACTTCTTACACTCGGCCCTGTTGAGGTTTGGTTTTGGTTCTGGTTTTGCTAAAAGGATAAAAATTATATTTGTCAAAACTGATGCTTTAGGATTGCTGTATGCCACTGCTCTTATTTACAATTGTGCTGGAACCCCTAGCAGTGGCCTTAAGAGCGAACCCTGCCATCAAAGAAGTAAACCCAGTCACTATGCACTCTCTAGAGGCCTGGGCAAAGGTTCATAAATTGCACAGGATTTCCCACTACATGTTCAACAACATTATGCATCACTCTGGTTCAACCCAGAGGTGAAGATTGGGAAGCAGAAAGTGTTTTGGAAATGGTGGCTAGACAAGGGTATACACACTGAATGATCTCTATACAGAGGAGACATTTATGTAATTTACTGAACTTGTTCAACAGTAAATGCTACACGAAAAAGGTGATTTCTGGAAATATTTACAAATTAGACATTGCATGATTAGAAAGCCTTGGTCAGTAAGATCAGCCGATCCAATGGTTAACTATCTAGATAACCATTTTAATCATAAGGCATCAATATTTTATAAAATATCAATTAAGGAAAATAAAGTAAAAAAAATTATACAATATAAAATTCTGCACTGGTATTATTGGACACATTGTAGGCTCTTTAAAATAGGACTAACAAATAGTAGTTTATGTTGGGAGTGTAAAAAAGAAATGTGAACCTTTTTTCATTTCATATGGGAATGACACATGGTTAAACCATTTTGGCACAGTATGTTTGTGTTTTTGGACACATGGGCGAGAGTAGCCCTGCCAGTCTCTCCCCACTTATGTCTCTTGGGAGATAAAACAGAAACCTCAAATCTAACAAAAGGCGTATATTCAGTTTTGATGGTGGGGATAACCTCAGCCATCAGAGTTATGGGCATGTAGAGTTAAAGGGCCTGTAGAACTGGGGATTTGGGATTATTTCAAGGATCATCTAATTTCTAACTAACAGCATGATTATAAGACTAAAACTAAGATGTTTGTATACCTTATTATTTCACTTTATAATTATTATTGAAGGATGGGTGTTTGTACAATGTGTATCAGTATGTATATCTGTACCAAATGAGTTTTTGTTTACTGTGTTAAACTACAAAAAAAAAAAAGAAATGACTAGGAGTAGCAAGTAGATAGGCAAGTAAAGACCAGGATAGACAGAAAGAGCCTTGAGGATGGACGGATGGAAAAGAGCATTGTAGAGGGACAGACAGGAAAGCAACCCACAGAATCTTACTAAACTCAGTTAACATGGCTGCGTAAATCTAACCTCCCATACCCAATCTCACCACTTTCACGGGTGGTACCATTTCCACACATTTCTAAGACAAAGATGTTGCATTTGAAAGAACAAAGATCATACAAGATAACACTCATTACAGTATAACACTTCACCGAAGTGTATCGGGTTGTCTTACTAATGAGCCAAAAACAAAAAAAAACACAAACACAGACCAGGCCACAGACAGACAGGCTAAGTCTAAGCTGCTTTGAGGTGTCACCCAGGTTTCACCGCATTGAGACTGTGTCTGTGCCCCAAATTAAACCCAAACACAGAACATTTAAATCAGCTTGTTTTATTAATTTACTTAGTGTTAAATTCTCACATTCAAATGATAACAGCACCATCTCAGACCTAAAGCATGGTCTACTTAAAATTAGATCATTAACCATGAAAGCAGTCACTGTAAATGAAATTCAGTGATCAGAAATTAGATGTCTGAAACCTGTATTAGACCTGATCAATATACAGCACTAAATGAAGCCACCCCCACAGGTTATAAATATGTACATAGCACTAGATTATCAGGCAGAGGAGGTGGAGTTTGCATAATCTACCAGAATACACTTGATATTCAAAAACACTGTAACACCTTCACTTCTTTTGAGATTCTCTACATTAATATATCAAATCCAGCCACAAATAAAAATGCATTCACACTAATTAATATTTGTAGGTTTTGCTGCAGACTTGGCAGTGTGCAGTGACAAAATTAGAATAGTAGGAGACTTTAATATTCATTTTGAAAAAGCAGACGATCCATTAACAAAGGCGCCTGCGTCGATCTTAGATTCTGTCGGCATCACACAAAACATAACTGAAACCACACATTACTGTAATCATACCCTAGATTTAGTCCTGTGTGATAGCATTGATAATCTAAATATTCTACCTCAAAGCTTAGTAACATCAGACCATTACCTAATCTCCTATGAGCTACATCTTAGGCAAAATGTTAATTTGGCCCCTTGCCACTTTCTAAAGCATGCAATAATCCAATGACCACTGTACAGTTTACTGAAAATCTCCCAGACCTATCGACCTTAGCTTACAGTCCGTCAGATTAAACATAGCTAGATAGATTAACAAACGGTCTTTAACATACCCTTCAATTAACCTTAGACAAACTGGCTCTGCTCGCACAGTGGTACAGTGATCAAACTCGTACCTTAAAACAAACAGCGCAGAAACTAGAGCCAAAATGGCGGACGACCAAACTAGAGGTGTTCCACTCTGCCTGGAAGGACAGCCTTAGTCAATATAGAAAGGGACTCATTAAATCTCTCTCAGCGTATTTGGCCTCACTGATCTAAAATTACAAAAACATTCCGAGAGTATTTTTTAGTGAGATCTCTAAACTTACTAAAAGGCAGGCAGATACTCAACCTCAGATTCCAGCTTCTTTAACCAGTAATGTTTTATGGACTATTTTAATAATAAAGTAGAAAGCATTAAACAACAAATCCAACACTCACACATTAAATCAAACATTTGACCTTAAATCTAAATTGCTTGGTGTAGCTGCTTTAGAACATAACTTAGTTGTAGAACAAAGGCTGGAAGCCTTCTACCCACTTCCACAGCCAGAACTAGAAAAAAATATTTCCTCAGCAAATTGTACAACCTGTACACTTGACCCAATTCCCTCTAAAATACTAAAAGAAATACTCCCATTATAATCAGACTTCTTTGAACAATAGTAAATTCATCCCTTAGCTTAGGGCATGTACCCAAAACCCTTAAATCAGCAGTCATAAAACCATAAAACCTAATCAAGAAACCAAATCTTCTAGTCCATCCATGAATAAGAAATTCCTATCTGGATTCAAACCCCATCGTAGCACAGAGACAGCCCTAGTGAAGATTATAAAGATCTCTTTCTTGCCTCTGCTCAAGGCTACGTATCTTTATTAGCCCTACTAGACCTCAGTGCAGCCTTTGATACAATAGTTCACACTATTCTACTAGAAAGATTAGAGAAAATGGTTGAAATCACAGGAACAGCCCTATCGTGGATCAAATCATATCTAACTGAACACTATCAGTTTGTAAAGATAAAAGATTTATCTTCAAATTACACAAAAGTAAGATATGGAGTTCCTCTATTTTACTCTGTTTTAGAACTGCTATTATTTACATTATACATGTTACCACTGGGCAGTTATAAGCAGACATGGCAATAATTTCCATTGTTATGCAGATGACATGCAGCTCTATAGATCAGCCAAACATGTTGATATTTTAGAATTTAGAGTAAAGAAAATGGAGGACTGTGTAAAGGATATGAAACTCTAGATGTCACATAACTTACTTCTTCTTAACAGTAACAAAACAGAACTTCTCCTTTTATGTCCAAAAGACACTAGAAATAAACTATTTTTATTTAGACTTAATGTTAGACTTGGCTGAGTTTTCCATTATTCCTGGTCCAGCAGCTAAAAATCATTTGACAGAATAAAGATTTGAATAAAGTAAATCATCACTTACCTGACTGGTGTGATTGGGTAAGGTCTTGGTGTAGCACCTTCTCGATGTTTCCAGAGAGCACAACATATTCCAGGCAGCAGAGGTGAAGCCTTTCTCTGTGGTAGAGGACCGGACGTCATACCCAATTTCATCACTTTAACTGGTGGTACTATTTCCATATATTTCTCAGACTAGGAGAAGCTGCATTTGCAAACTCTAGTAAATAAAACTTCACCGAAATTAATCTGGCTGTCTTACTAATGAGCTAAAAAACACAGTCACTTGTTTGTACATCCATTGGAAAGCTCAGTCAAGTTAGTTTGATATTGGATCATTAGATATTCACTTTGCCCCTCCTCTCACTCACAAACAATGTCCTAAAATCTCAAACATGGCTTTAAAAAAAACAAAACAATGGAGAACAGTGAAACTACACTCATATTTCCTCAACATTTCCAGTCTTTCCACTTTGACAAGGATATTTAATCAGAATAGCCAGAATTCCTGCAACAGGTGCCGTCGATGGTAAAACGCAAAAAAATGTGCGGAAACCAAAAACTCTGAGATAAAGAGCTGCTGGTGTTACTTATAAAGATAATCAAAGAACAGAGATGAAATGAAATTCAATGACTAACCTTAACTTCTTTAACAAACTGATTTTTTTTTAGCACTTTAGATGTTATAAACATGCATGTAGCGCATTTTCATCATGAATAAATCACTACTGTGACACTGTCGTACAATATGCCTATTTTAACAATTTTTATGTAATATTGTTCCAGTGAAACATCCATAAAGCATATAAATCCAAAATCAGCTGTAGTGTACAGAGACACATCTGAAATACACTACTACCCTTAGAATAGCCAGATTACAATTTACCAAAAAGTACTTAAGAGAGCCTGCAGATTTCTTGTGGACTGCTCACTAGTGCTTGAAGGTGGGTAAAATTGTGTCTGTACTCACCCTCTTATTGACAGTACTTAGTGGGGTCCATAGAAACAATCCAAAACATAGGAGTTGGGAAGCTCTCACAAAGTGGCTTGTATTTCTGAAATCCTTCTTCCTGATAATAGTTGATAATCCTGGGTGTTTCCTTGTGAAAGGAAAGTCTGAACCATGGAAATCCCTGGTTTGAGTTGCTGAGAATCAATTCAGGAGTGATACCTTTGTCTTCTGGGTGTAAAGTTTATCCCAGTGTCCATAAAAAGAGCAAGTCAGTTGTAAGGACTGCAAATAGAGAAACAAACAAACAAACAGAAAACAAGACAAAAGTGAAGCTTTCTGCAAAAGCAGAACAGCACAAAACCTCATGAATAAAACATACACAAAGCTTGAATGAATATATAAAGAATTAAATGATAGCAAACTTACAGTGAGTATTAGAACCTATAGTTCCACCAAGAAGGATCTTCATTACAGTGAGGCCTACAATGAGGCCTAAAGTGAGCCACAACTAAACCACCTTGCTGCTGCTTAGTTCCCTCCTTTTGGCCTACTTCCCCTGGCCTACTTCCAATATACTGCCACATAGTGGATGGAGTAGGAATTACCATGAAAAAAACACTGTCACAACACTGGAGTCACACGAGTGTCAGCAATCAAGTAGGCCTAAGTTTTAGGATTTTTTATACCAATATAGAAAATAGGCAAGTGGCTTAAAGTTCCAACCTCAACAGGCCCAATGAGACCTAAAGAACCAGCACAACAGGCCCAAGGATAATGATAATTACAAATCAATACACATAACTAATCATCAAAATTATTGCATTTTCAACTAAAAAAAACATTCTGTTAATAGTCATATCTCATATGAAGACTTTTGTATCCTTTGAAAAGAACTAAATCTGACATGTGTGACTGTCTCCTATAAATACTTATAAATAAATGAGTACATTGTAAGGTGAATGCTGTGCCAAGGTCCTGCACAATTGTTTCATATTTTAGTGACAAATAATTAGCAATTTAATACATTTATAACTATTTTACAAAGTTAGTGAGATAATGTTTACATCAATCCTGGTGCTTTAAATCTCTCCCACATGGTGAGGTTTATGGTTTATTTATTTAACAATGGTATCGGATCGGTACTGTGTATCGATCAATAAGCGTATGTATTGGTATTGGAACTGAAAAAGGTTGGTGCATCTGTAAATGTAACATTTAGGAAACAGCATATGACAGCATTATTGTAAGGCATTTCTGGCAACTTCACTGGTTAATAGAATATGCCTACATTAATAAATCCCCTTAGGTTTCACTCTGATTAGTGAATGTTTAGCATGTCAAATGTATGCTTGAATGTGATTGGCTAATGGCAACCACAATAATTGACATATCAAGTCCTCTGGTCAGACTATTATAGAATAGGCTAAAGATGCAGCAAGTAAAATTGTAGCTTGACTGGATGAATGGTTTCTGAGAAACAGTTATGTACTACTGGCCTCGCTTTCTTGTGACAAATGTCCACCAAACTTGACATGCCCCCTCAAAATAATGTGCTAAACAAATTTTGTTAAAATGAGCTTAAGTGTTCAAAAGGTACAGGTTGACATTATTTATTCTAATTATTATTAATTATAAATATCGCAGGTATTTTGCTACCAGATATGTGAGGATTGGTAAAAAAAATCCTAGAAGTAGGAAGGGTCAAGAAATCAGCCAAAAAAATAAAAAAAATATTTTTAGTGAATGTCATTTTTCTTGGCCGAGTTTTTCACAGCTGCTGTAACTTGTTTGGTGTTTCTGGGATTTACGGCTCTTTATGGCAGGAGTAAACAGACCCAAAGTGTCATTCACAGTGCTGAGGCAAGACTCCAGCTCATTTCTCCTACCTGATTACAAAAATGCAGCCTACCTCGACTGCAGCCTAGACTTTGTATCGCAGCTAAAGACACCAATATGATTGTATTTACACATAAGGTCACCGATCACCCAAAACTAGAGCTGAAACAGTATGAAAATTGAATGTCACGATTATAGTAACATTAATGCTTGATATGGTTATCAGTATTATCACATGCTGTTACAATGTGCTGAACAGTTAAAAAAATACTGAATTACATACTGAAATTTCAGGCTTTTCTTACTGTAGTTGTGTCAGTAGTGGCGTGGTGGCGCTGTAACATAATCAGTACAGTGCACTGGGGAAGTCAGCGTGCTGTGAGCCACAGATAGAAGTCTTACTACACAGCAGCACTTCCACCAAACAGTGCATGATAAGTCATGTCTATTCAGCAGTAGGCTCGACGATTCCCAATTTGGGTTCAAAGAATCATCAGGGACACTTTTCACCTCAGCCACACACTTCCATCCGGGAGGAGATAAAGGACCATCCTTGCCAGAATTGCTGCCAGAAATCCACAGAGCTGCTAATCTGCAAACTGTCCTTTCAGCTTCCAGCAGTTCTCCTCAGTGCACAAGAACATCCAGGGCTTCAAGGGCTGATCTCCACCCCTAGATCTCCGCTCCCATGGCCCTCCATTAGGCTATCGAGGGCTACTGGGTGGGTCAGTCTGAAGACCCTAACCTGTGCGCTATCCACACCAAAAGAATCACCCTCATGCCTAAACACATCCAGCTGGTCGGCGGAGAGCCCGCAAACCAGGGCACCCAAAATACCCAACAGCCCTGTTAAGACCCACCTACCCAGTGTTGCCAACTTATATTTAGTGACTTTTCAGATCCCTCTAGAGACTTTTTTTAAGCGACTAGCAACAAATCTAGCGACTTTTTCTGGTGTTATTGGAGACTTTTGGAGACTCTGAGGTGAACACATGTTCTTCAGTTACTGTCCTCAGCAGCAGGTGCTGCCGTGAGCCCCGTCCCTCTAGACAATGCTTTAAAATAGTATGAAGTTATTTTGTGAAGTAAAAGCCTATTTCAAAGGCAAAGAAAAAAATGAATCAACAGAAGAAGTTGATTTATTCAGAGTTCATTTGTAGCTCTAACACATTTAGGGTGTTTTTACTCACTTTTTTCTCTCCCACAACGTCATCCCTTTATTCTACAGCTTCAAACACGAGCAAATAATTAATTATGCAAATTGGGCGATGGCGTCATTTAGCGACTTCTGGCGACTTTCTGGACAGACAACAGCTCCTTTCCTTACTGAGGAGTTGGCAGCACTGCACCTACCCCTGTCAGCGCAGTCAGCACTGCAGTGCTGTAGTCAATCAACCAATTAACCACCAAGTTCAGCTCTATTCAGGATGGGCTGGAGAATATGCTCCTCATTATGAAGACACACACACTTTTTGAAAACGTTGCTGGACACAGGCATTGATATAACCGAGGAGGAGGCACAGAAATTCAGAGGTAAGAGTTTTGTGATCTTATTAAGTGACTTTTACTTATTTTAATAGTAAAATCTCTCAGGAGCTGCTAAAGTAATGCTAATGTACCAACAGCTGTGCTAGCTAGCTAAGTTAGCAAGTGCTATCTTCTCAATAAAGCTGTACAGGAAGATCCTGGTCATCTTAGCTCTTCTGTTTGAAACAGATTTGGAAGTCATATTAATAAACAGCTGTTTTGGTGTTTAGTTCAGCAGTAGGTCTGTGGGTTGGAGTTACATGCAAGCTAAGCTGCTAACGACGGAGATTAGCTTAACACTGAAGTGCTCTCATGACTCCAGCTTTAGCAGTGTTGAGATCATAGCTCTTAGTCTATGACCAACATGCTCGTAGATGAGGGAAAGATCACACAGAGAGCTGTCCTCCTTGAATAGAAGAGTTTTTATTGCGTTGTTCTGCAGAAAACGGAGACTACATAACATACAAAGATGTTGGGTGCAGTCTGTGGTATAGTGAAATGTACTTTCCTTCCATGTGGTGGCGCTGTTATGACTAATGTTCCACACATTGTTCATGTACAAGCTCTGAGGAAGATAGAGACCTGCAGTACTAAAGTAAAGGCTTGTTGTTAAGAGTTCCTGCCTGAGTCTGCTTTATTTTCAGCTGAATATACAACATATTGGCGACGAGGATGACTTCTTTTGGGATATCACAGCCCCCAGCTTTGCTGGAAACGCCTGGTGAGCCACTAATGCCATATACCTCTTGGATTCGGATGTTTGAAAACTACATCCTCGCACTCAGTACTAACGACATGGCAGACAAAAGAAAACGTGCTTTATTGCTTCATTGTTTGGGCACTGAAGGCCAGCGTATTTTTTATACACTCCCTGATGTCGGAACGAGTTACCAGTCTGCCTGCACTGCATTACAAGCCTTTTTTGTGCCAAAGGTGAACGTAGTTGCCGAACGGAATAAGTTCCGTCAGAGAGCTCAGCGTCTGGGTGAGTCCACTGTTCAATATGTGGCTTCGTTACGGGACCTGATTGTGAACTGTGACTTTGGCGCACTTGCTGATGATATGATTAGAGATCAGATTGTTGAGAAAACGTGTACTCCACGTATCCGTGAACGGCTGCTTTTGGAAACAGATCTCACATTGCAGAAGGCTATTGCCATTGCTTCACAAATTGAATCTGCAATATCTGCAGCTAAGGCTGTGGCTCACACTACTGAAGCTACAGTTAAAGTTGTTCAGCCAGCGAGAGGTGCCACACACAAACGTAAACAGAGGTATAAAGCAAATGCAACTTCAATGCAAAACACAGCAACTGACTCTAAGCAGACTTACCAACAAAAGTCTTGCTATCGTTGTGGATCTAGTTCACATTTAGCCAACAACCCCAAATGTTCTGCACGAAATGCTAAATGTAAACAGTGTGGCAAAAACGGGCATTTTGCACGAGTCTGTCGTGGGTCAGCACCTACATGCAATGTACAGGAGGTTGCAGTGCCTGATCTCACAGTTCTGAGCATATCTTCCACATCTGCTGCTGTACAAGGAGATCGCCTCACCTGTACTGTGTCTCTTCATGTGAAAGGTGGTCAGCCATTTACTACAGATCTGCTTGTAGACACCGGCTCAGCAGTTTCCATTCTTCCAGAATGCATGTACCGTCAGATGTTCTCACAGGTGCCTCTCACAAAGCCCAATTTGCGTCTAGTGACCTTCATGAAGAAACCTATTCCTGTTCTGGGGTGCCTCACACTTACTGTCACCCATTACAACCACAGCACACAAGCAGATTTCTACATTGTACCAGATGGAACATCACTGCTTGGAATGGACCTGTTCAAAGCTCTGCGTCTTCAAATTCGTGATGGACACATTGAGCCACCTGCTTTGCAAACTGCTGTCCACAGCACTGAGGCCTTCGGGGTTGCTACTGGCTTCATACATAAAGTTAAAGTGCGCTCGGATGTACCTCCAGTCCAACAGAAGCTTCGCAGATTACCTTTTTCTGTGCGTGATGCTGTGTCAGAGGAGTTGAAAAGACTTGAATTAGATGGCATTATAGAGAGGGTTGATTCGTCTCCTTGGGTCTCTCCAATGGTGGTCGTGCAGAAAAAATCAGGTGGAATTAGACTCTGTGTTGATCTCCGTGAGCCAAACAGGGCAGTAGTGATAGACAGCCACCCTCTGTCACACATTGAAGAGGTCTTTACTGAGCTTCGTGGTGCAACTATGTTCTCCACAATTGATTTACAAAATGCTTATCATCAAGTTCAGTTACATCCTAGCAGCAGAGACCTTACAGCCTTCATTGCACATGAGGGACTTTTTCGCTTCTCCAGAGTTCCGTACGGATTGGCTTCCGCACCAAGCGCATTTCAACGGATGATGTCCCAGATTCTAGCTGGTCAGAGCGGAGTGCAATGTTATTTGGATGACATCATCATTTTTGGTGACACGCCCGAGGCTCATGATAAGCGCCTGAACGCTGTTCTCCATTGTCTCCAGGAGAGGGGATTGAAGCTAAATACAGCAAAATGCCACTTCAGAAAGACAGAGTTGTCTTTTCTTGGTCATCTCATCTCTGCCTCTGGCCTACGACCAGATCCTGACTATATTCGTGCGGTGACCGAAGCTCCGCCCCCCCATGATGCACAATCACTGCGATCTTTCCTAGGTCTGACTGCATGGTACTCGAAGTTCATTCCTAGTTACGCTACACTCGTTGAGCCTCTACGTGCTCTTCTCCGGAAATCAGCTGGATTCAACTGGACAGAGGAGGCCCAAGAAAACTTCAGCAGAGTTAAAAACCTCATCGCTACCAGCTCTGCTCTTGCCCTATTTGACCCTTCTTTGCCAACTTTTGTCACCACTGATGCATCAGACTACGGCATTGGTGCGGTGCTGACACAGATCCAGGGTGGTACAGAACAGACAGTTGCATTTGCCTCTCGGACATTGACAGAGTGTGAGCGCAAGTACTCAACAATTGAAAAGGAAGCTTTAGCATGTGTCTGGGCAACCGAAAAGTGGCGCACTTACTTGTGGGGTCGTCATTTTACTTTGAGAACTGACCATAGCCCTCTGACAACGCTACTGTCTACCAAAGGTCTTGGACGTGCAGGAATGAGAATAGCTAGATGGTCGGCTCGTCTCTTATGTTTCAACTACAGCATTGAATACAAGCCAGGCCGAGAGAATGTTACAGCTGATTGCTTGTCACGCTTGCCTCTTGCAACCACAGATGAACACCAAGAACCTGAATTGGAGATGGTGGCCATTGTGTCAACTGACTTTGCTGCAGTTACCGCAGAAGAGCTCTCAGGGTCCTGTGCTGCATGTCCCGTGCTACAGAAAGTTAGAGACTACATTAAAAACGGATGGCCACGCAGTTCAAATGGCCTGGACTCTGCTGTCATTCCCTACTTTCGCATCCGAACTGAATTGGCTGTGCTAGATCATTACATTGTCCGTGGCACACATCGTGTGATCATTCCTCTAGCCCTGCAGTCAAAATTCATCCAGCTAGCCCATGCCACACACCAAGGGATCGTTCGGACAAAACAAAGACTGAGAGACTTGTACTGGTGGCCAGGAATGGATTCTCAAGTTGAGTCTGCCATTAAGTCATGCTCCACTTGCCTCCAGCATGATAAAACTGCCATCACCCATGCCGCACCACTACATCCTGTACCTACACCAACAGCTGCCTGGGAAAAGCTAGCTGTCGACATTGTTGGACCATTCCACACTGCACCGACTGACTGCCGTTTTGCTATAACGCTCATTGACTACTACAGTCGTTGGCCTGAGATAGCCTTCTGCTCTGCTGTTACTTCAACGACTGTAAAGAACTTTCTTGCCACTGTGTTCAGTCGGGAGGGAAATCCACTTGAATTGGTCACTGACAATGGCCCTCAGTTCATCTCAGCTGAGTTTACATCCTTCCTTGCAGACAGAGATATAAAGCACTCCCGGTGCTCTGTCTATTACCCGCAATCAAATGGGGAAGTCGAGCGGTTTAACAGAATCCTCAAGGACTGTTTACAGACCGCTAACATTGAAGGAAAGCCATGGAAGGCTTTTGTCACTGAGTTTTTGCATACATACAGAGCTACACCCCATGCTGTGACTGGTGTGTCTCCTGCTCAGCTACTACATGGGCGACCACTTCAAACAAAGCTGCACATCAGAGGTCTCCCACTCACGGTCCCTCTTGCACAGCAAACAAATATGAAGAAGAGTATCCAAATCAAACAACAGAAAATGAAACAATACACTGACCAGCGACGTGGTGCGAGATCTCCTACTTTCCAAATTGGGTCGTTTGTCCGCATCCGAAAGCCTGGAATCATTGCTAAAGGACATACCGTGTTTACCCGGCCTTTCCAAGTTGTGGCCCAGAAAGGTCCTGCCTCCTATCTCTTGTCAGATGGAAAAGTTTGGAATGCCATACATCTCGCCCCAACACCCCACACCAGTCCTCCTTCTTCAACACCATTGGATGATGCTTGCATGCAGCCAGGCACATCTTGCGATCCATTTGAAACTGTGCACCCTGTTTCCCTTTCTAGTCGAGTTCCAAGACTGCGAAAGGCTCCAGTGTGGTCTAAAGACTATGTCACTTAAAAAAAAAAAAAAAAAAAAAACTGAAATGCATAACTATGCTAAGAACTCTTTGGACTGTACGTTCATGTCATTAGGCATAGTGAGATAGATTTACTTCCACACGGATTTTGCGACAGAGTACAGAGTAATGTTGTTTCAGTTTAAAGGAAATTTCAGTTTATACTTTGGCAAGAACCTGTATTGTTAGCACTGCTGTTTGTGGTTACATAAGTTGTCTGTTTACTGAGATATTGTTATTCTTTAGTTTAAGATTTCTTTTATTACAAAAAGAGGATATGTGGTATAGTGAAATGTACTTTCTCTCCATGTGGTGGCGCTGTTGTGACTAATGTTCCACACATTGTTCATGTACAAGCTCTGAGGAAGATAGAGACCTGCAGTACTAAAGTAAAGGCTTGTTGTTAAGAGTTCCTGCCCGAGTCTGTTTTATTTTCAGCTGAATATACAACACATATAAGTCTGACAGTTGTGTGAAGATGAGCAGTTAATCACGTGCGTGATTTTAACCAATGGAACAGTCGGGGGATAGGATGTGTCACAGCACCGGCCGGTCTGACTTATTTACACCTTACCATAAAGCTAACACTAACAAGTGAACTTCATTCTTTATTTTAGTTCATTTATTTAGATTTTCATTTACTGTATTTATTAATTATTAATGTATTTGGAGTATTGTTAGAATGTACTGCTTGTTTTCTAGACTGAATTCATCCAGTGTGAATAATTCATAAGAGTATTTTATGGACAATCAATTCTTCAACAGGTTTATTTACTATTTAAGTGGTGAAAAATCCACACAGACACATCAGTGGAACGCACCTCGCACCAGCAGGTGTTACAGTATAAGAGCATCACAAAGACCAGAAACCTTTGAAAAACTGCCCTTCTAGAAAAAACAGCACACACCAGCAAACCAGACCAGCATAAACCAGTTTAGACCATTTTAGATGAAGATGGAATTTATACTGGTCTAAGATGTTTGTTTCAGTCGCATGTTTGAATATTTTATGATAAACTGAATTTTAAGCCACAATAATTGAACTTTTCATAATCGTCTTACATTAACTTTGAACATTTCAGACTCCAGTTATCAGACTTTAGACGTAAAAGTGTCTCGCTTGTAGTGAAGACGTCAGTGAGTGTGAATCACTTTACGGCAGCCGTCAGGAAAGTTTACACCGATTTAACATAATTGTAATAATGAAGCTACATGAGGGGAGTCTAACTCTTTAGAGGTAACGGGCTGCATTACACACAGCCCAATGTCAAGCAGGCCAGACTGGTTTTATATGAAGTTCATTATTTATTGAGGGGATGCTTAAATGTTCAGGAATGAACAGCTCTCACACTCGTTATTCTACAGTAGTAAAAGAACACCGTATCTGTTAGCTAGTGTTAGTTACCCAGACAGCTAACTGCTTAGGTATTTCCTCAGGTTGGAAAAGTGGAGATTTTTCACAGGTTTTGGGAGGCATTATTGGCAGCTGTGCATTTGAAATTGATTAAAGATGGATGAAGATGACCTATGGGCCAAATATGTGGTGTCCTCATACTTTATTAAAACTACTGTAATGAGAGAAGTTGGAATGTGTTACTTTTTACCTCTGGAAATAGATGAAAACAGGCCACTTTACACAGTAAACCCCAAATCTCAGAATCTCTTTATTCCGCCAACTATGTTACAATTTTACTTGGTGAGAGCAACACAAGTATGACATGTAACAAAAAACAGACCGTTAACAAGTATTACACTAAAAGAGAAAAATATACTAAACAATAAATATAATAAATAATAAGTTTAAAAAGTAATAAAGAGCTGTAAAAAATCTGTAATCAGAAATCTGTACTTGGACAGGTATGAGTACTGTATATCAATATGTAGCCTGAGTAGACATCTATATATAAACTATTATGTACAGATATGATATAAACATTTACAGAAACTTAACATCTGTACAGCTGTGCAAATAATCATAGTGTAAATGGTAAGCATGTTATGTATCAGTACTTTGTTGAAGTTAAATCCAGTTTGGTTCAGTGAAATTTAGAAGCTCAGTTCAGTTTTAGAATAGGTTTATAGATTAGGGTGTGAACCCTAATGTAACATTTACAGTTCTATTATTAAGCTTATATTTCACAATTGCACATTTCTGTGCCAAAGGTCATGACAGTACCTCAGTTATGAGAGGAAAAAAAAGTACATTTTAATAACAATAATAAGAAGAAAAGTAGTTAAAATAGTAAAAAGGGGTTAAAAGTCATGTTTGCTGCTTTTCCTGATCTCAGTGTCTTCGCCTCCTCCTCTTCCTCTTTGGCTGCTTAGGCATTGGCTAAGCTTGGCTCTGCTTGTATCCAGTTCTGTGATAAGGACCTGTCCATCAGGCTGGACCTTCATACTCAGAGTGGGACAGCGGAGCTCCTCCCACAAACGCTGCTTGATTTCTCGGCCTAGCTGCAGGCTGTAGGGACGGAGATGTCCTGAGGGAGTTCTGAGCAGAGGGTCCATCACAGAGTGATACACATTCTGGTAGTCCCTCACACTGAGTCCATGGACCAGCAGGGAGGTCTCTCCACCAGTGGAGCTTGTCTCTGGGACTGAGTCAGGAGCAGTGGGTGGACTGACGACAGTCTGAATCAAGAAGCACAACAAGAAGATTCGGAACCTGATTGTTTTAGGACCTAAATCTACTGTATATTTACAGAGGAACCTTAGTACCTCTGATCTGAATGAAGAGTCTATTAAATGAAGGAGGATCATGGATGAAGGGTTTCTAGGTTGTGCTGGTGTGTGATTTACCTGCTGAGGAGTACTGACAGACTTGGAGATGCAGCTGTAAGTGTGGTCCAGCCTGGAGCTCAACACCTGTATTGAGATCTCTGGAGCTTTGGGCTTAGAAGCTCTACTTTTAGCTGCAGCCGCTTCCTCCAAGTACTCTCTCAGCCGTCTAGTAAGTACTAGTTTCCTCCTGAGGCCGTACTGACCTGCAGAGGAACGATTCCTCGAATCCTGAAACTAAAATATGAATATGTAATCATTATGTACAGTTAAAAATATTAGTCTAATTTAATAAAAATACCCCTCAGGAGATAAATGTACCATTTCTGTAGGAGATGTTTCTAAAAGAATGTAGCAGTTGTTGAAAAAGAGCTTTGAAGAGCAGATCTGAAGAGCTTGTGTTATCAGAGGTGTAACTTTGATTGTGTTTACTTTTGAAATCTGGACTCAGAATTCTATCTGACATCAGCAGGTAATTATGACCTCAAGGATGGTTGAGGCCCAAATTTCTGCTGAGTGGTTTCCATGGAGACGGATAAACGTTAGAGTTCAGAATGTTGGGCTGATTTAAATGTAGAAAATCTTCACGGCACCGAGACAAACATTAAAGCTTTAGGAGGTGATTCTGTAGAAACCTGACGCAAAAAAGCTAGCTGGCTACATCTCCTCATTTGTAAAACATCCCATTCAAATCAATACAATCAGGACCATAAGTATTTGGACAGTGACTGAATGTGTGTAATTTAGCTTCAGTACACCACCTTAGGGGATCTGAAATCAGGTAGTCAACCGAATGAGATGAAACCACAGGACTTTCTAGAACTAAATTGTGCTTATTTACATTTCTGTTGAGGCTTTTAAGGCTGTGGTGAGAAGCGATTTGACCAATGGCTGCATGTAGATGCAGGTACATGTAGACCAGGTCTGGTGGTAAAGAGGTGGGGCTTAAAGAGACATGTTTAAAAGTGTACAAATTTGAAAAACTACCACTGCAACAGCATACCATTACTGTCCCTGATTCTGTCTGAAAAAAATAAGCACCATTTTTAGTTACTCTATAAACTAGGTAACCATAATTGGTTCATATCTGGTTTAAAAAAATAATTGGTTTAAAAAACACACAGCCAGGCTTGAACATCACACCAACCAGGAAGTCGTACCAAGAGGATCTGAAATGATGTAATCAAGATGTGATGGAAGTGTAGAGCTTTTTCAAGAGGGTTAACAGAAATACTTATATTTAATGTGGAAGTGGATACCTCATCTCAGTACAGCTGTGATCACTGTAACATCTTATACAAATCACACAGGAGCACCCATCAGCATTACTGTGGGTAAGAGCACAGAGAGTGACTTTATAATAAGCTCATCTGACTGCAGTAGTAGTAGTCGCATTCTGTAATCATATGTGGGCAGCATGGATTGCTACTGGCTATCTAAAAACGTCCATAAAAAGTGTGCCACTACCGAATTCACGCCTGGCCAGTTTTGTGCTAAGCATGTGCTGTTTTGTTTAGAGAACAGGTATGGACTATAAGACATTATAAGAACCAATGAAAATGAAAGAGAATATTATATTATACTAATTAGCACTACATCAAGAATTTTGTGATTTACACTATATGGACAAAACGTATTTGGACATCTACTCATTCATTGTTTCTTCTAAAATGAAAGAATTTATCCTGCTTTTTTGGAGTAACTGTCTCTACTGTTCAGGAAAGAAGGCGTTCTACTGGATTTAGGAGGAGCATTGCTGTGAGGATTTTATTGCATTCAGTGACGAGAGCGTTAGTGAGGTCAGGATGTTGGATGATCACCTCCCCAACTCCCCAACTCATCCCATCTAAAACTATTAGTTGAAGCACCACCATAATTCAGCTCAATACTAGGTGGTTTTATACCCCTCTAACCCCTGCCTGACATTAGGCATGGCGCAAGCAGGTTCATGTTTACTATCTGCTCCAGAAATCGTCCTATTCTATTGGTAGTACTTTTCTACAAGCTGTGTGCTGTTTGCACATCATTGTCATCATTGGAAAAGACAGCAGCAGGTGAGTGAGTTTATAATATTTAACCAGAACAATTTCACAGTTTCAGGAGGCTGTAAGAGCCTGTTTACACCTACATCCTGTTAAGATATCCTGTTACACTTAGTAGTGAAATGCCTCTCCGGTTCATCAGACTGGAATCTGATTGCTGTGTGGGATGGAAAATGCTAATTTACTCTTTTCCCAGCAAAGGGAGGGGATTTGGGATTTTGGATGTACTGGGAGGAGTTTCAGTTGTACTGGGAGGAGTTAAGGTGGTACTGGGAAGACTTACAGTTGTACTGGTGGTGGTTTTGGCTGCAATGGTAGGAGGTTTGGTTGTACTCGCAAGTTGTACTGGACAAACGTTTGGTTGTACTGGGAAGAGTTTGGGTTGTACTGGAAAGAGTTTAAATTGTACTGGACAAACTTTTGGTTGTACTGGGAAGAGTTTGGGTTGTACTGGAAGGAGTTTAAATTGTACTGGACAAACTTTTGGTTGTACTGGTAGGAATTCTGGTTGTACTGGGAGGAGTTTGGGTTGAACTGAACCAGGTGTAAGAGAATTAAAGAACTCTGAAATTAGAGAAGGGTGGAATTCTTGTGGCTTTTGCTTTGTGGGAGAAGACCAGACCCTCCTCTGAAAAATGAAGCTAGGACTGAGAGATATGGCAGAGTTAAAAGAAAGTAAGGAAAAGTAAGTAATGTTCATGTTCATGTCATGAACATGAACATGAGATGCCATTCTCCCAACATTATTCTGAAGCTGCTGTTTTAAGGTAGAATTGCTACATAAGGTGATTTTAAGCTTTTTCATATTTCTCATATTTGAACTGTATTGTGACTCAATTATTCTGTAGGGGGAAAAAACACAGGATCAGGATCACCTGTTTGAGGAACAAGATGGAGGATGAAGACGATAATAATGAAAGTGGAGAAACAGTTCTTTCAGAGAAAGAATATTCGGTGGACTCTGATGATGACTACATCAATGTAGATGCTGATGTGGGAAAACCAGCATTGGAAAATCAGTTTGCAGGTGAATGTTTATGTAAATTGTGTAGAACATCATAGCCATTTGAGTCAATACTGGTTATAATATTACCCATCTTTCAGGTTCCTGCCTGCACGCACGAGACATTTATGAAAACTTTGTCTGATGAGGACTTCATTAATGTAAACTAGATAGTGATGGTGGCGTACTCTGACACACACTGCATTCTATTTACTAAACGTACAGAATGATATAAAGCTTAGTCATTAATAATAAACATGATTCATATTTGCTATTAGCAGTCTTGCCTAAGGATTCTTATTGGTGTGGAGTGGTGTGTTTGTCCAGCTGGGGAATTGAACCCCTGTCTGCCACTGAGGGTGATGCTATTGCTACTACGCTACTCCAACCACTTCAACTCCCGTACAGTAAATTAATTTGAATCGTTTATATGATTGAAATGTTAAGAGGATACGCAGAAGTAAAATACAGCTTCTTCCACTGAGATCTGTGTGTTAGTATTTCAGAACAATATTCACCAATAGTGTTGGACCCAGAAGGAATTTTGGAATTTGGAATTGGTACAACTTAAAGTAGCTATATGCGTTCATTAGAAGAGGTGTCCATAAACATTTGGACACATAGTGTATTCTGGGTGTGTATTTTTCAGCCCCATAATGCCTCACTGCTCTTCCCCTCAGGGAATCAGTGAGGTCTATCTGCAGCATCACAGTAGAATAGAGCCTTCACTGAGTGACTGGATTATGACCTGTGTGTAGAATGGTGTGACATCATCAGCCAGATCACACACCTGCTCTTCACTGCTCTTTTAGAAGAAACATGTTTCACAGATTCTCTCCAGCCGGACTGTCCAGGTAGGCCTGGGCCTTTGATTTTTAAGGCTGTCAAATGTAAAAATCCAACAATGAACCTGAAAAAAAAAACCATTCATTAATATTAATAATTAAATAATAAATGACTGAACCACAGCCTATCAATGATACAGTATTTGACACCCTAAAATGCAGTTATTTGTATTTATTTATTTATTTATTTTATAAATATTAACTACACCGGCCAAATATAATGGTTTGCTCTGTGTAGCAGGGAAAGTGACCATAACTCCTTGCCATTGGCTGTCCCCCTATCTCAGGAAGGTTTGAGGACCATGCATGGCTCAATACTGGAAACCTTTTCTACTGACAAGCTACCCCAGTCTCCGGTGGAATCTCACCTGCTGCAAAACGACGAATCCAGCACAAATCTGCTGATGGTAAATCGCCAGCACTGCTGACGAACCACCTCGGCCAGCTTCCACAGCCCAGGTCTCAGAGTTTGCTTCTTCACATTTCCTTTATACCCTTGAGATAAACGAGCGTCTTGAATGGACATCACCAGCAGAGAAAGGATTTGGTGTTCCTGGCCTGTCATTTGTGGAAGAACTGGAGTCTGAGCTGGGCTTCCCCTTAGCAACTTCTCCAGAACCACAGGAGGAGGATGGTGGTGGCTGTGCAGTGTTGCAGCAATCAGCTGATTCTGAAAACTGTCAAATGCTTTAAGGATTTGGAGAAGCTCACGTCTTCCCCTTCTTCCTGTTCTTCAGTTGAGAAGAACGAAAATGATGATGATGATGATGATGCCTATTTTGGACTCACTCCAAAGATGAGCCCAAACAGCCGCTGTGACTTTTACCCCTCTCTTTCAACCACTGATGCACCCGTATCTGCGTCTGTCTTTGGTGGCACTAGATTCCCAAAGCTTGCCTCTCAGACGTCAGCACTTCTCAAGGAAGATGGCTGTCCCTTGATCACTCTTCAGAGCACAAAAGATGCTCTAGATAATCAGCCGTCATTTGAGAAAGGAAAAAGGCTTCGTTTGTCTTCCCCACAGGAGGCTGCAAATAGCTCACGGTTCTGGGGGAGTTGTGATGAGGAAGCAGTTAACTCGACATGTCTCCAACAGGGCATTAGAACTGTAAGCAGGACTGCAACAAATGGATATGTACAAGACTCTCCTGCTCATCTGCAGCAGCCAGACACTGCAATGGATCTGCCAGCTAATTTGAGCCTGAAATCACTTGGTGAAGAGCAGGCCCATTTTTTCCAAGGTGATGTAGAAGCTCCTGTGCATCACAAAGGCCAGTCCCTGGGCCTAGATACCCTCCGTCCTGCAAGATCTCCCATTGAAAAGAGTATCTTGTCTCCAACCTGTGTGATCCACAGATTCCATGACCAAGGATCTGTACAGCACTTTGAAGTCAGCTTCTACTGCCATGGTGTTGACCCATCTGTTATTAGCTCATACGATCTTCTGACTGAAGCATCTCCCTCTACGTCTTCTGAGTCCTTCATACTCCAAGATGAGAAGCCCTATGATGCCAGTTTGCAGGCCACTGTAGACAGCCGCCCATGCCAACATACAAGGTCAGATGTGTAAAGTAAAGGAGGTCATTTAGCTCCAGTGTTCTTGTATACAGCAAAAATGACAATAAAAGCCTTTAGACTAAACAGTTAATGTCTTTATATTCTCAAATAAAAGGTTTAGTTTATTAAAAATGTATTCACGGATGATTGTTCTGCAATTCACAGCTTCCCAATCCATGCAGTCATCATCTTTGTCTGAAGATGGACAATAAGGTGGAGCAGGCTGTTCATAAGAACAACTTCATGAATGGAGCATCATCAGCTACAATGAACCCGAGATTATACTGATGATATTTGGGGCATGTCTGCTTGGATGTATCACACATTGCCCACACTTCACTGACTTCCTTTGGTTGGTTAACAGTGATATCTACAGACACAAAATCGAGTTAGGAGAACACAGGTTTGGGTGCTGATCTTCTCTGTGAACTCTCGTTGGGATTTGTTTAGTTCCACCAGCAGCTCCCCCGATTTACTGTAATGAAGAACCCCTAGAGTAAACTACGGGCTGGACGGGAACCGAAAATTCTGGCCTTCCACCAGATTCCTTAAAAGTTAATTTAAGAATAGTGTATCAATCATAAGAACTATAAACACAAAGTAATAATAATAATGCTACTAGAATATTAATAATAGTGCTAATAACAATATAACAACATTAATAACAGCATCAGTTGATGTAGTGCGTTCATTAATTCATTTAAACAATTATTATTAGTAGTATTATTATTTATAATAATTATACTCACTATAACCCTATTTTGATAATTTTGTTTTTAAAAGAGTTTTTTCCATCAATCATAAGAACCCTTTAACCAAAGAATAGGTCTAAGAATCACAAGGCAGATGTGTGGTCACAGATTCTAAATATATGTTTTATATATATATATATATATAGTGGGAAAAAAAGTATTTAGTCAGTCACCAATTGTGCAAGTTCTCCCACTTAAAAATATGAGAGAGGCCTGTAATGGACATCATAGGTAGACCTCAACTATGAGAGACAAAATGAGAAAAACAAAAAAGTCACATTGTCTGATTTTTAAATAATTTATTTGCAAATAATGGTGGAAAATAAGTATTTGGTCAATAACAAAAGTTAATCTCAAAACTTTGTTATATAACCTTTGTTGGCAATGACAGAGGTCAAACGTTTTCTGTAAGTCTTCACAAGGTTGGCACACACCGTTTCTGGTATGTTGGCCCATTCCTCCATGCAGATCTCCTCTAGAGCAGTGATGTTGTGGGGCTGTCGGTGGGCAACACGGACTTTCAACTCCCTCCAAAGGTTTTCTATGGGGTTGAGATCTGGAGACTGGCTAGGCCACTCCAGGACCTTGAAATGCTTCTTACGAAGCCACTCTATTGTTGCCCTGGCAATATGCTTGGGATCACTGTCATGCTGAAAGACCCAGCCACGTTTCATCTTCAATGCCCTTGCTGATGGAAGGAGGTTTGCACTCAAAATCTCACAATACATGGCTCCATTCATTCTTTCATGTACACGGACCAGTCGTCCTAGTCCCTTTGCAGAGAAACAGCCCCAAAGCATGATGTTGCCACCCCCATGCTTCACAGTTGGTATGGTGTTCTTTGGATGCAACTCAGCATTCACTCTCCTCCAAACACAACGAGTTTCATCTGACCATAAGACATTCTCCCAATACTCTTCCGGAACATCCAAATGCTCTCTAGCAAACTTCAGACGTGCCCGGATATGTACTGGCTTAAGCAGGGGAACACGTCTGGCACTGCAAGATCTGAGTCCCTGGCGGCGTAGTGTGTTACTAACGGTAGCCTTTGTAACGTTGGTCCCAGCTTTCTGCAGGTCATTCACTAGGTCCCCCCGTGTGGTTCTGGGATTTTTGCTCATCGTTCTTGTGATCATTTTGACCCCACGATCTTGCATGGAGCCCCTGATCGAGGGAGATTAGCGGTGGTCTTGTAGGTCTCCCATTTTCTGATTATTGCTCCCACAGTAGATTTCTTCACACCAAGCTGCTTGCCTATTGCAGATTCAGTCTTCCCAGCCTGGTGCAGGTCTACAATTTTGTTTCTGGTGTCCTTCGACAGCTCTTTGGTCTTCACCACAGTGGAGTTTGGAGTGTGACTGTTTGAGGTTGTGGGCAGGTGTCTTTTATACTGTTAACAAGTTCAAACAGGTGCCATTAATACATGTAATGAGTGGAGGACAGAGCCTCTTAAAGAAGAAGTTACAGGTCTGTGACAGCCAGAAATCTTGCTTGTTTGTAGGTGACCAAATACTTATTTTCCACCATTATTTGCAAATAAATTCTTTTTAAAAATCAGACAATGTGATTTTCAGAATTTTTTATTTCTCATTTTGTCTATCATAGTTGAGGTCTACCTATGATGTCAATTACAGGCCTCTCACAATTGGTGACTGATTATATATAACATATATATATATATATATATATATATATATATATATATATATATATATATATATATAAAACATATATTTAGAATGAATTCTGCCCAGATCATTGGAGATTGGGCGCCTATAGCAGCTTGTTTTAGTCAGCTTGCCTCAACAGTGATCCACCAGCACACGTAGATTTTCTTTTAGCAAGCACACCAGATAGCCCTGCCAGTATAAAAACATATTTCTGATACCCTTATTTACAATTCCACCTTATAATGTAATCCTTGTGCAAAAACCTTCTCGACTGCTCGACTCACTGAGGGGGGCAGCCCTGTTGAGTTTACATATAAAGAGTGCAGTACTAAGATGTTTGAGTCTGACTAGGTGATCTGTCAGTGCGTGATTGTGAAGTCTTTTGTTTTGATCCACAGCTCTCATAAGGACTCTCCCCTCGTGTCTGAAGCTGCCCTACACTGTGGTTCTAACTGTATGTGGCTTGCTGCTGGGAACACTCAGCCTTCATTATCCTGAAGTAAGATCACATTTTTAAGGGTGTGAAATAGAGATGGCACACTGCCAGTTTCTTTTTTCTGTAACTGATTTTTGAATTTGCTCTACTACTTAAACACTTCATTACCCC
This sequence comes from Salminus brasiliensis, assembly GCF_030463535.1. Classification (NCBI taxonomy): domain Eukaryota; kingdom Metazoa; phylum Chordata; class Actinopteri; order Characiformes; family Bryconidae; genus Salminus; species Salminus brasiliensis. The sequence continues at coordinate 19,875,247 of NC_132898.1, read as the reverse complement.
ATAGGGAAAAAACATTGCTAACCTCACATCACACAGTGTGAGTGTGTGCTGCTTCAGGATAGATTAGTTTTCAGTCTGAAATGCAATCCAGCATTTTATGCAGATGTTGGGTCAATGTGCGTAGCCATCCACACTGATATATGCCATATCTGTTTAAAAAGAAAGATGGAAGAGGAAGATGCTGTTATTTTGATTTAATATTCTGAATCCTGTTCATTTATAACTTATCTCTGTGTTCATAACAACATATTTCCACTCTTATTAAGGCCACAAAAAATGTCAGGTCTTTAAGAAAAAAAGAGTTTTGTATGGCTTACATGATTTATCAGCCTGCAGTTTGTGTAGTTTGTGTAAAGCCACAACTATCCGTTCTAGGTGTGAATCTGAGATAGCTCTGCAGTGTACAACAAAACAAAATCAATGCATTTTTGAAAATGAGTTAAACTGAGAGTAAAATACTGCATGGACATATAAAACTGTGCATTTATGCGATATCACATATATTAGATCTGGGCAATATGACAGTATCTTATTGTATCATGATAAATTTTGTTACTGTGATAATATGCCTATTATGGGGTCTTTTCCTCCATAATAAGTATATGGAGGAGACGGTTAGTGCTTAATAAACACTGATCAGCTGCAGGTTTCATTAATAACAGTGTAATTAGACTGGTTAAATTAGATAAAGTACAGCAGATGTATTGTGATAAATATAGTGTATATAGTATATAGTCTTTAAATGTCGTGATGTAGTATTTCTATCATATCACCCAGCCCTAACATATGTTCATATCTCCAAAATAGAAACTTTATGCAAGAAGGAGAAAACCTTAAAGTCAGTGTAAAAAGATTACATTTTAAGTAATTTTGTTGCATTTCTGTTCTGTGAAATGTAACACAATGTAAAGAACAAAAATGGAAAAATTAAAAATGTAAATCCAAGATTTTTGTGTGGCGACAGTGATATTCTAGATTCTACTAGAAACTCCTCTGAATGTCTTATCTCTCAGTGTCACTGGTTTAAATGTATAACAGCTCTGTCAGCTGACACCTTGGTGTCTCCTTTTCTTTCAGGTCAGTTACTACACAGAAGAGATCGCAAACATCGGCCCCCGACTCCTACTTCACACATCTATGCCAGTAATTATCTTTAGCTGTGCTTTTGAGATTCACCCACACATGTTCCAGAAGTCTCTTATACAGGTAAGAATGTTCTAGAGTCTACAATAACAGAGCATTGCCATCTGTGTTTAAGAACATTGGTCATTTTTTGTAAAACAGTACTTGTACATGTTCTCCCCCTATATGGCTCTCGGCTGACAAGAGTCTAAGCAGCATTATGTGAGAAATATACAAATATACACAAGCTCTAAGAGACAGAACTGTCACTGAAAGTAAAAGAAGCATGTGGACAAAGACGGTAGTGTAATACATTTGCAGGATTTTACGCAAATATGGCCCGGGTGCCACAGCGTTGCACAGTTCTGGCGAGCAATGTCCTGTCCGCTTCACCCAAGTCACCAAGTGCAGGTTCTGCCGTGGTGTGCCAAGACACTGTTTTGCCTATTATGGCTAGTGGAGCATCAACATGATACATTAGCCCTGTAGCTCCAGTGTGAAAGTAGACACATGACATGGCTGATCAATTGCATCTGGGCTGATTTACATATGTGATGTATTCAAACCTGTTTAGGTATAAGTCCATGTTTAATGTTAAATTTGTCCTTTTTTGGGCAGATTCTGATTCTTGCTGTACCTTGGTTTTTACTCAGCGCCTGTCTGACCGGGGTCTTTACAGTGTAGTTGTATAACCACACTTGGGATTGGTCTGTTGGAAAGATGTTTGGCGCAATCATTAGCACCATTGATCCTGCATTATCAACAGCTGAATTGCACAGCTTGGGTAAGATAAGATAGTCCTTTATTAGTCCCGCAGTGGGGAAATTCACATTTGTTCCTGCAATCACAATAAAGATGATGTCAGGACAATATGAGATCTATGAATATCTATGAGTGTTAACAATTTGATATATATTAAATATGAATGTATACTAATGTGTGTATCTACCTTTCATATAATGATAGGTAGATATAATGATGATAATGATAATATGCTGCTTCAGTAGTTCCGCACTCGTCCACCATCTTTCCTACTGCTGCTTTGCAGCAACCGCATTGTGGTCCATTTGGCCAAAAGTAGACTGCATCAGGGGTTCACTGGTTTTATAGTGCATAGCGCTAGAACACGAGAGGGAGTGTATTATCATGGATAACATAGACGTGTTAACGAATGCTATAGATCATTACAGCCCTGATGTTATTTGGGATAACACATGACCTTGAATGCTCTTTTTTTAAAGGCTTTTATTGTGATTTTACTGTGAAAACACTGTGCTGTTATCACAAATATCAGCACAACACTTCTCATCTAGTCAGATTGTGAGGTCGGAACTAACCAACTGTAGTATAAAGGGAATCTAATTTGCCTTCTGAGAATTCGGGCCACACTACAAAATTGCTGACACCCTAAATAGAACACTAAACAGTGAGCAGGGGCGGATTCAGAGACAGCTGTCCTTTCTTTTTGACAGGAACGGCTAAGCATCTGATTCTGATTACAGAGAGCGAGATGTTGTTTAGTGATAGAACTGCCTTCATCATGTTTAAAATGTTTAAAGACCTGGCCATCGGTCATGGCCACATTGATGGTAGTCTTCATATCTTCATAAATATATCTATATCTCTTCAGTTGTTTCAGCTTCCTGAATATAGCTGTATTTTTGTCCCACAGCATTTGGCTGTGAAACTGATAGTGAAAGTTTTGGGGACTCCTCTTCTGGGATTTGTTGGGTTGGGTCAAAGATCACCACCTATTGGCTTTCACACATCTTCAGTGACATGGTCACTGAAATAACGGTCAGCCTCTCGATGACGTACATCCCGTTCTATCTTGGTAAGTGATTTTTGAAGGCGTTTGTTTAGTGTGTGATCTGAATGTCCCAGTTTCCCATCTCAGTGTGACATTATCGTTTCTAGCGAAGTGGTGGAGAGAGTGTTCAACATGATGCTTATTTGAGCAGTTAATAATCATCTTCATGATTCCAGAGGTTTTTGGAAAAGCCGTCCCTGATCGTTTTTTTGACCACATTCTCTGTTCCTCTGTGCTGCATGTGGATGTAATGAGTACAAATATTAACATCTGTCCTTCGACAGCTCAATGGTTGGGAATGTCTGGCGTTATTGCCATTCTCATAATGGGTCTTTTTATTGACACGGTCAACTTCAGTCCTGAAATTAAAGTCATTCTCTTATGATCAGTGCCTTGAAGGAATAGTCCAGCATTTTTCCATCTGATCTCTGTCTGCTATAATATAAAGCATAGAAAAAGAAATCCAGATGAAAGCGCTGTATTGAACAATGCAGTATCTAATGTCTATGATGTAAATAGTAATCAACTTTTCAGATATATTAACCTGTACATTTTAAACTGTGCATCTATAGAGTAAGTTAATGTGTATCTGTATTTTTATCATTTTTCTGATGGGCAGTTTTCGGTCCAAAGATTATGTCATGCATGTTTCAGCATTATGTTCTGTGGCTGTAATTTCATAAAAGTCCTGCTTAAATGTTTAAAATTAAATGTAAAATTAAATGTTTATTTTCTAATTTTTATTTCATTTCCTGATTTCGTGCAGGATTTGGGAACTGTTGACATACCTGGCCAATACAATGATCTTCTTCATCATTGGACTTATCACTTCCCAAGCGTTTCAGCACATGGTTCTCTATGACTGGCTCTACATTTTGGCACTTTTCCCTGCCATTACCGTTATAAGGTGTGTCTTACACAAAATGAATTTTTTATTTTGACCCTTGTTCACTGTTAGCATTTCTATGTATTATTACTATCCATATTATTTAGGAAAGGTGGCATACACCGATCACCCCCAATATTGAGCATCACCCCCTTGTTCCATCCCAGTAGATTTGACCATTCGAGGCATGGATTCCACAAGACCTCTAAAGATGTCCTGTGGTATCTGACATCAAATCTAACGTTAGCAGCAGATCCTTTAAGTGCTGTAAGTTGTAAGAGGTGGGACCTCCATGTGCATCAGCGAGCCTTCTGTATCCAATGCCGGTTCACCGGTTACTTTTAATGAGTACTGACTGCACACCAGAAAAACCCTGAATGCATGCCTGATATTTCTGAGATGTTCTGATAAAGTATCCCGGATTCTCATTTTCACTGCTTCAAAACATTACCTACAGGGGCTGACTGTTTACTTGCTAATATATTTACCCCTTGACAGGAGACACTGTAGAAGATAGTCAGTGGTTTTACTTTATCTGTCTGTGTTGCTAATGTTATGGCTGATTGGGGTATATATGAGTTTATTATTATTAATATCAATAAAGGGAATCTGCAGTCTACTAACATGCATGCTGATATGTCCTTGCAGGTTGTTGACAGTTTTTCTGCTATCGCCCGTCCTGTCCTGCGTTGGATATGGCTTTAACTGGCGCTGGGCTTTAGTTTGTGTCTGGGGTGCAACCAGAGGGTTTTTTTTTTTTTTTGCCTGAGCCTGACACTAATGGCTTTTCAGGCTGAAGGACTGGAGAAACTACTAGTACGAGACAAGGTAATTAGTCCCAAAAAAGACCTTAGATAAAGTACACAGCGATTAGAACTGCTTCAAACTGAGTGTCTACTTGAATGAACTCTATACAATATTAGAATAAACCCACATAAACATAAAGTCCACCAAAGTTCATTTTTGTCATGTGGAACCGCTTGGCTTTTGTTTTGTTTGTTTGTTTTTTTTTAAACCACGATATCGATGATGAACCCTATAAGTAATGCTGTCTCATTCTCAGCCCAAATAATATGCTGATGGAATGGTCAACATCAGCAAATGGAAGAGGAGAAATTTTAGTATGATTACATTACACTTAAAAACGTGGTGCAATGAACTTAAAATATTTATATTTAAATATGTTCTACATTTATTCCACAGACAAACGTAGATAAACTAAAAAAACAACCTGGTTTTAATGTATCGTTTAATGTATCGTATGAATCGTTGTTTGGTGGGGTTTGGAACATTATCCTGTAATTAGTACGATATATAGTTCAGCCAACACAATTTACTAACTCTCTTTCAGCAGTAAGTGACCAGAAAATACTATATACCATATAATTATCCAAAAACATAAACATGAAGTCAGTGGTCAATGAGAGTGTCTACCTGTAATTAACTCTATATAACATTAGAATAAACTCAAATAAACATAAAGTCAGTGGTCAGATCGTTTTGTTGGTCAGTAAAGTAATTGATATGCTGGTTAGAAGAGCACAGGTTCGGGTGCTGATCTCCATACACTGTATGGGTGTGTTAAGTTCCAGCTGCAGCTCACCTGATCTACTTTACTGATCTAGCAAAGCTAACACACTCACACACAACGATCACAATGAATTGTGTTTATTTTAATGTTATGAGAATTTTTTTTTCTAAAAATAACTCTTTTCACTTTATTACTATATTTTATTAATGAGGAAATGTATCATGTATTTTAAATGTGTTGGGGTTTTTTTTTGGCAATCTTTCTACTTAGAGATAAGTAGAGGTAAGGCTGTGGGGTGTGAATGGGATGTACGGTTTTGGTGTAGTGTGTAAAAACTGTAATAATGTAAAGATTGTAAGGTGTTCACTGTTCACCACTCAGTCCATGTCCATCCCAGTACAGCCTGCTTTTTGAATGAGGTGCAAAACAGGGCAGCCAGTTAGAACAGAGCTTATTTACATATTATTTATATAGGCTTATTTAGCTTTAAAGGCATAGTAACAGAAAATAGTGGTATTTATATTATCATGGCTATCTGTTTGTAATAAACTAATCAAACAAGAGCAATTTAAATATCTCAACAAAATTAATAGAATAAGGGCTTTCTCCACATTCAGCCCAAAATACCACTTTAATGACGACTGCAGTCTCAGAATTATTCGACCCCTTCATCACCAGCCTCTTTAAAACTTAGTAGAGCTCCCTTCTGCGGTTCTGCCCTGCTGCAAACGTGCTGCCCAGCCAGATACCAGCTTCTAGCCCCTTCCTCACTGGTTCCAGTTCACCGATATTGCTGGGTTTGCTGCTGCAGCCGCCTTCCAAAGATTTTCTATGGGGTTCAGGTGTTCAAGTCAGGCGACTGTGCAGAACCTTCCAGGACTTCTTAAACCAAGCCTTGGGGGACTTGGGGTATGCTTTGGCTCACTGTCCTGTTGGAAGGTCCAAAGATACTCAAGCCTCCTCACAGAAGGCATGATGTGTTCTCCTAGGATTTCCCAATACTTGATTGAATCCATCTTGCCCTTCCACTCGCTGTCTTCAAACGCTGTCTTACTTACTAGAGTACTACTTGTGGTCTCCATACTGTTTAGTAGAGTCTAAGCTTGGAATGATCTTTTGGATCCTAGCCTCTACAAATGAGCTAAGGGTATTTTCGGTGAGTGAACGGTGAAGCACGTTTGTAAGTTGCTCTGGAGAAGAGCAGCTGCTAAATGCCTTCAGTGTAAATGTAAATTCATCAAGATAATCATCTTCCAAAAACACATCCCAGCCCTCTGAATCCTAGCCCTAGCTTGTGTGCAGGATTATGTTCAGTGGGTTGAATTCATCTGAGACAGCAGTTGTCATTAATAGTGGTATTGTGAGCTGAATCTGGAGATTACACTTATTTACAGTGGAGGTTGAATAATTTTGAGTGCTGTAGTGTAGACATGTTGCATGGAACTAGTAGGCCTTAGAGGCATGTCAAACAGAGGACAGGTGTAATTCATGTTGTTTATCCTCAGGTTCATGAGTGTTGATGACAAACATGTACTGGGATTGGGGGGAAAACATTTCAGTATCAAGTGCTGGAAACTGATCAACTGGATCTGTGTCATCAAATACACCAAGCCTTCAAAGTAAGTCAACCCCCAAACCCCATTTCGTCTAGACCAGAGAAAATACACTTTGAAACTAGACCAACACAAGCACATGCTGTGAGGTTCTGCATCGGTTCTGACCCGTTAGAACACCTTCTATTTACATTTGCTGTGTTGCTAAATCAGGACCAGGAAGACCACAGTGTTTCGTAATAATTATGCAACAGTTTCATTCTTTAGTCTTGCACTGCAACTACAAGGCTAATGTAGCACTTAACACTAGCATCTGTTAGCACAGTGTAATCTGCATGCATAAATCACACTTTTCCCAAACCAAGCCAAGGAGGCCTTTATACAGTGGGGGGAAAAAATGTATTTAGTCAGTCACCAATTGTGCAAGTTCTCCCACTTAAAAAAATGAGAGAGGCCTGTAATTGACATCATAGGTAGACCTCAACTATGAGAGACAAAATGAGAGACACTGTCTGATTTTTAAAGAATTTATTTGCAAATAATGGTGGAAAATAAGTATTTGGTCACCTACAAAGAAGCAAGATTTCTGTCTGTCACAGACCTGTAACTTCTTCTTTAAGAGGCTTCTCTGTCCTCCACTCATTACTTGTATTAATGGCACCTGTTTAAACTCGTTAACAGTATAAAAGACACCTGCCAACAACCTCAAACAGTCACAGTCCAAACTCCACTATGGTGAAGACCAAAGAGCTGTCGACGGACACCAGAAACAAAACTGTAGACCTGCACCAGGCTGGGAAGACTGAATCTGCAATAGGCAAGCAGCTTGGTGTGAAGAAATCTACTGTGGGAGCAATAATCAGAAAAAAATGGGAGACCTACAAGACCACTGCTAATCTCCCTCGATCAGGGGCTCCATGCAAGATCTCAGCCCGTGAGGTCAAAATGATCACAAGAACAGTGAGCAAAAATCCCAGAACCACACGGGGGGGACCTAGTGAATGACCTGCAGAAAGCTGGGACCAACGTTAGAAACTACCAGCTACCATCAGTAACACACTACGTTGCCAGGGACTCAGATCTTGCAGTGCCAGACGTGTTCCCCTGCTTAAGCCAGTACATATCCGGCCGCATCTGAAGTTTGCTAGAGAGCATTTGGATGTTCCGGAAGAGTATTGGGAGAATGTCTTATGGTCAGATGAAACCAAAGTAGAACTGTTTGGTACAAACACAACTCGTTGTGTTTGGTGGAGAGTGAATGCTGAGTTGCATCCAAAGAACACCATAACAACTGTGAAGCATGGGGGTGGTAACATCACACTTTGGGGCTGTTTCTCTACAAAGGGACTAGGACGACTGGTCTGTGTACATGAAAGAATAAATGGGGCCATGTATTGTGAGATTTTGAGTGCAAACCTCCTTCCATCAGCAAGGGCATTGAAGATGAAACGTGGCTGGGTCTTTCAGCATGACAATGATCCCAAGCACACTGCCAGGGCAACAAAGGAGTGGCTTTGTAAGAAGCATTTCAAGGTCCTGGAGTGGCTGAGCCAGTCTCCAGATCTCAACCCCATAGAAAACCTTTGGAGGGAGTTGAAAGTCTGTGTTGCCCGCCGACAGCCCCAAAACATCACTGCTCTAGAGGAGATCTGCATAGAGGAATGGGCCAACATACCAGCAACGGTGTGTGTCAACCTTGTGAAGACCTTGTTTGACCTCTGTCATTGCCAACAAAGGATATATAACAAAGTATTGAGATGAACTTTTGTTATTGACCAAATACTCATTTTCCACCATTATTTGCCAATAAATTCTTTAAAAATCAGACAGTGTGATTTTCTCATTTTGTCTCTCATAGTTGAGGTCTACCTATGATGTCAATTACAGGCCTCTCTCAAATTTTTAAGTGGGAGAACTTGCATAATTGGTGACTGACTAAATACTTTTTTCCCCCACTGTATAAACGTAGTGCCAAATAATTCTTATTGGAATCCACTTCAAGTCTGTTTAAAACAAGGTTTGATATGACTTTGTGATGACTTTGGCATGCAGTTAGCTAGTTTATGCTAACGGATAGCTATAGCCATGGTCCTGTCAAAAGATGATATAAAGTCTCAAAATCATAAACATGGTCCACACAGAAACCCTGCAATGCGCTTTAAAGTGTGTGATGCTAATTTCCACGAGCGAGCCAGGACGTGCTAACACCGCACTAGCGATGTTGCATGCGACCCATAGCTGACTCAAGTATGACGTGACTTCTGCCAGCCGTGATTAATGACACCTAGAACTAGAACTCTCTGTGTGTCTTCCTCACCTATGGAGGGAGCTGCGTCTCCAAGATCTGTTCAGCTCAAACTCAGTTAGCGTGAATCTGAGCTGTGTGTAGAAGCTCTCCTACAGTTTAATCTGTGTAGAAACTTCTTTCACTTTTCCTAAAAGAAGCATGCTGTGCTTTACTTTTTGAGGCCCAGTCTCAAATCACTCCCTCTCCACTATGGAGTGCACTTTGTAGGTTGTGAAGTAGCAGCACCTCCACCCAAAACAGTACACGTCAGTACAAGACAGTTACATTCAGCTGGACAACTCAGTTTCTACCATGCTGGCACTGTCTAATGATTTTTGTGTTGTGTTGTGTTTTCTTAAGTAGTGCACTATGTAGAGAGTATGATGTGATTTGAGACGGGGCCGAAAGTCTCTTCTCAGAAAGAGTGAAATGTGCAGGTCAGTGGTGAAAGGAGAACGAACAGTTTCCTCATGGAAATCTGCACACAGCTCCACAGTAATATGAAATAAATCTCATTTCACAGTTGGTTCAGTCCTTCTCAACCCCTCAACTAAAAAAAAAAAGTGCTACACCTGTGTGAGCACTTGAGAGACGTGAGAAAATTGTGTGCTAATATTTTGCATTTTCAAAACCTTTGGTGTGTAACAGCCTTAATTGTCTACTAGGATTTGCTGAAAGTATTGTGGGTATGTTTGATTAGCCACAGGGGCTATTTACCACTCCTCTAATAAAAAACAGATTGGAGAAAAAAAGAATTTGGCCATGGGTGCCTAAACTTTTGCATAAGACTGTATGTTTCTGTTATGCTAAATCAGCGTCCATGGTTATGGTGATGATTGAAAGGTAAAGAAATGTATGTTAGTGCTTTGCAGAATTTAGGTTCCTGAATAATAAAATGTTGGGTTTGACAGGAATGCCATGCAGAAGCTGTGCTACAAGATTGTCTTCAGTGCCCCCTTTCATTCGCATGTGCATCGTAATCCTGCTCAACGTATTGACCATCATTTTGGACTTCATCCCTGAAGTTAGCGAGAAGTACATCCTGGAGCTCTACGTGGCAAACTACGTCTTCTTTGCCTTTTACGTTGCTGAAGCTGCGTAGAGGGTAAGAGAAATGAGGGTGTGTTTTGTGGCAGCGGCTGGTCAAAACACAGTTGCAGATGGATGGACCCTTGATGGACAGATTCAACATCAGGGAGGGAAGGAGTAATGGCATCCTCGGAACCTGAAAGACAACAAAGACAATCAATACAGGTTTTGAAACTGAAAGATCACTTACCTTTTACACAGTTGCAGAACAATAGACAGTGAGCCAGACACAGCTGCAGATGGACAGATTGATGGTGGCTGGATCTACGGTCAGGGAGGGAGGGGCTCAGAAGGTCCTCAACCTGTAAGACAAAAAAAAGTTAATACATGTGTAGAAACTGAATGATGAACTAACTCTTACACACTTGCAGTCAGAGAGATAGCGAGTCACACACACCGTTGCAATGGACAGACACTTGTTTGATGGATACACCATTAGGAAGGAGGGGGGGTCCTGGAGTCCTGAAAGCTTGTAAGACAACAAAGAATGTCAATACATGTATAGAAACTGAATGATCACCTACCTGTTAGACAGTAGCAAACAGATAGACAGCGAGCCGTACACAGTGACAGATGGATGGACCCTTGATGGACAGACGCACCATCAGGAAGGGAAGGGGTAATGGCATCCTCTAAACCTGTAAGACAACAAAGAAAATCAATACATGTATAGAAACTGAATGATGAACTAATTCTTATACACTTGCAGTCAAATAAATATAGAATCACACAAATAGTTGCAATGGACAGACACTTGTTTGATGGATCCACCATTAGGAAGGGGGGGGGGCCCTGGAGTCCTGAAAGCCTGTAAGACAACAAAGAAAATCAATACGTGTATAGAAACTGAATGATCACCTACCTGTTACACAGGTGCAGACAGATAGACCCTTGATTGACAGATGCATCATCAGGGAGGGAAGGGGTAATGGCATCCTCTAAACCTGTAAGACAAAAAAGAAAATCAATACATGTATAGAAACTGAATGATCACCTACCTGTTACACAGTAGCAAACAGATAGACAGCGAGCCATACACAGTGGCAGATGGATGGAACCTTGATGGACAGATGCACCATCAGGAAGGGAAGGGGTATTGGCATCCTCAGAACCTAAAAGATAAAGACAATCAATACAGGTTTTGAAACTGAAAGATCACTTACCTTTTACACAGTTGCAGAACAATAGACAGTGAGCCAGACACAGCTGCAGATGGCCAAATTGATGGTGGCTGGATCTACGGTCAGGGAGGGAGGGCTCTGAAAGTCCTAAACCTGTAAGACAAAAAAAAAAAAACGTCAATACATATATAGAAACTGAACGATGAACTAACTCTTACACACTGGCAGTCAGATAGATATCGAGTCACACAAATAGTTGCAAAGGACAGACTCTTGTTTGATGGATCCACCATTAGGAAGGAGGGGGGGTCCTGGAGTCCTGAAAGCCTGAAAGACAACAAAGAAACTCAATACATGTATAGAAACTGAATGATCACCTACCTGTTAGACAGGTGCATACAGATAGACAGCGAGCCGTACACAGTGGCAGATGGATGGACCCTTAATAGACAGATGCACCATCAGGGAGGGAAGGGGTAATGGCATCCTCTAAACCTGTAAGAGAACAAAGAAAATCAATACATATATAGAAACTGAATGATCATGTAACACTTGTGTGCCGAGGCTATCACAAAGAGTTATGTTAGTGGACCAGTTCTAGGCTCGTTGGGAGTGGTGCAATAATAAACAACCAGAGACACAAGTATAAAGGGTTATTTTGGTGTTTAGTAAACAAATATTTGACAGGCAGACATTTATATACAATTGGCACAAATGTTTCTGTTATCAAATTAAAGAAAATCAGAAAACCAACAATGTTGTATTTTGAGTTTTATACTGTGTTTATATTTATTATGCTTTATTTAGGACGTATTAGTTCAAGTTCAGTTAATGGTTGAGCTTATATTCACTATGAATTTATTTGCGTTCGTTTAGATTAGTCAGTTTACAACAGGGTTAAATCAATACTGGTTTATTCTTCTAGTGTGACTGCGGATTCTTTTTGGTTTGACGGTTAAACGGTAAGTATTTTTTATGTTGGAAATTTACAATTATATTTCTCTCCTATGTAGGTTGAGTATTGTGAGAGTTAACGAATTTTTCTTTTTCCTCCTAGGTTTCACAGGAACTTCTTTGCTAAATCAACCACTTGGAATCCCTTATAAATACAACAATGAATAAAAATGAAATAAAAAAATAGAAAACAAAATGCAACCCTTGTCTGTCTTTTAGAACTAAAAGAGTACTGTATAACCTCCCTTACTGTTCAGTATTTCACTTAACCAATGCACAATTAACATAACACATACATATTTTTCCAGAACCAAATAACAAAACAGGGAGAAAAGAATGCTTTTGGGTCAGTCCATTAAGTGAATTTACACTTAATGCTCAATATTTTGATCGTGCTGTAGAACAGTTCTGAATGTTCCAGGATGTTCCAGGTAAGAAAAAAAAATAGTGAACAACACAGGGTCCACGTCGCTCCTTAATGTAGTTCCTTTCCCTTTTTTCCTTTAGGAACGCAAAAGTGTTCCATTCAAACTAAAAAACCTCAGAGCAGTCCAGGTCCTACCGTACAGGAGGATCGGGTTCACTTCTTTACTGTTAATAGGCACAAGATCCGGGGTTGGCTCGCCATCCAGTGTCCACTGCACCCACACAGGCTACGGTGTATGAGGCACTCAGTTGTACACAGGAACTACTGTATATTTCAGAGAAGGGAAAAAAACCTGACCTGTATTACAGGTCGAGAGAACACAAAATATCACAATCAATGTCCGTTTCATGCAGTATCAGGGGTAATGAAAAACCAACAGGGCTACGTGTGCCACTGCATTAACAACATGGCGACGGAACAGCAGGCTAATGTTACTAGCGGTAGGCTAGCTCTGATCTGGAACTGTCCGTTTACAACACCACGTAGCTAGTTTAAACATCACATCTTCAGTCTAATTTACACAGCAAGATAACAACACAACAGATTTTTTTTTCACTGATGTATCCATAGGTTACACTCTAAATAAATTCGCTGATATACAACAGTAAACAGAGTTTCAACTCACCAAAAACCAACTTAATACATTCAAAACTGGGAATTGTCATCCTCTTTGGGTACCGGAACTGATAAAAACCCACATATAGAGCTGATTTAGTCTCTATTTTTTTTTTCAGAAAATAGGCTGTATTTTCAGGTTGTGCTAACACTTCTCCCCTCTGCTCGAACTCTGCTCCGGAGCTCCCCACTCACGGCTCGTCTTTTTTTTCTTTTCCCGCCAAGTCGTCTTAAAGGGGCAGCGCATCTTTCTCTATGGCGCGTTTAATTGAATGAATGCGTTATTGAATTAATATTTTAACCACCTTTATTAATCGTACAGGCTTTTAATATGAACTAGTTAGTATTATTTATTTATTAATGACTATTTCTGTTCATTTAAGTGTATTAATAGTTCAATATCTTGAGGTTTTGCCATGACATATTTTAACACGGCTTACAATCACCTACCTGTTAGAGAGGTGCAGACAGATTGACTGCGAGCCATACACAGTGACAGATGGATGGACCCTTGATGGACAGATGCACCATCAGGGAGGGAATGGGTAATGGCATCCACTAAACCTGTGAGACAACAAAGAAAGTCAATACATGTATAGAAACTGAATGATCACCTACCTGTTAGACAGTAGAAAACAGATAGACAGCGAGCCATACACAGTGACAGAAGGATGGACCCTTGATGGACAGATGCACCATCAGGGAGGGAATGGGTAATGGCATCCTATAAACCTGTAAGACAACAAAGAAAATCAATACATGTATAGAAACTGAATGATTACATAGCTGTTAGACAGTAGCAAACAGATAGACAGCGAGCCGTACACAGTGGCATATGGATGAAACCTTGATGGACAGATGCACCATCAGGGAGGGAAGGGGTAATGGCATCCTCGGAACCTGAAAGACAACAAAAACAGTCAATACAGGTTTTGAAACTGAAAGATCACTTACCTTTTACACAGTTGCAGAATAATAGACAGTGAGGCAGACACAGCTGCAGATGGACAGATTGATGGAGGCTGGATCTACGGTCAGCGAGGGAGGGGCTCAGAAGGTCCTAAAGCTGTCAGACAAAAAAAAGTCAATACATGTATAGAAATTGAATGATGAACTAACTCTTACACACTTGCAGTCAGATAAATATCGAGTCACAAAAATAGTTGCAATGGACAGACACTTGTTTGATGGATCCACCATTAGGAAGGAGGGGGGGGGGGTCCTGGAGTCCTGAAAGCCTGTAAGACAGCAAAGAAAATCAATACATGTATAGAAACTGAATGATCACCTACCTGTTACACAGGTGCAGACAGATAGACCCTTGATTGACAGATGCATCATCAGGGAGGGAATGGGTAATGGCATCCTATAAACCTGTAAGACAACAAAGAAAATCAATACATGTATAGAAACTGAATGATTACATACCTGTTAGACAGTAGCAAACAGATAGACAGCGAGCCGTACACCGTGGCATATGGATGAAACCTTGATGGACAGATGCACCATCAGAGGGGGAAGGGGTAATGGCATCCTCGGAACCTGAAAGACAACAAAAACAGTCAATACATGTTTTGAAACTGAAAGATCACTTACCTTTTACAGTTGCAGAATAATAGACAGTGAGGCAGACACAGCTGCAGATGGACAGATTGATGGAGGCTGGATCTACGGTCAGCGAGGGAGGGGCTCAGAAGGTCCTAAAGCTGTAAGACAAAAAAAAGTCAATACATGTATAGAAATTGAATGATCACCTACCTATTAGACAGTGGCAAACAGATAGACAACGAGCCGTACACAGTGACAGATGGATGGACTCTTGATGGACAGATGCACCATCAGGGAGGGAATGGGTAATGGCATCCTATAAACCTGTAAGACAACAAAGAAAATCAATACATATATAGAAACTGAATGATCACCTACCTGTTAGACAGTAGAAAAAAGATAGACATCGAGCCGTACACAGTGGCAGATGGATGGAACCTTGATGGACAGATGCACCATCAGGGAGGGAAGGGGGGGGGGGGTTCTTGAGTCCTGAAAGCCTGTAAGACAACAAAGAAAGTCAATACATGTATAGAAACTGAATGATCACCTACCTGTTAGTCAGTAGCAAACAGATAGACAGCGAGCCGTACACAGTGAATGATGGATGGACCCTTGATGGACAGATGCACCATCACGGAGGGAAGGGGTAATGGCATCCTATAAACCTGTAAGACAGCAAAGAAAATCAATACATGTATAGAAACTGAATGATTACATACCTGTTAGACAGTAGCAAACAGATAGACAGCGAGCCATACACAGTGGCATATGGATGAAACCTTGATGGACAGATGCACCATCAGGGAGGGAAGGGGTAATGGCATCCTCGGAACCTGAAAGACAACAAAGACAGTCAATATAAGTTTTGAAACTGAAAGATCACTTACCTTTTACACAGTTGCAGAACAATACACAGTGAGCCAGACACAGCTGCAGATGGACAGATTGATGGTGGCTGGATTTACGGTCAGCGAGGGAGGGGCTCAGAAGGTCCTGAACCTGTAAGACAAAAAAAGTCAATACATATATAGAAATTGAATGATGAACTCTCTCTTACACACTT
This sequence comes from Salminus brasiliensis, assembly GCF_030463535.1. Classification (NCBI taxonomy): domain Eukaryota; kingdom Metazoa; phylum Chordata; class Actinopteri; order Characiformes; family Bryconidae; genus Salminus; species Salminus brasiliensis. Next base: position 19,859,238 of record NC_132898.1, on the reverse strand, counting down.
ACAGTAGGAAAAATATCGAGTCACACAAATAGTTGCAATGGACAGACACTTCTTTCATGGATCCACCATTAGGAAGGAGGGGGGGGTCCTGGAGTCCAGAAAGCCTGTAAGACAACAAAGAAAGTCAATACAAGTTTAGAAACTGAATGATCACCAACCTGTTAGACAGCAGCAAACAGATAGACAGCGAGCCGTACACAGTGGCAGATGGATGGAACCTTGATGGACAGATGCACCATCAGGGAGGGAAGGGGTAATGGCATCCTCTAAACCTGTAAGACAACAAAGAAAATCAATACATGTATAGAAACTGAATGATCACCTACCTGTTAGACAGTAGCAAACAGACAGACAGCGAGCCGTACACAGTGGCAGATGGATGGAACCTTGATGGACAGATGCACCATGAGGGAGGGAAGGGGTAATGGCATCCTCTAAACCTGTAAGACAACAAAGAAAATCAATACATGTAAAGAAACTGAATGATCACCTACCTGTTAGTCAGTAGCAAACAGATAGACAGCGAGCCGTACACAGTTGCAGATGGATGGACCCTTGATGGAAGGATGCACCATCAGGGAGGGAAGTGGTAATGGCATCCTCTAAATCTGTAAGACAACAAAGAAAATCAATACATGTATTGAAACTGAATGATCACCTACCTGTTAAACAGTAGCAAACAGATAGACAGCGAGCCATACACAGTGGCAGAAGGATGGAACCTTGATGGACAGATGCACCATCAGGGAGTGAAGGGGAAATGGCATCCTCTAAACCTGGAAGAGAATAATGAAAATCAATACATATATAGAAACTGAATGATCACCTACCTGTTAGACAGTAGCAAACAGATTGACAGCGAGCCGTACAAAGTGGTAGATGGATTAAACCTTGATGGACATATGCATCATCAGGGAGGGAAAGGGTAATGGCATCCTCGGAACCTGAAAGACAACGAAGAAAATCAATACATGTATAGAAACTGAATGATCACCTACTTGTTAGACAGTAGCAAACAGATTGACAGAGAGCCGTACAAAGTGGTAGATGGATTAAACCTTGATGGACAGATGTACCATCAGGGAGGGAAGGGGTAATGGCATCCTCGGAACCTGAAAGACAACAAAAAAAATCAATACATGTATAGAAACTGAATGATCACCTACCTGTTAGACAGTAGGAAACAGATAGACAACGAGCCGTAGACAGTGACAGATGGATGGACCCTTGATGGACAGATGCACCATCAGGGAGGGAAGGGGTAATGGCATCCTCTAAACCTGTAAGACAACAAAGAAAATCATTACATGTATAGAAACTGAATGATCACCTACCTGTTAGACAGTAGCAAACAGATTGACAGCGAGCCGTACAAAGTGGTAGATGGATTAAACCTTCATGGACAGATGCACCATCAGGGAGGGAAGGGGTAATGGCATCCTCGGAACCTGCAAGACAACAAAGAAAATCAATACATGTTTAGAAACTGAATGATCACCTACCTGTTAGACAGTATAAAACAGATAGATAGCGTGCCGTACACAGTGACAGATGGATGGACCCTTGATGGACAGATGCACCATCAGGGAAGGAATGGGTAATGGCATCCTCTAAACCTGTAAGACAACAAAAAAAAATAAATGCATGTATAGAAACTGAATGATCACCTACCTGTTAGACAGGTGCAGACAGACAGACAGCGAGCCGTACACAGTGGCAGATGGATGGAACCTTGATGGACAGATGCACCATCAGGGAGGGAAGGGGTAATGGCATCCTCTAAACCTGTAAGACAACAAAGAAAATCAATACATGTATTGAAACTGAATGATCACCTACCTGTTAGTCAGTAGCAAACAGATAGACAGCAAGCCGTACACAGTTGCAGATGGATGGACCCTTGATGGACAGATGCACCATCAGGGAGGGAAGGGGTATTGGCATCCTCAGAACCTAAAAGACAACAAAGAAAATTAATACAGGGTTTGAAACTGAAAGATCACCTACCTGTTAGACAGCAACAAACAGATAGACAGCGAGCCGTACACAGTGACAGATGGATGGACCCTTGACGGACAGATGCACCATCAGGGAGGGAAGGGGTAATGGCATCCTCGGAACCTGAAAGACAACAAAGACAGTCAATACAGGTTTTGAAACTGAAAGATCACTTACCTTTAACACAGTTGCAGAACAATACACAGTGAGCCAGACACAGCTGCAGACGGACAGATTGATGGAGGCTTGATTTACGGTCAGCGAGGGAGGGGCTCAGAAGGTCCTAAACCTGTAAGACAAAAAAAAGTCAATACATATATAGAAATTGAATGATGAACTAACTCTTACACTTGCAGTAGGATAAATATCGAGTCACACAAATAGTTGCAATGGACAGACACTTCTTTGATGGATCCACCATTAGGAAGGAGGGGGGGGTCCTGGAGTCCTGAAATCCTGTAAGACAACAAAGAAAATCAATACATGTATAGAAACTGAATGATCACCTACCTGTTAGACAGTAGAAAACAGATAGACAGCGAGCCGTACACAGTGACAGATGAATGGACCCTTGATGGACAGATGCACCATCAGGGAGGGAATGGGTAATGGCATCCTCTAAACCTGTAAGACAAGAAAAAAAAATAAATACAAGTATAGAAACTGAATGATCACCTACCTGTTAGACAGGGGCAGACAGAAAGACAGCGAGCCGTACACAGTGGCAGATGGATGGAACCTTGATGGACAGATACACCATCAGGGAGGGAAGGGGTAATGGCATCCTATAAACCTGTAAGGAAAGAAAGAAAATCAATACATGTATAGAAACTAAATGATCACCTACCTGTTAGACAGTAGCAAACAGATAGACAGCGAGCCGTACACAGTGACAGATGGATGGACCCTTGATGGACAGATGCACCATCAGGGAGGGAATGGGTAATGGCATCCTATAAACCTGTAAGGAAAGAAAGAAAATCAATACATGTATAGAAACTGAATGATCACCTACCTGTTAGACAGTAGCAAACAGATAGACAGCGAGCCATACACAGTGGCAGATGGATGGAACCTTGATGGACAGATGCACCATCAGGAAGGGAAGGGGTATTGGCATCCTCAGAACCTAAAAGATAACAAAGACAATCAATACAGGTTTTGAAACTGAAATATAACTTACCTTTTACACAGTTGCAGAACAATAGACAGTGAGCCAGACACAGCTGCAGATGGACAGATTGATGGTGGCTGAATCTACGGTCAGGGAGGGAGGGGCTCTGAAGGTCCTAAACCTGTAAGACAAAAAAAAAAAATGTCAATACATGTATAGAAACTGAATGATAAACTAACTCTAACACACTTCTAGTCAGAAAGATCGAGTCACACAAATAGTTGTAATTGACAGACACTTGTTTGATGGATCCACCATTAGGAAGGAGGGGGGGGGGGGGGGTCTTGGAGTCCAGAAAGCCTGTAAGACAACAAAGAAAGTCAATACATGTTTAGAAACTGAATGATCACCTACCTGTTAGACAGTACCAAACAGATAGACAGCGAGCCGTACACAGTGACAGATGGATGGACCCTTGATGGACAGATGCACCATCAGGGAGGGAAGGGGTAATGGCATCCTCTAAACCTGTAAGACAACAAAGAAAATCAATACATGTATAGAAACTGAATGATCACCTACCTGTTAGACAGTAGCAAACAGATTGACAGCGAGCCGTACACAGTGGCAGATGGATTAAACCTTGATGGACAGATGCACCATCAGGGAGGGAAGGGGTAATGGCATCCTCGGAACCTGAAAGACAACAAAGACAGTCAATACAGGTTTTGAAACTGAAAGATCACTTACCTTTAACACAGTTGCAGAACAATACACAGTGAGCCAGACACAGCTGCAGACGGACAGATTGATGGAGGCTTGATTTACGGTCAGCGAGGGAGGGGCTCAGAAGGTCCTAAACCTGTAAGACAAAAAAAAAGTCAATACATATGTAGAAATTGAATGATGAACTAACTCTTACACTTGCAGTAGGATAAATATCGAGTCACACAAATAGTTGCAATGAACAGACACTTCTTTGATGGATCCACCATGAGGAAGGAGGGGGGGGGTCCTGGAGTCCTGAAAGCCTGTAAGACAACAAAGAAAATCAATACATGTATAGAAACTGAATGATCACCTACCTGTTAGACAGTAGAAAACAGATAGACAGCGAGCCGTACACAGTGACAGATGGATGGACCCTTGATGGACAGATGCACCATCAGGGAGGGAATGGGTAATGGCATCCTCTAAACCTGTAAGACAAGAAAAATAAATAAATACATGTATAGAAACTGAATGATCACCTACCTGTTAGACAGGGGCAGACAGACAGACAGCGAGCCGTACACAGTGGCAGATGGAAGGAACCTTGATGGACAGATGCACCATCAGGGAGGGAAGGGGTAATGGCATCCTCTAAACCTGTAAGACAAGAAAAAAAAAAAAATGCATGTATAGAAACTGAATGATAATCTACCTGTTAGACAGGGGCAGACAAACAGACATCGAGCCGTACACAGTGGCAGATGGATGGAACCTTGATGGACAGATGCACCATCAGGGAGGGAAGGGGTAATGGCATCCTCTAAACCTGTAAGACAAGAAAAAAAAATAAATGCATGTATAGAAACTGAATGATCACCTACCTGTTAGACAGGGGCAGACAGACAGACAGCGAGCCGTACACAGTGGCAGATGGATTAAACCTTGATGGACAGATGCACCATCAGGGAGGGAAGGGGTAATGGCATCCTCGGAACCTGAAAGACAACAAAGACAGTCAATATAAGTTTTGAAACTGAAAGATCACTTACCTTTTACACAGTTGCAGAACAATACACAGTGAGCCAGACAGCTGCAGGCGGACAGATTGATGGAGGCTGGATTTACGGTCAACGAGGGAGGGGCTCAGAAGGTCCTGAACCTGTAAGACAAAAAAAGTCAATACATATATAGAAATTGAATGATGAACTCTCTCTTACACACTTGCAGTAGGAAAAATATCGAGTCACACAAATAGTTGCAATGGACAGACACTTCTTTCATGGATCCACCATTAGGAAGGAGGGGGGGTCCTGGAGTCCTGAAAGCCTATAAGACAACAAACAAAATCAATACATGTATAGAAACTGAATGATCACCTACCTGTTAGACTGTAGAAAACAGATAGACAGCGAGCCGTACACATTGACAGATGGATGGACCCTTGATGGACAGATGCACCATCAGGGAGGGAATGGGTAATGGCATCCTCTAAACCTGTATGACAACAAAAAAATAAATACATGTATAGAAACTGAATGATCACCTACCTGTTAGACAGGTGCAGACAGACAGACAGCGAGCCGTACACAGTGGCAGATGGATGGAACCTTGATGGACAGATACACCATCAGGGAGGGAAGGGGTAATGGCATCCTCTAAACCTGTAAGACAACAAAGAAAATCAATACATGTATAGAAACTGAATGATCACCTACCTGTTAGTCAGTAGAAAACAGATAGACAGCGAGCCATACAGAGTGGCAGATGGATGGAACCTTGATGGACAGATGCACCATCAGGGAGGGAAGGGGTAATGGCATCCTCTAAACCTGGAAGAGAACAAAGAAAATAAATACCTGTATAGAAACTGAATGATCACCTACCTGTTACACAGCAGAAAAGAGATAGACAGCGAGCCATACAGAGTGGCAGATGGATGGAACCTTGATGGACAGATGCACCATCAGGGAGGGAAGGGGTAATGGCATCCTCTAAACCTGGAAGAGAACAAAGAAAATAAATACCTGTATAGAAACTGAATGATCACCTACCTGTTAGTCAGTAGCAAACAGATAGACAGCAAGCCGTACACAGTTGCAGATGGATGGACCCTTGATGGACAGATGCACCATCAGGGAGGGGAGGGGTATTGGCATCCTCAGAACCTAAAAGATAACAAAGAAAATTAATACAGGGTTTGAAACTGAAAGATCACTTACCTTTTACACAGTTGCAGAACAATAGACAGTGAGGCATGGGGAATGGGGGGGTCCTGGAGTCCAGAAAGCCTGTAAGACAACAAAGAAAGTCAATACATGTTTAGAAACTGAATGATCACCTACCTGTTAGACAGCAGCAAACAGATAGACAGCGAGCCGTACACAGTGACAGATGGATGGACCCTTGATGGACAGATGCACCATCAGGGAGGGAAGGGGTAATGGCATCCTCGGAACCTGAAAGACAACAAAGACAGTCAATACAGGTTTTGAAACTGAAAGATCACTTACCTTTAACACAGTTGCAGAACAATACACAGTGAGCCAGATACAGCTGCAGACGGACAGATTGATGGAGGCTTGATTTACGGTCAGCGAGGGAGGGGCTCAGAAGGTCCTAAACCTGTAAGACAAAAAAAAGTCAATACATATATAGAAATTGAATGATGAACTAACTCTTATACTTGCAGTAGGATAAATATCGAGTCACACAAATAGTTGCAATGGACAGACACTTCTTTGATGGATCCACCATTAGGAAGGAGGGGGGGGGGTCCTGGAGTCCTGAAAGCCTGTAAGACAACAAAGAAAATCAATACATGTATAGAAACTGAATGATCACCTACCTGTTAGACAGTAGAAAACAGATAGACAGCAAGCCGTACACAGTGACAGATGGATGGACCCTTGATGGACAGATGCACCATCAGGGAGGGAATGGGTAATGGCATCCTCTAAACCTGTAAGACAAGAAAAAAAAATAAATACATGTATAGAAACTGAATGATCACCTACCTGTTAGACAGGGGCAGACAGACAGACAGCGAGCCGTACACAGTGGCAGATGGAAGGAACCTTGATGGACAGATGCACCATCAGGGAGGGAAGGGGTAATGGCATCCTCTAAACCTGTAAGACAAGAAAAAAAAATAAATGCATGTATAGAAACTGAATGATCACCTACCTGTTAGACAGGTGCAGACAGACAGACAGCGAGCCGTACACAGAGGCAGATGGTTGGAACCTTGATGGACAGATGCACCATCAGGGAGGGAAGGGGTAATGGCATCCTCTAAACCTGTAAGCCAACAAAGAAAATCAATACATGTATAAAAACTGAATGATCACCTACCTGTTAGACAGCAGCAAACAGATAGACAGCGAGCCGTACACAGTGGCAGATGGATGGAACCTTGATGGACAGATGCACCATGAGGGAGGGAAGGGGTAATGGCATCCTCTAAACCTGTAAGACAACAAAGAAAATCAATACATGTAAAGAAACTGAATGATCACCTACCTGTTAGTCAGGAGCAAACAGATAGACAGCGAGCCGTACACAGTTGCAGATGGATGGACCCTTGATGGAAGGATGCACCATCAGGGAGGGAAGAAGTAATGGCATCCTCTAAATCTGTAAGACAACAAAGAAAATCAATACATGAATTGAAACTGAATGATCACCTACCTGTTAAACAGTAGCAAACAGATTGACAGCGAGCCGTACACAGTGGCAGATGGATTAAACCTTGATGGACAGATGCACCATCAGGGAGGGAAGGGGTAATGGCATCCTCGGAACCTGAAAGACAACAAAGACAGTCAATACAGGTTTTGAAACTGAAAGATCACTTACCTTTAACACAGTTGCAGAACAATACACAGTGAGCCAGACACAGCTGCAGACGGACAGAGTGATGGAGGTTTGATTTACGGTCAGCGAGGGAGGGGCTCAGAAGGTCCTAAACCTGTAAGACAAAAAAAAGTCAATACATATATAGAAATTGAATGATGAACTAACTCTTACACTTGCAGTAGGATAAATATCGAGTCACACAAATAGTTACAATGGACAAACATTTGTTTGAAGGATCCACCATTAGGAAGAAGGGCGGAGGGTCCTGGAGTCCTGAAAGCCTGTAAGACGACAAAGAAAGTCAATACATGTATAGAAACTGAATGATCACCTACCTGTTAGACAGTAGCAAACAGATAGACAGCGAGCCATACACAGTGGCAGATGGAAGGAACCTTGATGGACAGATGCACCATCAGGGAGGGAAGGGGTAATGGCATCCTCTAAACCTGTAAGACAAGAAAAAAAAATAAATGCATGTATAGAAACTGAATGATCACCTACCTGTTAGACAGTAGCAAACAGATAGATAGCGAGCCATACACAGTGGCAGATGGATGGAACCTTGATGGACAGATGCACTATCAGGAAGGGAAGGGGTATTGGCATCCTCAGAACCTAAAAGATAACAAAGACAATCAATACAGGTTTTGAAACTGAAATATCACTTACCTTTTACACAGTTGCAGAACAATAGACAGTGAGCCAGACACAGCTGCAGATGGACAGATTGATGGTGGCTGAATCTACGGTCAGGGAGGGAGGGGCTCTGAAGGTCCTAAACCTGTAAGACAAAAAAAAAAAAATGTCAATACATGTATAGAAACTGAATGATAAACTAACTCTAACACACTTCTAGTCAGAAAGATCGAGTCACACAAATAGTTGCAATTGACAGACACTTGTTTGATGGATCCACCATTAGGAAGTAGGGGGGGGGGTCTTGGAGTCCTGAAAGTCTGTAAGACAACAAAGAAAGTCAATACATGTATAGAAACTGAATGATCACCTACCTGTTAGACAGTAGCAAACAGATAGACAGCGAGCCATACACAGTGGCAGATGGAAGGAACCTTGATGGACAGATGCACCATCAGGGAGGGAAGGGGTAATGGCATCCTCTAAACCTGTAAGACAAGAAAAAAAAATAAATGCATGTATAGAAACTGAATGATCACCTACCTGTTAGACAGTAGCAAACAGATAGACAGCGAGCCATACACAGTGGCAGATAGATGGAACCTTGATGGACAGATGCACTATCAGGAAGGGAAGGGGTATTGGCATCCTCAGAACCTAAAAGATAACAAAGACAATCAATACAGGTTTTGAAACTGAAATATCACTTACCTTTTACACAGTTGCAGAACAATAGACAGTGAGCCAGACACAGCTGCAGATGGACAGATTGATGGTGGCTGAATCTACGGTCAGGGAGGGAGGGGCTCTGAAGGTCCTAAACCTGTAAGACAAAAAAAAAAAAATGTCAATACATGTATAGAAACTGAATGATAAACTAACTCTAACACACTTCTAGTCAGAAAGATCGAGTCACACAAATAGTTGCAATTGACAGACACTTGTTTGATGGATCCACCATTAGGAAGTAGGGGGGGGGGGCTTGGAGTCCTGAAAGTCTGTAAGACAACAAAGAAAGTCAATACATGTATAGAAACTGAATGATCACCTACCTGTTAGACAGTAGCAAACAGATAGACAGCGAGCCATACACAGTGGCAGATGGAAGGAACCTTGATGGACAGATGCACCATCAGGGAGGGAATGGGTAATGGCATCCTCTAAACCTGTAAGACAACAAAAAAACATAAATACATGTATAGAAACTGAATGATCACCTACCTGTTAGACAGGTGCAGACAGACAGACAGTGAGCCGTACACAGAGGCAGATGGATGGAACCTTGATGGACAGATGCACCATCAGGGAGGGAAGGGGTAATGGCATCCTCTAAACCTGTAAGACAACAAAGAAAATCAATACATGTATAGAAACTGAATGATCACCTACCTGTTAGACAGTAGCAAACAGATAGACAGCGAGCCGTACACAGTGGCAGATGGATGGAACCTTGATGGACAGATGCACCATGAGGGAGGGAAGGGGTAATGGCATCCTCTAAACCTGTAAGACAACAAAGAAAATCAATACATGTAAAGAAACTGAATGATCACCTACCTGTTAGTCAGTACCAAACAGATAGACAGCGAGCCGTACACAGTTGCAGATGGATGGACCCTTGATGGAAGGATGCACCATCAGGGAGGGAAGGGGTAATGGCATCCTCTAAACCTGTAAGACAACAAAGAAAATCAATACATGTATTGAAACTGAATGATCACCTACCTGTTAAACAGTAGCAAACAGATAGACAGCGAGCCGTACACAGTGGCAGAAGGATGGAACCTTGATGGACAGATGCACCATCAGGGAGGGAAGGGGTAATGGCATCCTCTAAACCTGTAAGACAAGAAAAATAAATAAATACATGTATAGAAACTGAATGATCACCTACCTGTTAGACAGGGGCAGACAGACAGACAGCGAGCCGTACACAGTGGCAGATGGATTAAACCTTGATGGACAGATGCACCATCAGGGAGGGAAGGGGTAATGGCATCCTCGGAACCTGAAAGACAACAAAGACAGTCAATATAAGTTTTGAAACTGAAAGATCACTTACCTTTTACACAGTTGCAGAACAATACACAGTGAGCCAGACAGCTGCAGGCGGACAGAATGATGGAGGCTGGATTTACGGTCAGCGAGGGAGGGGCTCAGAAGGTCCTGAACCTGTAAGACAAAAAAAGTCAATACATATATAGAAATTGAATGATGAACTCTCTCTTACACACTTGCAGTAGGAAAAATATCGAGTCACACAAATAGTTGCAATGGACAGACACTTCTTTCATGGATCCACCATTAGGAAGGAGGGGGGGGTCCTGGAGTCCTGAAAGCCTATAAGACAACAAACAAAATCAATACATGTATAGAAACTGAATGATCACCTACCTGTTAGACTGTAGAAAACAGATAGACAGCGAGCCGTACACATTGACAGATGGATGGACCCTTGATGGACAGATGCACCATCAGGGAGGGAATGGGTAATGGCATCCTCTAAACCTGTATGACAACAAAAAAAATAAATACATGTATAGAAACTGAATGATCACCTACCTGTTAGACAGGTGCAGACAGACAGACAGCGAGCCGTACACAGTGGCAGATGGATGGAACCTTGATGGACAGATACACCATCAGGGAGGGAAGGGGTAATGGCATCCTCTAAACCTGTAAGACAACAAAGAAAATCAATACATGTATAGAAACTGAATGATCACCTACCTGTTAGTCAGTAGAAAACAGATAGACAGCGAGCCATACAGAGTGGCAGATGGATGGAACCTTGATGGACAGATGCACCATCAGGGAGGGAAGGGGTAATGGCATCCTCTAAACCTGGAAGAGAACAAAGAAAATAAATACCTGTATAGAAACTGAATGATCACCTACCTGTTACACAGTAGAAAAGAGATAGACAGCGAGCCATACAGAGTGGCAGATGGATGGAACCTTGATGGACAGATGCACCATCAGGGAGGGAAGGGGTAATGGCATCCTCTAAACCTGGAAGAGAACAAAGAAAATAAATACCTGTATAGAAACTGAATGATCACCTACCTGTTAGTCAGTAGCAAACAGATAGACAGCAAGCCGTACACAGTTGCAGATGGATGGACCCTTGATGGACAGATGCACCATCAGGGAGGGGAGGGGTATTGGCATCCTCAGAACCTAAAAGATAACAAAGAAAATTAATACAGCGTTTGAAACTGAAAGATCACTTACCTTTTACACAGTTGCAGAACAATAGACAGTGAGGCATGGGGAATGGGGGGGGGTCCTGGAGTCCAGAAAGCCTGTAAGACAACAAAGAAAGTCAATACATGTTTAGAAACTGAATGATCACCTATCTGTTAGACAGCAGCAAACAGATAGACAGCGAGCCGTACACAGTTGCAGATGGATGGACCCTTGATGGAAGGATGCACCATCAGGGAGGGAAGGGGTAATGGCATCCTCTAAATCTGTAAGACAACAAAGAAAATCAATACATGTATTGAAACTGAATGATCACCTACCTGTTAAACAGTAGCAAACAGATTGACAGCGAGCCGTACACAGTGGCAGATGGATTAAACCTTGATGGACATATGCATCATCAGGGAGGGAAAGGGTAATGGCATCCTCGGAACCTGAAAGACAACAAAGACAGTCAATATAAGTTTTGAAACTGAAAGATCACTTACCTTTTACACAGTTGCAGAACAATACACAGTGAGCCAGACAGCTGCAGGCGGACAGATTGATAGAGGCTGGATTTACGGTCAGCGAGGGAGGGGCTCAGAAGGTCCTGAACCTGTAAGACAAAAAAAGTCAATACATATATAGAAATTGAATGATGAACTCTCTGTTACACACTTGCAGTCAGATAAATATCGAGTCACAAAAATAGTTGCAATGGACAGACACTTGTTTGATGGATCCACCATTAGGAAGGAGGGGGGGGTCCTGGAGTCCTGAAAGCCTGTAAGACAGCAAAGAAAATCAATACATGTATAGAAACTGAATGATCACCTACCTGTTACACAGGTGCAGACAGATAGACCCTTGATTGACAGATGCATCATCAGGGAGGGAATGGGTAATGGCATCCTATAAACCTGTAAGACAACAAAGAAAATCAATACATGTATAGAAACTGAATGATTACATACCTGTTAGACAGTAGCAAACAGATAGACAGCGAGCCGTACACCGTGGCATATGGATGAAACCTTGATGGACAGATGCACCATCAGGGAGGGAATGGGTAATGGCATCCTATAAACCTGTAAGACAACAAAGAAAATCAATACATATATAGAAACTGAATGATCACCTACCTGTTAGACAGTAGAAAAAAGATAGACATCGAGCCGTACACAGTGGCAGATGGATGGAACCTTGATGGACAGATGCACCATCAGGGAGGGAAGGGGGGGGGGGGGTTCTTGAGTCCTGAAAGCCTGTAAGACAACAAAGAAAGTCAATACATGTATAGAAACTGAATGATCACCTACCTGTTAGTCAGTAGCAAACAGATAGACAGCGAGCTGTACACAGTGAATGATGGATGGACCCTTGATGGACAGATGCACCATCACGGAGGGAAGGGGTAATGGCATCCTATAAACCTGTAAGACAGCAAAGAAAATCAATACATGTATAGAAACTGAATGATTACATACCTGTTAGACAGTAGCAAACAGATAGACAGCGAGCCATACACAGTGGCATATGGATGAAATCTTGATGGACAGATGCACCATCAGGGAGGGAAGGGGTAATGGCATCCTCGGAACCTGAAAGACAACAAAGACAGTCAATATAAGTTTTGAAACTGAAAGATCACTTACCTTTTACACAGTTGCAGAACAATACACAGTGAGCCAGACACAGCTGCAGATGGACAGATTGATGGTGGCTGGATTTACGGTCAGCGAGGGAGGGGCTCAGAAGGTCCTGAACCTGTAAGACAAAAAAAAGTCAATACATATATAGAAATTGAATGATGAACTCTCTCTTACACACTTGCAGTAGGAAAAATATCGAGTCACAACAATAGTTGCAATGGACAGACACTTCTTTCATGGATCCACCATTAGGAAGGAGGGGGGGGTCCTGGAGTCCAGAAAGCCTGTAAGACAACAAAGAAAGTCAATACATGTTTAGAAACTGAATGATCACCTACCTGTTAGACAGCAGCAAACAGATAGACAGCGAGCCGTACACAGTGACAGATGGATGGACCCTTGACGGACAGATGCACCATCAGGGAGGGAAGGGGTAATGGCATCCTCTAAACCTGTAAGACAACAAAGAAAATCAATACATGTATAGAAACTGAATGATCACCTTCCTGTTAAACAGTAGCAAACAGATTGACAGCGAGCCGTACACAGTGGCAGATGGATTAAACCTTGATGGACAGATGCACCATCAGGGAGGGAAGGGGTAATGGCATCCTCGGAACCTGAAAGACAACAAAGATAGTCAAAACAGGTTTTGAAACTGAAAGATCACTTACCTTTAACACAGTTGCAGAACAATACACAGTGAGCCAGACACAGCTGCAGACGGACAGATTGATGGAGGCTTGATTTACGGTCAGCGAGGGAGGGGCTCAGAAGGTCCTAAACCTGTAAGACAAAAAAAAGTCAATACATATATAGAAATTGAATGATGAACTAACTCTTATACTTGCAGTAGGATAAATATCGAGTCACACAAATAGTTGCAATGGACAGACACTTCTTTGATGGATCCACCATTAGGAAGGAGGGGGGGGTCCTGGAGTCCTGAAAGCCTGTAAGACAACAAAGAAAATCAATACATGTATAGAAACTGAATGATCACCTACCTGTTAGACAGTAGAAAACAGATAGACAGCGAGCCGTACACAGTGACAGATGGATGGACCCTTGATGGACAGATGCACCATCAGGGAGGGAATGGTTAATGGCATCCTCTAAACCTGTAAGACAAGAAAAAAAAATAAATACATGTATAGACACTGAATGATCACCTACCTGTTAGACAGGGGCAGACAGACAGACAGCGAGCCGTACACAGTGGCAGATGGAAGGAACCTTGATGGACAGATGCACCATCAGGGAGGGAAGGGGTAATGGCATCCTCTAAACCTGTAAGACAAGAAAAAAAAATAAATGCATGTATAGAAACTGAATGATCACCTACCTGTTAGACAGGGGCAGACAGACAGACAGCGAGCCGTACGCAGTGGCAGATGGATGGAACCTTGATGGACAGATGCACCATCAGGGAGGGAAGGGGGAATGGCATCCTCTAAACCTGTAAGACAACTAAGAAAATCAATACATGTATAGAAACTAAATGATCACCTACCTGTTAGACAGTAGCAAACAGATAGACAGCGAGCCGTACACAGTGACAGATGGATGGACCCTTGATGGACAGATGCACCATCAGGGAGGGAATGGGTAATGGCATCCTCTAAACCTGGAAGAGAATAAAGAAAATCAATACATGTATAGAAACTGAATGATCACCTACCTGTTAGACAGTAGCAAACAGATTGACAGCGAGCCGTACAAAGTGGTAGATGGATTAAACCTTGATGGACATATGCATCATCAGGGAGGGAAAGGGTAATGGCATCCTCGGAACCTGAAAGACAACGAAGAAAATCAATACATGTATAGAAACTGAATGATCACCTACTTGTTAGACAGTAGCAAACAGATTGACAGAGAGCCGTACAAAGTGGTAGATGGATTAAACCTTGATGGACAGATGTACCATCAGGGAGGGAAGGGGTAATGGCATCCTCGGAACCTGAAAGACAACAAAAAAAATCAATACATGTATAGAAACTGAATGATCACCTACCTGTTAGACAGTAGGAAACAGATAGACAACGAGCCGTAGACAGTGACAAATGGATGGACCCTTGATGGACAGATGCACCATCAGGGAGGGAAGGGGTAATGGCATCCTCTAAACCTGTAAGACAACAAAGAAAATCATTACATGTATAGAAACTGAATGATCACCTACCTGTTAGACAGTAGCAAACAGATTGACAGCGAGCCGTACAAAGTGGTAGATGGATTAAACCTTCATGGATAGATGCACCATCAGGGAGGGAAGGGGTAATGGCATCCTCGGAACCTGCAAGACAACAAAGAAAATCAATACATGTTCAGAAACTGAATGATCACCTACCTGTTAGACAGTAGAAAACAGATAGACAGCGAGCCGTACACAGTGACAGATGGATGGACCCTTGATGGACAGATGCACCATCAGGGAAGGAATGGGTAATGGCATCCTCTAAACCTGTAAGACAACAAAAAAAAATAAATGCATGTATAGAAACTGAATGATCACCTACCTGTTAGACAGGTGCAGACAGACAGACAGCGAGCCGTACACAGTGGCAGATGGATGGAACCTTGATGGACAGATGCACCATCAGGGAGGGAAGGGGTAATGGCATCCTCTAAACCTGTAAGACAACAAAGAAAATCAATACATGTATTGAAACTGAATGATCACCTACCTGTTAGTCAGTAGCAAACAGATAGACAGCAAGCCGTACACAGTTGCAGATGGATGGACCCTTGATGGACAGATGCACCATCAGGGAGGGAAGGGGTATTGGCATCCTCAGAACCTAAAAGACAACAAAGAAAATTAATACAGGGTTTGAAACTGAAAGATCACTTACCTTTTACACAGTTGCAGAACAATAGACAGTGAGGCATGGGGAATGGGGGGGGGTCCTGGAGTCCAGAAAGCCTGTAAGACAACAAAGAAAGTCAATACATGTTTAGAAACTGAATGATCACCTACCTGTTAGACAGTAGCAAACAGATAGACAGCGAGCCATACACAGTGGCAGATGGATGGAACCTTGATGGACAGATGCACTATCAGGAAGGGAAGGGGTATTGGCATCCTCAGAACCTAAAAGATAACAAAGACAATCAATACAGGTTTTGAAACTGAAATATCACTTACCTTTTACACAGTTGCAGAACAATAGACAGTGAGCCAGACACAGCTGCAGATGGACAGATTGATGGTGGCTGAATCTACGGTCAGGGAGGGAGGGGCTCTGAAGGTCCTAAACCTGTAAGACAAAAAAAAAAAAATGTCAATACATGTATAGAAACTGAATGATAAACTAACTCTAACACACTTCTAGTCAGAAAGATCGAGTCACACAAATAGTTGCAATTGACAGACACTTGTTTGATGGATCCACCATTAGGAAGTAGGGGGGGGGGTCTTGGAGTCCTGAAAGTCTGTAAGACAACAAAGAAAGTCAATACATGTATAGAAACTGAATGATCACCTACCTGTTAGACAGTAGAAAACAGATAGACAGCGAGCCGTACACAGTGACAGATGGATGGACCCTTGATGGACAGATGCACCATCAGGGAGGGAATGGGTAATGGCATCCTCTAAACCTGTAAGACAACAAAAAAAAATAAATACATGTATAGAAACTGAATGATCACCTACCTGTTAGACAGGTGCAGACAGACAGACAGCGAGCCGTACACAGAGGCAGATGGATGGAACCTTGATGGACAGATGCACCATCAGGGAGGGAAGGGGTAATGGCATCCTCTAAACCTGTAAGACAACAAAGAAAATCAATACATGTATAGAAACTGAATGATCACCTACCTGTTAGACAGTAGCAAACAGATAGACAGCGAGCCATACACAGTGGCAGATGGATGGAACCTTGATGGACAGATGCACCATGAGGGAGGGAAGGGGTAATGGCATTCTCTAAACCTGTAAGACAACAAAGAAAATCAATACATGTAAAGAAACTGAATGATCACCTACCTGTTAGTCAGTAGCAAACAGATAGACAGCGAGCCGTACACAGTTGCAGATGGATGGACCCTTGATGGAAGGATGCACCATCAGGGAGGGAAGGGGTAATGGCATTCTCTAAACCTGTAAGACAACAAAGAAAATCAATACATGTATTGAAACTGAATGATCACCTACCTGTTAAACAGTAGCAAACAGATAGACAGCGAGCCATACACAGTGGCAGAAGGATGGAACCTTGATGGACAGATGCACCATCAGGGAGGGAAGGGGTAATGGCATCCTCTAAACCTGGAAGAGAATAAAGAAAATCAATACATGTATAGAAACTGAATGATCACCTACCTGATAGACAGTAGCAAACAGATTGACAGCGAGCCGTACAAAGTGGTAGATGGATTAAACCTTGATGGACATATGCACCATCAGGGAGGGAAAGGGTAATGGCATCCTCGGAACCTGAAAGACAACGAAGAAAATCAATACATGTATAGAAACTGAATGATCACCTACTTGTTAGACAGTAGCAAACAGATTGACAGAGAGCCGTACAAAGTGGTAGATGGATTAAACCTTGATGGACAGATGTACCATCAGGGAGGGAAGGGGTAATGGCATCCTCGGAACCTGAAAGACAACAAAAAAAATCAATACATGTATAGAAACTGAATGATCACCTACCTGTTAGACAGTAGGAAACAGATAGACAACGAGCCGTACACAGTAACAGATGGATGGACCCTTGATGGACAGATGCACCATCAGGGAGGGAATGGGTAATGGCATCCTCTAAACCTGTAAGACAACAAAGAAAATCATTACATGTATAGAAACTGAATGATCACCTACCTGTTAGTCAGTAGCAAACAGATAGACAGCGAGCCGTACACAGTTGCAGATGGATGGACCCTTGATGGACAGATGCACCATCAGGGAGGGAAGGGGTATTGGCATCCTCAGAACCTAAAAGATAACAAAGAAAATTAATACAGGGTTTGAAACTGAAAGATCACTTACCTTTTACACAGTTGCAGAACAATAGACAGTGAGGCATGGGGAATGGGGGGGTCCTGGAATCCAGAAAGCCTGTAAGACAACAAAGAAAGTCAATACATGTTTAGAAACTGAATGATCACCTACCTGTTAGACAGCAGCAAACAGATAGACAGCGAGCCGTACACAGTGACAGATGGATGGACCCTTGACGGACAGATGCACCATCAGGGAGGGAAAGGATAATGGCATCCTCTAAACCTGTAAGACAACAAAGAAAATCAATACATGTATAGAAACTGAATGATCACCTACCTGTTAGACAGTAGCAAACAGATTGACAGCGAGCCGTACACAGTGGCAGATGGATTAAACCTTGATGGACAGATGCACCATCAGGGAGGGAAGGGGTAATGGCATCCTCGGAACTTGAAAGACAACAAAGACAGTCAATACAGGTTTTGAACCTGAAAGATCACTTACCTTTTACACAGTTGCAGAACAATACACAGTGAGCCAGACACAGCTGCAGACGGACAGATTGATGGAGGCTTGATTTACGGTCAGCGAGGGAGGGGCTCAGAAGGTCCTAAACCTGTAAGACAAAAAAAAGTCAATACATATATAGAAATTGAATGATGAACTAACTCTTACACACTTGCAGTAGGATAAATATCGAGTCACACAAATAGTTGCAATGGACAGACACTTCTTTCATGGATCCACCATTAGGAAGGAGGGGGGGGGTCCTGGAGTCCTGAAAGCCTATAAGACAACAAAGAAAATCAATACATGTATTGAAACTGAATGATCACCTACCTGTTACATAGTAGCAAACAGATAGACAGCGAGCCATACACAGTGGCAGATGGATGGAACCTTGATGGACAGCTGCACCATCAGGGAGGGAAAGGGTAATGGCATCCTCTAAACCTGTAAGACAACAAAGAAAATCAATACATGTATAGAAACTGAATGATCACCTACCTGTTGGACAGCAGCAAACAGATTGACAGCAGGCCGTACAAAGTGGTAGATGGATTAAACCTTGATGGACAGATGCACCATCAGGGAGCGAAGGGGTGATGGCATCCTCGGAACCTGAAAGACAACAAAGACAGTCAATACAGGTTTTGAAACTGAAAGATCACTCACCTTTTACACAGTTACAGAACAATACACAGTGAGCCAGACACAGCTGCAGACGGACAGATTGATGGAGGCTGGATCTACGGTCAGCAAGGGAGAAGCTCAGAAGGTCCTAAACCTGTAAGACAAAAAAAAGTCAATACATGTACAGAAACTGAATGATGAACTAACTATTACACACTTGCAGTCAGATAGATATCAAGTCACACAAATAGTTACAATGGACAAACACTTGTTTGATGGATCCACCATTAGGAAGAAGGGGGGAGGGTCCTGGAGTCCTGAAAGCCTGTAAGACGACAAAGAAAGTAAATACATGTATAGAAACTGAATGATCACCTACCTGTTAGACAGTAGCAAACAGATAGACAGCGAGCCATACACAGTGGCAGATGGATGGAACCTTGATGGACAGATGCACCATCAGGGAGGGAAGGGGTAATGGCATCCTCTAAAACTGTAAGACAACAAAGAAAATCAATACATGTATAGAAACTGAATGATCACCTACCTGTTAGACAGTAGTAAACAAATAGACAGCGAGCCATACACAGTGGCAGATGGATGGAACCTTGATGGACAGATGCACCATCAGGAAGGGAAGGGGTATTGGCATCCTCAGAACCTAAAAGATAATAAAGAAAATTAATACAGGTTTTGAAACTGAAACATCACTTACCTTTTACACAGTTGCAGAACAATAGACAGTGAGGCATAGGGAATGGGGGGGTCCTGGAGTCCTGAAAGCATGTAAGACAACAAAGAAAACCAATACATGTATAGAAACTGAATGATCACCTACCTGTTAGACAGGGGCAGACAGATAGACAGCGAGCCGTACACAGTGGCAGATGGATGGAACCTTGATGGACAGATGCACCATCAGGGAGGGAAGGGGTAATGGCATCCTCTAAACCTGTAAGACAACAAAGAAAATCAATACATGTATAGAAACTGAATGATCACCTACCTGTTAGACAGTAGTAAACAGATAGACAGCGAGCCATACACAGTGGCAGATGGATGGGACCTTGATGGACAGATGCACCATCAGGGAGGGAATGGGTAATGGCATCCTCTAAACCTGTAAGACAAGAAAAAAAAAAAATACATGTATAGAAACTGAATGATCACCTACCTGTTAGACAGGGGCAGACAGATAGACAGCGAGCCGTACACAGTGGCAGATGGATGGAACCTTGATGGACAGATGCACCATCAGGGAGGGAAGGGGTAATGGCATCCTCTAAACCTGTAAGACAACAAAGAAAATCAATACATGTATAGAAACTGAATGATCACCTACCTGTTAGACAGTAGTAAACAGATAGACAGCGAGCCATACACAGTGGCAGATGGATGGGACCTTGATGGACAGATGCACCATCAGGAAGGGAAGGGGTATTGGCATCCTCAGAAACTAATAGATAACAAAGACAATCGATACAGGTTTTGAAACTGAAATATCACTTACCTTTTACACAGTTGCAGAACAATAGACAGTGAGCCATACACAGCTGCAGATGGACAGATTAATGGTGGCTGAATCTACGGTCAGGGAGGGAGGGGCTCTGAAGGTCCTAAACCTGTAAGACAAAAAAAAAAAAAAAAAAATGTCAATACATGTATAGAAACTGAATGATCACCTACCTATTAGACAGTAGTAAACAGATTGACAGCGAGCCGTACAAAGTGGTAGATGGATTAAACCTTGATGGACAGATGCACCATCAGGGAGGGAAGGGGTAATGGCATCCTCGGAACCTGAAAGACAACAAAGACAGTCAATACAGGTTTTAAATCTGAAAGATCACTTACCTTTTACACAGTTGCAGAACAATACACAGTGAGCCAGACACAGCTGCAGGCGGACAGATTGATGGAGGCTGGATTTACGGTCAGCGAGGGAGGGGCTCAGAAGGTCCTAAACCTGTAAGACAAAAAAAGTCAATACATATATAGAAATTGAATGATGAACTCTCTCTTACACACTTGAAGTAGGAAAAATATCGAGTCACACAAATAGTTGCAATGGACAGACACTTCTTTCATGGATCCACCATTAGGAAGGAGAGGGGGGTCCTGGAGTCCTGAAAGCCTATAAGACAACAAAGAAAATCAATACATGTATAGAAACTGAATGATCACCTACGTGTTAGACAGTAGCAAACAGATAGACAGCGAGCCGTACACATTGACAGATGGATGGACCCTTGATGGACAGATGCACCATCAGGGAGGGAATGGGTAATGGCATCCAATAAACCTGTAAGAAAACAAAGAAAATCAATACATGTATAGAAACTGAATGATCACCTACCTGTTAGACAGTAGCAAACAGATAGACAGCGAGCCATACACAGTGGCAGATGGATGGAACCTTGATGGACAGATGCACCATCAGGAAGGGAAGGGGTATTGGCATCCTCAGAACCTAAAAGATAACAAAGACAATCAATACAGGTTTTGAAACTGAAATATCACTTACCTTTTACACAGTTGCAGAACAATAGACAGTGAGCCAGACACAGCTGCAGATGGACAGATTGATGGTGGCTGAATCTACGGTCAGGGAGGGAGGGGCTCTGAAGGTCCTAAACCTGTAAGACAAAAAAAAAAAATGTCAATACATGTATAGAAACTGAATGATAAACTAACTCTAACACACTTGTAGTCAGAAAGATCGAGTCACACAAATAGTTGCAATTGACAGACACTTGTTTGATGGATCCACCATTAGGAAGGAGGGGGGGGGACTTGGAGTCCTGAAAGTCTGTAAGACAACAAAGAAAGTCAATACATGTATAGAAACTGAATGATCACCTACCTGTTAGACAGTAGCAAACAGATAGACAGCGAGCCATACACAGTGGCAGATGGATGGACCCTTGATGGACAGATGCACCATCAGGGAGGGAAGGGGTAATGGCATCCTCTAAACCTGTAAGACAACAAAGAAAATCAATACATGTATTGAAACTGAATGATCACCTACCTGTTAGACAGTAGCAAACAGATAGACAGCGAGCCATACACAGTGGCAGATGGATGGAACCTTGATGGACAGATGCACCATCAGGAAGGGAAGGGGTATTGGCATCCTCAGAACCTAAAAGATAACAAAGACAATCAATACAGGTTTTGAAACTGAAATATCACTTACCTTTTACACAGTTGCAGAACAATAGACAGTGAACCAAACACAGCTGCAGATGGACAGATTGATGTTGGCTGAATCTACGGTCAGGGAGGGAGGGGCTCAGAAGGTCCTAAACCTGTAAGACAAAAAAAAACAAAAATGTCAATACATGTATAGAAACTGAATGATAAACTAACTCTAACACACTTCTAGTCAGAAAGATCGAGTCACACAAATAGTTGCAATTGACAGACACTTGTTTGATGGATCCACCATTAGGAAGGAGGGGGGGGTCTTGGAGTCCTGAAAGTCTGTAAGACAACAAAGAAAGTCAATACATGTATAGAAACTGAATGATCACCTACCTGTTAGACAGTAGAAAACAGATAGACAGCGAGCCGTACACAGTGACAGATGGATGGACCCTTGATGGACAGATGCACCATCAGGGAGGGAATGGGTAATGGCATCCAATAAACCTGTAAGACAACAAAAAAAAATAAATACATGTATAGAAACTGAATGATCACCTACCTGTTAGATAGGTGCAGACAGACAGACAGCGAGCCGTACACAGAGGTAGATGGATGGAATCTTGATGGACAGATGCACCATCAGGGAGGGAAGGGGTAATGGCATCCTCTAAACCTGTAAGACAACAAAGAAAATCAATACATGTATTGAAACTGAATGATCACCTACCTGTTAAACAGTAGCAAACAGATAGACAGCGAGCCATACACAGTGGCAGATGGATGGAACCTTGATGGACAGATGCACCATGAGGGAGGGAAGGGGTAATGGCATCCTCTAAACCTGTAAGACAACAAAGAAAATCAATACATGTAAAGAAACTGAATGATCACCTACCTGTTAGTCAGTAGCAAACAGATAGATAGCGAGCCGTACACAGTTGCAGATGGATGGACCCTTGATGGACAGATGCACCATCAGGGAGGGAAGGGGGAATGGCATCCTCTAAACCTGTAAGACAACAAAGAAAATCATTACATGTATAGAAACTGAATGATCACCTACTTGTTAGAAAGTAGCAAACAGATAGACAGCGAGCCGTACAAAGTGGTAGATAGATTAAACCTTCATGGACAGATGCACCATCAGTGAGGGAAGGGGTATTGGCATCCTCAGAACCTAAAAGATAACAAAGAAAATTAATACAGGTTTTGAAACTGAAAGATCACTTACCTTTTACACAGTTGCAGAACAATAGACAGTGAGGCATGGGGAATGGGGGGGTCCTGGAGTCCTGAAAGCCTGGAAGACAACAAAGAAAGTCAATACATGTATAGAAACTGAATGATCACCTACCTGTTAGACAGTAGCAAACAGATAGACAACGAGCCGTACACAGTGACAGATGGATGGACCCTTGACGGACAGATGCACCATCAGGGAGGGACGGGGTAGTGGCATCCTCTAAAGCTATAAGACAACAAAGAAAATCAATACATGAATAGAAACTGAATGATCACCTACCAATTAGACAGTAGAAAACAGATAGACAGCGAGCCGTACACAGTGACAGATGGATGGACCCTTGATGGACAGATGCACCATCAGGGAGGGAATGGGTAATGGCATCCTCTAAACCTGTAAGACAAGAAAAAAAAATAAATACATGTATTGAAACTGAATGATCACCTACCTGTTAGACAGGGGCAGACAGAAAGACAGCGAGCCGTAAACAGTGGCAGATGGATGGAACCTTGATGGACAGATGCACCATCAGGGAGGGAAGGGGTAATGGCATCCTCTAAACCTGTAAGACAACAAAGAAAATCAATACATGTATAGAAACTGAATGATCACCTAACTGTTAGACAGTAGCAAACAGATAGACAGCGAGCCATACACAGTGGCAGATGGATGGAACCTTGATGGACAGATGCACCATCAGGGAGGGAAGGGGTAATGGCATCCTCTAAACCTGTAAGACAACAAAGAAAATCAATACATGTATAGAAACTGAATGATCACCTACCTGTTACACAGTAGAAAACAGATAGACAGCGAACCATATAGAGTGGCAGATGGATGGACCCTTGATGGACAGATGCACCATCAAGGAGGGAAGGGGTATTGGCATCCACAGAACCTAAAAGATAAAAAAGAAAATCAATACAGGTTTTTAAAACTGAAAGATAACTTACCTTTTACACAGTTGCAGAACAATAGACAGTGAGGCATGGGGAATGGGGGGGTCCTGGAGTCCTGAAAGCCTGTAAGACAACAAAGAAAGTCAATACATGTATAGAAACTGAATGATCACCTAACTGTTAGACAGTAGCAAACAGATAGACAGCGAGCCATACACAGTGGCAGATGGATGGGACCTTGGTGGACAGATGCACCATCAGGAAGGGAATGGGTAATGGCATCCTCTAAACCTGTAAGACAACAAAAAAAAAAAAAAAAACATGTATAGAAACTGAATGATCACCTACCTGTTAGACAGGTGCAGACAGACAGACAGCGAGCCATACACAGTCGCAGATGGATGGAACCTTGATGGACAGATGCACCATCAGGGAGGGAAGGGGTAATGGCATCCTCTAAAACTGTAAGACAACAAAGAAAATCAATACATGTATAGAAACTGAATGATCACCTACCTGTTAGACAGTAGTAAACAAATAGACAGCGAGCCATACACAGTGGCAGATGGATGGAACCTTGATGGACAGATGCACCATCAGGGAGGGAAGGGGTAATGGCATCCTCTAAGCCTGTAAGACAACAAAGAAAATCAATACAAATATAGAAACTGAATGATCACCTACCTGTTAGACAGTAGAAAACAGATAGACAACGAGCCATACACAGTGACAGATGGATGGAACCTTGATGGACAGATGCACCATCAGGGAAGGAAGGGGTAATGGCATCCTCTAAACCTGTAAGACAACAAAGAAAATCAATACATGTATAGAAACTGAATGATCACCTACCTGTTAGACAGTAGCAAACAGATAGATAGCGAGCCATACACAGTGGCAGATGGATGGAACCTTGATGGACAGATGCACCATCAGGGAGGGAAGGGGTAATGGCATCCTCTAAACCTGTAAGACAACAAAGAAAATCAATACATGTATAGAAACTGAATGATCACCTACCTGTTACACAGTAGAAAACAGATAGACAGCGAGCCATACAGAGTGGCAGATGGATGGACCCTTGATGGACAGATGCACCATCAAGGAGGGAAGGGGTATTGGCATCCACAGAACCTAAAAGATAAAAAAGAAAATTAATACAGGTTTTTAAAACTGAAAGATCACTTACCTTTTACACAGTTGCAGAACAATAGACAGTGAGGCATGGGGAATGGGGGGGGGGGTCCTGGAGTCCTGAAAGCCTGTAAGACAACAAAGAAAGTCAATACATGTATAGAAACTGAATGATCACCTACCTGTTAGACAGTAGCTAACAGATAGACAACGAGCCGTACACAGTGACAGATGGATGGACCCTTGACGGACAGATGCACCATCAGGGAAGGAAGGGGTAATGGCATCCTCTAAACCTATAAGACAACAAAGAAAATCAATACATGTATAGAAACTGAATGATCACCTACCAATTAGACAGTAGAAAACAGATAGACAGCGAGCCGTACACAGTGACAGATGGATGGACCCTTGATGGACAGATGCACCATCAGGGAGGGAAGAGGTAATGGCATCCTCGGAACCTGAAGGACAACAAAGACAGTCAATACAGGTTTTGAAACTGAAAGATCACTTACCTTTTACACAGTTGCAGAACAATACACAGTGAGCCAGACACAGCTGCAGACAGACAGATTGATGGAGGCTGGATCTACGGTCAGCGAGGGAGGGGCTCAGAAGATCCTAAACCTGTAAGACAAAAAAAAGTCAATACATGTACAGAAACTGAATGATGAACTAACTATTACACACTTGCAGTCAGATAGATATCGAGTCACACAAATAGTTACAATGGACAAACACTTGTTTGAAGGATCCACCATTAGGAAGGAGGGGGGAGGGTCCTGGAGTCCTGAAAGCCTGTAAGACGATAAAGAAAGTCAATACATGTATAGAAACTGAATGATCACCTACCTGTTAGACAGTAGAAAACAGATAGACAGCGAGCCATACACAGTGGCAGATGGATGGAACCTTGATGGACAGATGCACCATCAGGGAGGGAAGGGGTAATGGCATCCTCGGAACCTGAAAGACAACAAAGACAGTCAATACATGTATAGAAACTGAATGATCACCTACCTGTTACACAGTAGAAAACAGATAGACAGCGAGCCATACAGAGTGGCAGATGGATGGAACCTTGATGGACAGATGCACCATCAGGGAGGGAAGGGGTAATGGCATCCTCTAAACCTGGAAGAGAACAAATAAAATAAATACCTGTATAGAAACTGAATGATCACCTACCTGTTAGTCAGTAGCAAACAGATAGACAGCGAGCCGTACACAGTTGCAGATGGATGGACCCTTGATGGACAGATGCACCATCAGGGAGGGAAGGGGTATTGGCATCCTCAGAACCTAAAAGATAATAAAGAAAATTAATACAGGTTTTGAAACTGAAAGATCACTTACCTTTTACACAGTTGCAGAACAATAGACAGTGATGCATGGGGAATGGGGGGGTCCTGGAGTCCTGAAAGCCTGTAAGACAACAAAGAAAACCAATACATGTATAGAAACTGAAAGATCACCTACCTGTTAGTCAGTAGCAAACAAATCGACAGCGAGCCATACACAGTTGCAGATGGATGGACCCTTGATGGACAGATGCACCATTAGGGAGGGAAAGGGGTAATGGCATCCTCTAAACATTTAAGACAACAAAGAAAATCAATACATGTATAGAAACTAAATGATCATTTACCTTTTACACAGTTGCAGAACAATAGACAGTGAGCCAGACACAGCTGCAAATGGACAGATTGATGGTGGCTGAATCTACGGTCAGGGAGGGAGGGGCTCTGAAGGTCCTAAACTTGTAAGACAAAAAAAAAAAAAAAAAACGTCAATACATTTATAGAAACTGAATGATCACCTACCTGTTAGACAGTAGCAAACAGATAGACAACGAGCCGTACACAGTGGCAGATGGATGAAACCTTGGTGGACAGATGCACCATCAGGGAGGGAAGGGGTAATGGCATCCTCTACACCTATAAGAGAACAAAGAAAATCAATACCTGTATAGAAACTGAATGATAAACTAACACACTTGCAGTAAGAAAGATCGAGTCACACAAATAGTTGCAACGAACATACACTTGTTTGATGGATCCACCATTAGGAAGGAGGGGGGGGTCCTGGAGTCCTGAAAGTCTGTAAGATAACAAAGAAAATCAATACATGTATAGAAACTGAATGATCACCTACCTGTTAGACAGTAGAAAACAGATAGACAACGAGCCGTACACAGTGACAGATGGATGGACCCTTGACGGTCAGATGCACCATCAGGGAGGGAATGGGTAATGGCATCCTATAAACCTGTAAGACAACAAAGAAAATCAATACATGTATAGAAACTGAATGATCACCTACCCGTTAGACAGTAGCAAACAGATAGACAGCGAGCCGTACACAGTGGCAGATGGATGGACCCTTGATGGACAGATGCACCATCAGGGAGGGAATGGGTAATGGCATCCAATAAACCTGTAAGACAAAAAAGAAAATCAATACATGTATAGAAACTGAATGATCACCTACCTGTTAGACAGTAGCAAACAGATAGACAGCGAAACGTACACAGTGACAGATGGATGGACCCTTGATGGACAGATGCACCATCAGGGAGGGAATGGGTAATGGCATCCTATAAACCTGTAAGAAAACAAAGAAAATCAATACATGTATAGAAACTGAATGATCACCTACCTGTTAGACAGTAGCAAACAGATAGACAGCGAGCCATACACAGTGGCAGATGGATGGAACCTTGATGGACAGATGCACCATCAGGAAGGGAAGGGGTATTGGCATCCTCAGAACCTAAAAGATAACAAAGACAATCAATACAGGTTTTGAAACTGAAATATCACTTACCTTTTACACAGTTGCAGAACAATAGACAGTGAACCAAACACAGCTGCAGATGGACAGATTGATGTTGGCTGAATCTACGGTCAGGGAGGGAGGGGCTCAGAAGGTCCTAAACCTGTAAGACAAAAAAAAACAAAAATGTCAATACATGTATAGAAACTGAATGATAAACTAACTCTAACACACTTCTAGTCAGAAAGATCGAGTCACACAAATAGTTGCAATTGACAGACACTTGTTTGATGGATCCACCATTAGGAAGGAGGGGGGGGTCTTGGAGTCCTGAAAGTCTGTAAGACAACAAAGAAAGTCAATACATGTATAGAAACTGAATGATCACCTACCTGTTAGACAGTAGAAAACAGATAGACAGCGAGCCGTACACAGTGACAGATGGATGGACCCTTGATGGACAGATGCACCATCAGGGAGGGAATGGGTAATGGCATCCAATAAACCTGTAAGACAACAAAAAAAAATAAATACATGTATAGAAACTGAATGATCACCTACCTGTTAGATAGGTGCAGACAGACAGACAGCGAGCCGTACACAGAGGCAGATGGATGGAATCTTGATGGACAGATGCACCATCAGGGAGGGAAGGGGTAATGGCATCCTCTAAACCTGTAAGACAACAAAGAAAATCAATACATGTATTGAAACTGAATGATCACCTACCTGTTAAACAGTAGCAAACAGATAGACAGCGAGCCATACACAGTGGCAGATGGATGGAACCTTGATGGACAGATGCACCATGAGGGAGGGAAGGGGTAATGGCATCCTCTAAACCTGTAAGACAACAAAGAAAATCAATACATGTAAAGAAACTGAATGATCACCTACCTGTTAGTCAGTAGCAAACAGATAGATAGCGAGCCGTACACAGTTGCAGATGGATGGACCCTTGATGGACAGATGCACCATCAGGGAGGGAAGGGGGAATGGCATCCTCTAAACCTGTAAGACAACAAAGAAAATCATTACATGTATAGAAACTGAATGATCACCTACTTGTTAGAAAGTAGCAAACAGATAGACAGCGAGCCGTACAAAGTGGTAGATAGATTAAACCTTCATGGACAGATGCACCATCAGTGAGGGAAGGGGTATTGGCATCCTCAGAACCTAAAAGATAACAAAGAAAATTAATACAGGTTTTGAAACTGAAAGATCACTTACCTTTTACACAGTTGCAGAACAATAGACAGTGAGGCATGGGGAATGGGGGGGTCCTGGAGTCCTGAAAGCCTGGAAGACAACAAAGAAAGTCAATACATGTATAGAAACTGAATGATCACCTACCTGTTAGACAGTAGCAAACAGATAGACAACGAGCCGTACACAGTGACAGATGGATGGACCCTTGACGGACAGATGCACCATCAGGGAGGGACGGGGTAATGGCATCCTCTAAAGCTATAAGACAACAAAGAAAATCAATACATGAATAGAAACTGAATGATCACCTACCAATTAGACAGTAGAAAACAGATAGACAGCGAGCCGTACACAGTGACAGATGGATGGACCCTTGATGGACAGATGCACCATCAGGGAGGGAATGGGTAATGGCATCCTCTAAACCTGTAAGACAAGAAAAAAAAATAAATACATGTATTGAAACTGAATGATCACCTACCTGTTAGACAGGGGCAGACAGAAAGACAGCGAGCCGTAAACAGTGGCAGATGGATGGAACCTTGATGGACAGATGCACCATCAGGGAGGGAAGGGGTAATGGCATCCTCTAAACCTGTAAGACAACAAAGAAAATCAATACATGTATAGAAACTGAATGATCACCTAACTGTTAGACAGTAGCAAACAGATAGACAGCGAGCCATACACAGTGGCAGATGGATGGAACCTTGATGGACAGATGCACCATCAGGGAGGGAAGGGGTAATGGCATCCTCTAAACCTGTAAGACAACAAAGAAAATCAATACATGTATAGAAACTGAATGATCACCTACCTGTTACACAGTAGAAAACAGATAGACAGCGAACCATATAGAGTGGCAGATGGATGGACCCTTGATGGACAGATGCACCATCAAGGAGGGAAGGGGTATTGGCATCCACAGAACCTAAAAGATAAAAAAGAAAATCAATACAGGTTTTTAAAACTGAAAGATAACTTACCTTTTACACAGTTGCAGAACAATAGACAGTGAGGCATGGGGAATGGGGGGGTCCTGGAGTCCTGAAAGCCTGTAAGACAACAAAGAAAGTCAATACATGTATAGAAACTGAATGATCACCTAACTGTTAGACAGTAGCAAACAGATAGACAGCGAGCCATACACAGTGGCAGATGGATGGGACCTTGGTGGACAGATGCACCATCAGGAAGGGAATGGGTAATGGCATCCTCTAAACCTGTAAGACAACAAAAAAAAAAAAAAAAAACATGTATAGAAACTGAATGATCACCTACCTGTTAGACAGGTGCAGACAGACAGACAGCGAGCCATACACAGTCGCAGATGGATGGAACCTTGATGGACAGATGCACCATCAGGGAGGGAAGGGGTAATGGCATCCTCTAAAACTGTAAGACAACAAAGAAAATCAATACATGTATAGAAACTGAATGATCACCTACCTGTTAGACAGTAGTAAACAAATAGACAGCGAGCCATACACAGTGGCAGATGGATGGAACCTTGATGGACAGATGCACCATCAGGGAGGGAAGAGGTAATGGCATCCTCGGAACCTGAAGGACAACAAAGACAGTCAATACAGGTTTTGAAACTGAAAGATCACTTACCTTTTACACAGTTGCAGAACAATACACAGTGAGCCAGACACAGCTGCAGACAGACAGATTGATGGAGGCTGGATCTACGGTCAGCGAGGGAGGGGCTCAGAAGATCCTAAACCTGTAAGACAAAAAAAAGTCAATACATGTACAGAAACTGAATGATGAACTAACTATTACACACTTGCAGTCAGATAGATATCGAGTCACACAAATAGTTACAATGGACAAACACTTGTTTGAAGGATCCACCATTAGGAAGGAGGGGGGGAGGGTCCTGGAGTCCTGAAAGCCTGTAAGACGATAAAGAAAGTCAATACATGTATAGAAACTGAATGATCACCTACCTGTTAGACAGTAGAAAAACAGATAGACAGCGAGCCATACACAGTGGCAGATGGATGGAACCTTGATGGACAGATGCACCATCAGGGAGGGAAGGGGTAATGGCATCCTCGGAACATGAAAGACAACAAAGACAGTCAATACAGGTTTTGAAACTGAAAGATCACTTACCTTTTACACAGTTGCAGAACAATAGACAGTGAGCCAGACACAGCTGCAGATGGACAGATTGATGTTGGCTGAATCTACGGTCAGGGAGGGAGGGGCTCAGAAAGTCCTAAACCTGTAAGACCAAAGAAAATGTCAATACATGTATAGAAACTGAATGATGAACTAACTTTTACACACTTGCAGTCAGAAAGATCGAGTCATACAAATAGTTGCAATGGACAGACACTTGTTTGATGGATCCACCATTAGGAAAGAGGAGGGGGGGGGGTCCTGGAGTCCTGAAAGTCTGTAAGACAAAAAAGAAAGTCAATACATGCACAGAAACTGAATGATCACCTACCTGTTAGACAGCAGCAAACAGATAGACAGCGAGCCGTGCACAGTGACAGATGGATGGACCCTTGATGGACAGATGCACCATGAGGGAGGGAAGGGGTAATGGCATCCTCTAAACCTGTAAGACAACAAAGAAAATTAATACATGTATAGAAACTGAATGATCACCTACCTGTTAGTCAGTAGCAAACAGATAGACAGCGAGCCGTACACAGTTGCAGATGGATGGACCCTTGATGGACAGATGCACCATCAGGGAGGGAAGGGGTAATGGCATCCTCTAAACATGTAAGACAACAAAGAAAATCAATACATGTATAGAAACTGAATGATCACCTACCTGTTAGACAGAAGAAAACAGATAGACAGCGAGCCGTACACAGTGACAGATGGATGGACCCTTGATGGACAGATGCACCATCAGGGAGGGAATGGGTAATGGCATCCTCTAAACCTGTAAGACAACAAAAATAAATAAATACCTGTATAGAAACTGAATGATCACCTACCTGTTAGACAGGTGCAGACAGACAGACAGCGAGCCGTACACAGTGGCAGATGGATGGAACCTTGATGGACAGATGCACCATCAGGGAGGGAAGGGGTAATGGCATCCTCTAAACCTGTAAGACAACAAAGAAAATCAATACATGTATAGAAACTGAATGATCACCTACCTGTTACACAGTAGAAAACAGATAGACAGTTGCAGAACAATAGACAGTGAGCCATACACAGCTGCAGATGGACAGATTAATGGTGGCTGAATCTACGGTCAGGGAGGGAGGGGCTCTGAAGGTCCTAAACGTGTAAGACAAAAAAAAAAAAAAAAAAATGTCAATACATGTATAGAAACTGAATGATCACCTACCTATTAGACAGTAGTAAACAGATAGACAGCAAGCCATACACAGTGGCAGATGGATGGAACCTTGATGGACAGATGCACCATCAGGGAGGAAAAGGGTAACGGCATCCTCTAAACCTGTAAGACAACAAAGAAAATCAATACATGTATAGAAACTGAATAATCACCTACCTGTTAGACAGTAGCAAACAGATTGACAGCGAGCCGTACAAAGTGGTAGATGGAGTAAACCTTGATGGACAGATGCACCATCAGGGAGGGAAGGGGTAATGGCATCCTCGGAACCTGAAAGACAACAAAGACAGTCAATACAGGTTTTAAATCTGAAAGATCACTTACCTTTTACACAGTTGCAGAACAATACACAGTGAGCCAGACACAGCTGCAGGCGGACAGATTGATGGAGGCTGGATTTACGGTCAGCGAGGGAGGGGCTCAGAAGGTCCTAAACCTGTAAGACAAAAAAAGTCAATACATATATAGAAATTGAATGATGAACTCTCTATTACACACTTGCAGTCAGAAAGATCGAGTCACACAAATAGTTGCAATTGACATACACTTGTTTGATGGATCCACCATTAGGAAGGAGGGGAGGGACTTGGAGTCCTGAAAGTCTGTAAGACAACAAAGAAAGTCAATACATGTATAGAAACTGAATGATCACCTACCTGTTAGACAGTAGCAAACAGATAGACAGCGAGCCATACACAGTGGCAGATGGATGGAACCTTGATGGACAGATGCACCATGAGGGAGGGAAGGGGTAATGGCATCCTCTAAACCTGTAAGACAACAAAGAAAATCAATACATGTATAGAAACTGAATGATCACCTACCTGTTAGTCAGTAGCAAACAGATAGACAGCGAGCCGTACACAGTTGCAGATGGATGGATCCTTGATGGACAGATGCACCATCAGGGAGGGAAGGGGTAATGGCATCCTCTAAACCTGTAAGACAACAAAGAAAATCAATATATGTATTGAAACTGAATGATCACCTACCTGTTACACAGTAGCAAACAGATAGACAGCGAGCCATACACAGTGGCAGATGGATGGAACCTTGATGGACAGATGCACCATCAGGGAGGGAAGGAGTAATGGCATGCTCTAAACCTGGAAGAGAACAAAGAAAATCAATACATGTATAGAAACTGAATGATCACCTACCTGTTAGACAGAAGAAAACAGATAGACAGCGAGCCGTACACAGTGACAGATGGATGGACCCTTGATGGACAGATGCACCATCAGGGAGGGAATGGGTAATGGCATCCTCTAAACCTGTAAGACAACAAAAATAAATAAATACATGTATAGAAACTGAATGATCACCTACCTGTTAGACAGGTGCAGACAGACAGACAGCGAGCCGTACACAGTGGCAGATGGATGGAACCTTGATGGACAGATGCACCATCAGGGAGGGAAGGGGTAATGGCATCCTCTAAACCTGTAAGACAACAAAGAAAATCAATACATGTATAGAAACTGAATGATCACCTACCTGTTACACAGTAGAAAACAGATAGACAGCGAGCCATACAGAGTGGCAGATGGATGGAACCTTGATGGACAGATGCACCATCAGGGAGGGAAGGGGTAATGGCATCCTCTAAACCTGGAAGAGAACAAATAAAATAAATACCTGTATAGAAACTGAATGATCACCTACCTGTTAGTCAGTAGCAAACAGATAGACAGCGAGCCGTACACAGTTGCAGATGGATGGACCCTTGATGGACAGATGCACCATCAGGGAGGGAAGGGGTATTGGCATCCTCAGAACCTTAAAGATAATAAAGAAAATTAATACAGGTTTTGAAACTGAAAGATCACTTACCTTTTACACAGTTGCAGAACAATAGACAGTGAGGCATGGGGAATGGGGGGGTCCTGGAGTCCTGAAAGCCTGTAAGACAACAAAGAAAGTCAATACATGTTTAGAAACTGAATGATCACCTACCTGTTAGACAGCAGCAAACAGATAGACAGCGAGCCGTACACAGTGACAGATGGATGGACCCTTGACGGACAGATGCACCATCAGGGAGGGAAGGGGTAATGGCATCCTCTAAACCTGTAAGACAACAAAGAAAATCAATACATGTATAGAAACTGAATGATCACCTACCTGTTAGACAGTAGCAAACAGATTGACAGCGAGCCATACACAGTGGCAGATGGATTAAACCTTGATGGACAGATGCACCATCAGGGAGGGAAGGGGTAATGGCATCCTCGGAACCTGAAAGACAACAAAGACAGTCAATACAGGTTTTGAAACTGAAAGATCACTTACCTTTTACACAGTTGCAGAACAATACACAGTGAGCCAGACACAGCTGCAGACGGACAGATTGATGGAGGCTTGATTTACGGTCAGCGAGGGAGGGGCTCAGAAGGTCCTAAACCTGTAAGACAAAAAAAAGTCAATACATATATAGAAATTGAATGATGAACTAACTCTTACACACTTGCAATCGGATAGATATCGAGTTACACAAATAGTTGCAATAAACAGACCCTTGTATGATGGATACACCATTAGGAAGGAGGGGGGGGGGTCCTGGAGTCCTGAAAGCTTGTAAAAAAACAAATAAAGTCAATACATGTATAGAAACTGAATGATCACCTACCTGTTCGACAGTAGCAAAAAGATAGACAACGAGCCATACACAGTGGCAGATGGATGGGACCTTGATGGACAGATGCACCATCAGGAAGGGAAGGAGTATTGGCATCCTCAGAACCTAAAAGATAACAAAGACAATCAATACAGGTTTTGAAACTGAAATATCACTTACCTTTTACACAGTTGCAGAACAATAGACAGTGAGCCAGACACAGCTGCAGATGGACAGATTGATGGTGGCTGAATCTACGGTCAGGGAGGGAGGGGCTCTGAAGGTCCTAAACTTGTAAGACAAAAAAAAAAAAAAAACGTCAACACATTTATAGAAACTGAATGATCACCTACCTGTTAGACAGTAGCAAACAGATAGACAGCGAGCTGTACACAGTGACAGATGGATGGACCCTTGACGGACAGATGCACCATCAGGGAGGGAATGGGTAATGGCATCCTCTAAACCTGTAAGACAACAAAGAAAATCAATACATGTATAGAAACTGAATGATCACCTACCTGTTTGACAGGTGCAGACAGATAGACAGCGAGCCGTACACAGTGGCAGATGGATGGAACCTTGATGGACAGATGCACCATCAGGGAGGGAAGGGGTAATGGCATCCTCTACACCTGTAAGACAACAAAGAAAATCAATACATGTATAGAAACTGAATGATCACCTACCTATTAGACAGTAGTAAAGAGATAGACAGCGAGCCATACACAGTGGCAGATGGATGGAACCTTGATGGACAGATGCACCATGAGGTAGGGAAGGGGTAATGGCATCCTCTAAACATGTAAGACAACAAAGAAAATCAATACATGTATTGAAACTGAATGATAACCTACCTGTTACATAGTAGCAAACAGATAGACAGCGAGCCATACACAGCGGCAGATGGATGGAACCTTGATGGACAGCTACACCATCAGGGAGGGAAAGGGTAATGGCATCCTCTAAACCTGTATGACAAAGAAAATCCATACATGTATAGAAACTGAATGATCACCTACCTGTTGGACAGCAGCAAACAGATTGACAGCGAGCCATACACAGTGGCAGATGGATTAAACCTTGATGGACAGATGCACCATCAGGGAGGGAAGGGGTAATGGCATCCTCGGAACCTGAAAGACAACAAAGACAGTCAATACAGGTTTTGAAACTGAAAGATCACTTACCTTTTACACAGTTGCAGAACAATACACAGTGAGCCAGACACAGCTGCAGACGGACAGATTGATGGAGGCTTGATTTACGGTCAGCGAGGGAGGGGCTCAGAAGGTCCTAAACCTGTAAGACAAAAAAAAGTCAATACATATATAGAAATTGAATGATGAACTAACTCTTACACACTTGCAATCGGATAGATATCGAGTTACACAAATAGTTGCAATAAACAGACCCTTGTATGATGGATACACCATTAGGAAGGAGGGGGGGGGGGGTCCTGGAGTCCTGAAAGCTTGTAAAAAAACAAATAAAGTCAATACATGTATAGAAACTGAATGATCACCTACCTGTTCGACAGTAGCAAAAAGATAGACAACGAGCCATACACAGTGGCAGATGGATGGGACCTTGATGGACAGATGCACCATCAGGAAGGGAAGGAGTATTGGCATCCTCAGAACCTAAAAGATAACAAAGACAATCAATACAGGTTTTGAAACTGAAATATCACTTACCTTTTACACAGTTGCAGAACAATAGACAGTGAGCCAGACACAGCTGCAGATGGACAGATTGATGGTGGCTGAATCTACGGTCAGGGAGGGAGGGGCTCTGAAGGTCCTAAACTTGTAAGACAAAAAAAAAAAAAAAACGTCAACACATTTATAGAAACTGAATGATCACCTACCTGTTAGACAGTAGCAAACAGATAGACAGCGAGCTGTACACAGTGACAGATGGATGGACCCTTGACGGACAGATGCACCATCAGGGAGGGAATGGGTAATGGCATCCTCTAAACCTGTAAGACAACAAAGAAAATCAATACATGTATAGAAACTGAATGATCACCTACCTGTTTGACAGGTGCAGACAGATAGACAGCGAGCCGTACACAGTGGCAGATGGATGGAACCTTGATGGACAGATGCATCATCAGGGAGGGAAGGGGTAATTGCATCCTCTACACCTGTAAGACAACAAAGAAAATCAATACATGTATAGAAACTGAATGATCACCTACCTATTAGACAGTAGTAAAGAGATAGACAGCGAGCCATACACAGTGGCAGATGGATGGAACCTTGATGGACAGATGCACCATGAGGTAGGGAAGGGGTAATGGCATCCTCTAAACATGTAAGACAACAAAGAAAATCAATACATGTATTGAAACTGAATGATAACCTACCTGTTACATAGTAGCAAACAGATAGACAGCGAGCCATACACAGCGGCAGATGGATGGAACCTTGATGGACAGCTACACCATCAGGGAGGGAAAGGGTAATGGCATCCTCTAAACCTGTATGACAAAGAAAATCCATACATGTATAGAAACTGAATGATCACCTACCTGTTGGACAGCAGCAAACAGATTGACAGCGAGCCATACACAGTGGCAGATGGATTAAACCTTGATGGACAGATGCACCATCAGGGAGGGAAGGGGTAATGGCATCCTCGGAACCTGAAAGACAACAAAGACAGTCAATACAGGTTTTGAAACTGAAAGATCACTTACCTTTTACACAGTTGCAGAACAATACACAGTGAGCCAGACACAGCTGCAGACGGACAGATTGATGGAGGCTTGATTTACGGTCAGCGAGGGAGGGGCTCAGAAGGTCCTAAACCTGTAAGACAAAAAAAAGTCAATACATATATAGAAATTGAATGATGAACTAACTCTTACACACTTGCAATCGGATAGATATCGAGTTACACAAATAGTTGCAATAAACAGACCCTTGTATGATGGATACACCATTAGGAAGGAGGGGGGGGGGTCCTGGAGTCCTGAAAGCTTGTAAAAAAACAAATAAAGTCAATACATGTATAGAAACTGAATGATCACCTACCTGTTCGACAGTAGCAAAAAGATAGACAACGAGCCATACACAGTGGCAGATGGATGGGACCTTGATGGACAGATGCACCATCAGGAAGGGAAGGAGTATTGGCATCCTCAGAACCTAAAAGATAACAAAGACAATCAATACAGGTTTTGAAACTGAAATATCACTTACCTTTTACACAGTTGCAGAACAATAGACAGTGAGCCAGACACAGCTGCAGATGGACAGATTGATGGTGGCTGAATCTACGGTCAGGGAGGGAGGGGCTCTGAAGGTCCTAAACTTGTAAGACAAAAAAAAAAAAAAAACGTCAACACATTTATAGAAACTGAATGATCACCTACCTGTTAGACAGTAGCAAACAGATAGACAGCGAGCTGTACACAGTGACAGATGGATGGACCCTTGACGGACAGATGCACCATCAGGGAGGGAATGGGTAATGGCATCCTCTAAACCTGTAAGACAACAAAGAAAATCAATACATGTATAGAAACTGAATGATCACCTACCTGTTTGACAGGTGCAGACAGATAGACAGCGAGCCGTACACAGTGGCAGATGGATGGAACCTTGATGGACAGATGCACCATCAGGGAGGGAAGGGGTAATGGCATCCTCTACACCTGTAAGACAACAAAGAAAATCAATACATGTATAGAAACTGAATGATCACCTACCTATTAGACAGTAGTAAAGAGATAGACAGCGAGCCATACACAGTGGCAGATGGATGGAACCTTGATGGACAGATGCACCATGAGGTAGGGAAGGGGTAATGGCATCCTCTAAACATGTAAGACAACAAAGAAAATCAATACATGTATTGAAACTGAATGATAACCTACCTGTTACATAGTAGCAAACAGATAGACAGCGAGCCATACACAGCGGCAGATGGATGGAACCTTGATGGACAGCTACACCATCAGGGAGGGAAAGGGTAATGGCATCCTCTAAACCTGTATGACAAAGAAAATCCATACATGTATAGAAACTGAATGATCACCTACCTGTTGGACAGCAGCAAACAGATTGACAGCGAGCCATACACAGTGGCAGATGGATTAAACCTTGATGGACAGATGCACCATCAGGGAGGGAAGGGGTAATGGCATCCTCGGAACCTGAAAGACAACAAAGACAGTCAATACAGGTTTTGAAACTGAAAGATCACTTACCTTTTACACAGTTGCAGAACAATACACAGTGAGCCAGACACAGCTGCAGACGGACAGATTGATGGAGGCTTGATTTACGGTCAGCGAGGGAGGGGCTCAGAAGGTCCTAAACCTGTAAGACAAAAAAAAGTCAATACATATATAGAAATTGAATGATGAACTAACTCTTACACACTTGCAATCGGATAGATATCGAGTTACACAAATAGTTGCAATAAACAGACCCTTGTATGATGGATACACCATTAGGAAGGAGGGGGGGGGGTCCTGGAGTCCTGAAAGCTTGTAAAAAAACAAATAAAGTCAATACATGTATAGAAACTGAATGATCACCTACCTGTTCGACAGTAGCAAAAAGATAGACAACGAG
Source organism: Salminus brasiliensis (assembly GCF_030463535.1). Classification (NCBI taxonomy): domain Eukaryota; kingdom Metazoa; phylum Chordata; class Actinopteri; order Characiformes; family Bryconidae; genus Salminus; species Salminus brasiliensis. The sequence goes on along the minus strand of NC_132898.1, from coordinate 19,819,018 downwards.
CCATACACAGTGGCAGATGGATGGGACCTTGATGGACAGATGCACCATCAGGAAGGGAAGGAGTATTGGCATCCTCAGAACCTAAAAGATAACAAAGACAATCAATACAGGTTTTGAAACTGAAATATCACTTACCTTTTACACAGTTGCAGAACAATAGACAGTGAGCCAGACACAGCTGCAGATGGACAGATTGATGGTGGCTGAATCTACGGTCAGGGAGGGAGGGGCTCTGAAGGTCCTAAACTTGTAAGACAAAAAAAAAAAAAAAACGTCAACACATTTATAGAAACTGAATGATCACCTACCTGTTAGACAGTAGCAAACAGATAGACAGCGAGCTGTACACAGTGACAGATGGATGGACCCTTGACGGACAGATGCACCATCAGGGAGGGAATGGGTAATGGCATCCTCTAAACCTGTAAGACAACAAAGAAAATCAATACATGTATAGAAACTGAATGATCACCTACCTGTTTGACAGGTGCAGACAGATAGACAGCGAGCCGTACACAGTGGCAGATGGATGGAACCTTGATGGACAGATGCATCATCAGGGAGGGAAGGGGTAATTGCATCCTCTACACCTGTAAGACAACAAAGAAAATCAATACATGTATAGAAACTGAATGATCACCTACCTATTAGACAGTAGTAAAGAGATAGACAGCGAGCCATACACAGTGGCAGATGGATGGAACCTTGATGGACAGATGCACCATGAGGTAGGGAAGGGGTAATGGCATCCTCTAAACATGTAAGACAACAAAGAAAATCAATACATGTATTGAAACTGAATGATAACCTACCTGTTACATAGTAGCAAACAGATAGACAGCGAGCCATACACAGCGGCAGATGGATGGAACCTTGATGGACAGCTACACCATCAGGGAGGGAAAGGGTAATGGCATCCTCTAAACCTGTATGACAAAGAAAATCCATACATGTATAGAAACTGAATGATCACCTACCTGTTGGACAGCAGCAAACAGATTGACAGCGAGCCATACACAGTGGCAGATGGATTAAACCTTGATGGACAGATGCACCATCAGGGAGGGAAGGGGTAATGGCATCCTCGGAACCTGAAAGACAACAAAGACAGTCAATACAGGTTTTGAAACTGAAAGATCACTTACCTTTTACACAGTTGCAGAACAATACACAGTGAGCCAGACACAGCTGCAGACGGACAGATTGATGGAGGCTTGATTTACGGTCAGCGAGGGAGGGGCTCAGAAGGTCCTAAACCTGTAAGACAAAAAAAAGTCAATACATATATAGAAATTGAATGATGAACTAACTCTTACACACTTGCAATCGGATAGATATCGAGTTACACAAATAGTTGCAATAAACAGACCCTTGTATGATGGATACACCATTAGGAAGGAGGGGGGGGGGTCCTGGAGTCCTGAAAGCTTGTAAAAAAACAAATAAAGTCAATACATGTATAGAAACTGAATGATCACCTACCTGTTCGACAGTAGCAAAAAGATAGACAACGAGCCATACACAGTGGCAGATGGATGGGACCTTGATGGACAGATGCACCATCAGGAAGGGAAGGAGTATTGGCATCCTCAGAACCTAAAAGATAACAAAGACAATCAATACAGGTTTTGAAACTGAAATATCACTTACCTTTTACACAGTTGCAGAACAATAGACAGTGAGCCAGACACAGCTGCAGATGGACAGATTGATGGTGGCTGAATCTACGGTCAGGGAGGGAGGGGCTCTGAAGGTCCTAAACTTGTAAGACAAAAAAAAAAAAAAAACGTCAACACATTTATAGAAACTGAATGATCACCTACCTGTTAGACAGTAGCAAACAGATAGACAGCGAGCTGTACACAGTGACAGATGGATGGACCCTTGACGGACAGATGCACCATCAGGGAGGGAATGGGTAATGGCATCCTCTAAACCTGTAAGACAACAAAGAAAATCAATACATGTATAGAAACTGAATGATCACCTACCTGTTTGACAGGTGCAGACAGATAGACAGCGAGCCGTACACAGTGGCAGATGGATGGAACCTTGATGGACAGATGCACCATCAGGGAGGGAAGGGGTAATGGCATCCTCTACACCTGTAAGACAACAAAGAAAATCAATACATGTATAGAAACTGAATGATCACCTACCTATTAGACAGTAGTAAAGAGATAGACAGCGAGCCATACACAGTGGCAGATGGATGGAACCTTGATGGACAGATGCACCATGAGGTAGGGAAGGGGTAATGGCATCCTCTAAACATGTAAGACAACAAAGAAAATCAATACATGTATTGAAACTGAATGATAACCTACCTGTTACATAGTAGCAAACAGAAAGACAGCGAGCCATACACAGCGGCAGATGGATGGAACCTTGATGGACAGCTACACCATCAGGGAGGGAAAGGGTAATGGCATCCTCTAAACCTGTATGACAAAGAAAATCCATACATGTATAGAAACTGAATGATCACCTACCTGTTGGACAGCAGCAAACAGATTGACAGCGAGCCATACAAAGTGGTAGATGGATTAAACCTTGATGGACAGATGCACCATCAGGGAGCGAAGGGGTGATGGCATCCTCGGAACCTGAAAGACAACAAAGACAGTCAATACAGGTTTTAAATCTGAAAGATCACTTACCTTTTACACAGTTGCAGAACAATACACAGTGAGCCAGACACAGCTGCAGGCGGACAGATTGATGGAGGCTGGATTTCCGGTCAGCGAGGGAGGGGCTCAGAAGGTCCTAAACCTGTAAGACAAAAAAAGTCAATACATATATAGAAATTGAATGATGAACTCTCTCTTACACACTTGCAGTAGGAAAAATGTCGAGTCACACAAATAGTTGCAATGGACAGACACTTTTTTCATGGATCCACCATTAGGAAGGAGGGGGGGGTCTTGGAGTCCTGAAAGTCTGTAAGACAACAAAGAAAGTCAATACATGTATAGAAACTGAATGATCACCTACCTGTTAGACAGTAGAAAACAGATAGACAGCGAGCCGTACACAGTGACAGATGGATGGACCCTTGATGGACAGATGCACCATTAGGGAGGGAAAGGGGTAATGGCATCCTCTAAACCTGTAAGACAACAAAGAAAATCAATACATGTATAGAAACTGAATGATCACCTACCTGTTACACAGTAGAAAACAGATAGACAGCGAGCCATACAGAGTGGCAGATGGATGGAACCTTGATGGACAGATGCACCATCAGGGAGGGAAGGGGTAATGGCATCCTCTAAACCTGGAAGAGAACAAAGAAAATAAATACCTGTGTAGAAACTGAATGATCACCTACCTGTTAGTCAGTAGCAAACAGATAGACAGCGAGCCGTACACAGTTGCAGATGGATGGACGCTTGATGGACAGATGCACCATCAGGGAGGGAAGGGGTATTGGCATCCTCAGAACCTAAAAGATAACAAATAAAATTAATATAGGGTTTGAAACTGAAAGATCACTTACCTTTTACACAGTTGCAGAACAATAGACAGTGAGGCATGGGGAATGGGGGGGTCCTGGAGTCCAGAAAGCCTGTAAGACAACAAAGAAAGTCAATACATGTTTAGAAACTGAATGATCACCTACCTGTTAGACAGCAGCAAACAGATAGACAGCGAGCCGTACACAGTGACAGATGGATGGACCCTTGACGGACAAATGCACCATCAGGGAGGGAAAGGGTGATGGCATCCTCGGAACCTGAAAGACAACAAAGACAGTCAATACAGGTTTTAAATCTGAAAGATCACTTACCTTTTACACAGTTGCAGAACAATACACAGTGAGCCAGACACAGCTGCAGGCGGACAGATTGATGGAGGCTGGATCTCCGGTCAGCGAGGGAGGGGATCAGAAGGTCCTAAACCTGTAAGACAAAAAAAGTCAATACATATATAGAAATTGAATGATGAACTCTCTCTTACACACTTGCAGTAGGAAAAATATCGAGTCACACAAATAGTTGCAATGGACAGACACTTCTTTCATGGATCCACCATTAGGAAGGAGGGGGGGGTCCTGGAGTCCTGAAAGCCTATAAGAGAACAAAGAAAATCAATACCTGTATAGAAACTGAATGATAAACTAACTCTAACACACTTCTAGTCCGAAAGATCGAGTCACACAAATAGTTGCAATTGACAGACACTTGTTTGATGGATCCACCATTAGGAAGGAGGGGGGGGGTCTTGGAGTCCTGAAAGACTGTAAGACAACAAAGAAAGTCAATACATGTATAGAAACTGAATGATCACCTACCTGTTAGACAGTAGAAAACAGATAGACAGCGAGCCGTACACAGTGACAGATGGATGGACCCTTGATGGACAGATGCACCATCAGGGAGGGAATGGGTAATGGCATCCTCTAAACCTGTAAGACAACAAAAAAAAATAAATACATGTATAGAAACTGAATGATCACCTACCTGTTAGACAGGTGCAGACAGACAGACAGCAAGCCGTACACAGAGGCAGATGGATGGAACCTTGATGGACAGATGCACCATCAGGGAGGGAAGGGGTAATGGCATCCTCTAAACCTGTAAGACAACAAAGAAAATCAATACATGTTTAGAAACTGAATGATCACCTACCTGTTAGACAGTAGCAAACAGATAGACAGCGAGCCATACACAGTGGCAGATGGATGGAACCTTGATGGACAGATGCACCATGAGGGAGGGAAGGGGTAATGGCATCCTCTAAACCTGTAAGACAACAAAGAAAATCAATACATGTAAAGAAACTGAATGATCACCTACCTGTTAGTCAGTAGCAAACAGATAGATAGCGAGCCGTACACAGTTGCAGATGGATGGACCCTTGATGGAAGGATGCACCATCAGGGAGGGAAGGGGTAATGGCATCCTCTAAACCTGTAAGACAACAAAGAAAATCAATACATGTATTGAAACTGAATGATCACCTACCTGTTAAACAGTAGCAAACAGATTGACAGCGAGCCGTACACAGTGGCAGATGGATTAAACCTTGAGGGACAGATGCACCATCAGGGAGGGAAGGGGTAATGGCATCCTCGGAACCTGAAAGACAACAAAGACAGTCAATACAGGTTTTGAAACTGAAAGATCACTTACCTTTTACACAGTTGCAGAACAATACACAGTGAGCCAGACACAGCTGCAGATGGACAGATTGATGGAGGCTTGATTTACGGTCAGCGAGGGAGGGGCTCAGAAGGTCCTAAACCTGTAAGACAAAAAAAAGTCAATACATATATTGAATGATGAACTAACTCTTACACACTTGCAGTAGGATAAATATTGAGTCACACAAATAGTTGCAATGGACAGACACTTCTTTGATGGATCCACCATTAGGAAGGAGGGGGGGGTCCTGGAGTCCTGAAAGCCTGTAAGACAACAAAGAAAATCAATACATGTATAGAAACTGAATGATCACCTACCTGTTAGACAGTAGAAAACAGATAGACAGCGAGCTGTACACAGTGACAGATGGATGGACCCTTGACGGACAGATGCACCATCAGGGAGGGAATGGGTAATGGCATCCTCTAAACCTGTAAGACAACAAAGAAAATCAATACATGTATAGAAACTGAATGATCACCTACCTGTTTGACAGGTGCAGATAGATAGACAGCGAGCCGTACACAGTGGCAGATGGATGTAACCTTGATGGACAGATGCACCATCAGAGAGGGAAGGGGTAATGGCATCCTCTACACCTGTAAGACAACAAAGAAAATCTATACATGTATAGAAACTGAATGATGAACTAACTCTTACACACTTGCAGTCAGAAAGATCGAGTCACACAAATAGTTGCAATGGACAGAGACTTGTTTAATGGATCCACCATTAGGAAGGAGGGGGGGGTCCTGGAGTCCTGAAAGCCTGTACAACAACAAAGAAAGTCAATACAGGTATAGAAACTGAATGATCACCTACCTGTTAGACAGTAGCAAACAAACAGACAGCGAGCATTACACAGTTGCAGATGGATGGACCCTTGATGGACAGATGCACCATCAGGAAGGGAAGGGGTATTGGCATCCTCAGAACCTGAAAGATAACTAAGACAGTCAATACAGGTTTTGAAACTGAATGATCATCTACCTGTTAGACAGTAGAAAACAGATAGACAGCGAGCCTTACACAGTGACAGATGGATGGACCCTTGATGGACAGATGCACCATCAGGGAGGGAATGGGTAATGGCATCCTCTAAACCTGTAAGACAACAAAGAAAATCAATACATGTATAGAAACTGAATGATCACCTACCTATTTGACAGGTGCAGACAGATAGACAGCGAGCCGTACACAGTGACAGATGGATGGAACCTTGATGGACAGATGCACCATCAGAGAGGGAAGGGGTAATGGCATCCTCTACACCTGTAAGACAACAAAGAAAATCTATACATGTATAGAAACTGAATGATGAACTAACTCTTACACACTTGCAGTCAGAAAGATCGAGTCACACAAATAGTTGCAATGGACAGAGACTTGTTTAATGGATCCACCATTAGGAAGGAGGGGGGGGGTCCTGGAGTCCTGAAAGCCTGTACAACAACAAAGAAAGTCAATACAGGTATAGAAACTGAATGATCACCTACCTCTTAGACAGTAGCAAACAGACAGACAGCGAGCCCTACACTGTTGCAGATGGATGGACCCTTGATGGACAGATGCACCATCAGGAAGGGAAGGGGTATTGGCATCCTCAGAACCTGAAAGATAACTAAGACAATCAATACAGGTTTTGAAACTAAAAGATCTCTTACCTTTTACACAGTTGCAGAACAATAGACAGTGAGCCAGACACAGCTGCCGATGGACAGATTGATGGTGGCTGGATCTACGGTCAGAGAGGGAGGGGCTCAGAAGGTCCTACACCTGTAAGATAAATAAAAAAAGTCAATACATGTATAGAAACTGAATGATGAACTAACTCTTACACTTGCAATCAGATAGATATCGTGTCAAAAAATAGTTGCAATGGACAGACACTTGTTTGATAGATCCACCATTAGGAAGGAGGGGGGGTCCTGGAGTCCTGAAAGTCTGTAAGATAACAAAGTAAGTCAATACATATATAGAAAACGAATGATCATTTACCTGTTAGACAGTAGCAAACAAACAGACAGCGAGCCGTACACAGTGACAGATGGACGGACTCTTGATGGACAGATGCACCATCAGGGAGGGAAGGGGTAATGGCATCCTCTAAACCTGTAAGACAACAAAGACATTCAATACAGGTTTTGAAACTGAATGATCATCTACCTGTTAGACAGTAGAAAACAGATAGACAGCGAGCCTTACACAGTGACAGATGGATGGACCCTTGATGGACAGATGCACCATCAGGGAGGGAATATGCAATGGCATCCTCTAAACCTGTAAGACAACAAAGAAAATCAACACATGTTTAAAAACTGAATGATCACCTACCTGTTAGACGGTAGCAAACTGTTAAACAGTAGCAAACAGATAGACACCGAGCCAAACAAAGTGGCAGATGGATGGACCCTTGGTGCACGGATGCAACATCAGAGAGGGAAGGGCTAATTGCATCTTCGGAACTTGAAAGACAACAAAGACAGTCAATACAGGTTTTGAAACTGAAAGATCACTTACCTTTACACAGTTTCAGAACAATAGACAGTGAGCCAGACACAGCTGCAAATGGACAGATTGATAGTGGCTGGATCTACGGTCAGGGAGGGAGGGGCTCAGAAGGACCTGAACAAAAACAAGTCAATACATGTATAGAAACTGAATGATGACCTAACTCTTACACACTTGCAGTCAGATAGATAGCGAGTCACACACACCATTGCAATGGACAGACCCTTGTTTGTTGGATCCACCATTAGGAAGGAGGAGGGTGGGGTCCTGGGGTCCTGAAAGCCTGTAAGACAACAAAGAAATAGAGAACTTGTAAGACAAAAAAGAAAGTCAATACATGTTTAGAAACTGGTTGATTGTTTAAATGATCATTCACCTCTTATACACTGTCATACAAATACAGTTGCAGATGGAAAGAGGCTTGTTGGCCGGGTTTGAACAAGTTAAAGTTTATTGAGGTTCCTGCTGGAACAGCCTGACAAACGTGTGTTGCAGTAATCTAACCGTGAGTTTAAGTGTGTACTAGCTTTTCTGCATCTTGTAGAGATAAGGAATTTCTTAGTTTGCCAATGTAGAAAATCTGTTCTATGTATTTAGCTATATGTTGCTCAAATGATAGATCTGAATCAAATAAGACACCAAGATTTGTAGATGCTTAACCTGGAATAATGGAAAAAACAGCCAAGTCTAACATTTAGTATGAGTTTACTTCTAGTGTCTTTTGGACCCAAAAAGAGAACCTCTGTTTTGTTACTTTTAAGAAGAACAAAGTCATTTGGCATCCAGAGTACATCCTTCACACAGTCCTCAATTTTCTTTAATCTAGAGTTACCATCAGGTTTGGCTGATATATAGAGCTGTGTCATCTGCATCTGAAAGTTAACATCATGTCTGCTTATAACTGCCCAGTGGTAACATCTATAATGTAAATAATATATGCCCTTAAATAGAGCATTGTGGAACTCCAAATCAGACTTCTCTGTAATTTAGAAATACTGACTGATAGGGTTCGTTTAGATATGATTTGAACCACAATAGGGCTGTTCCTGTGATTCCAACCATGTTCTCTAATCTTTCTAAGAGAATAGTGTTATCTATAGTGTCAAAGGCTAAACTGAGGGTGAGTAGGGCTACATAGCAAGAGGCAAGAAAGAGATCATTTGTAATCTTCACTTGGGCTATCTGAATCCAGATTGGAATTTCTCATACATTTCATTTTTACTCAGGTATAAGCAGAGTTGTTGAGCCACAGCATTTTCTAATATCTTGGACAGAAATGTTAAGCTTGAGATGGGTCTATAATTGACAGTACACTAGGATCAAGATTTAGTTTCTTAATCAAAGGTTTTATAACAGCAAATTTAAGGGATTTGGGTACATGGTCTTAGGTAAGGGATGCATTTACTATTGTTAAAGGAGGTCTGATTATAATTGGGAGTAATTCTGACAGTATTTTAGAGGGAATCTGGTCGAGTGTACAGGTTGTAAAATTTATTGAGGAAATACTTTTTTGTTAGTTCTGGCTGTGGAAGTGTGTAGAAGACATCCAGCCTTTATTCTACAACTAATTTATATTCTAAATCAGCTACACCGGGTGACAGCCATGTTTAATTTAATAAGGAGTGTTGGATTTGTTGTCAAATATTTTCTATTTTATTATTAAAATAGTCCATAAAATATTACTGGTTAAGGTAGTAGGGATCTGGGGTTGAGAATTTGCCCAACATACCTGACTTGGGTTGTATATTTAACAGTCTAAATTTAAATTTATTTGTGGAAGTTACTTGTACTGGTAAGATTTGATACATATGGTTCCTTTTTTTCCCCCTAAGATTGTTAAAACCAATTTTCTGTTCTCTATATATGCTCGATACTGCAGGGTTTGTTTGAAATGTGAGCAAGTGATACTAATATTACTTTTTTAATACAAGAAAAAGAGAAGAAAGGGCAGAACAAATGGTTTGAATGCAGTAAATTATCACTTACCTGACAGATCTCAGGCAGCACAGGTGTAGCCTTTCTCGGTGGTAAAGGACAGAACGTCAAACCTGCAGTCAGCAGTGGAGCGTGAAGAGTCAGCTGAACGGCTTGCTTCCTCGATCCTGGCGTCTGTTTTCTTCCAAACGGTGTCTGAAATTTAGTGTACTAGAGGTCTTCCAGGCATTCCAGCATTGCCCTTAGGGCCCTATATTTAATAGGGTCTTACAATAAAATCTCCAACAATGAGAACACCGTCTGCAGTAGTTGCCCTCTCTGCTGGAGCATGCAGAGCCATAGACAAAGTCGATAAAGGCCCAGTTGCTTCAGGGTTGAACAATATCTCTCTCGGTAAATCGCTCAAAGAAAAAAAATAAAAATAAACATCAGCTCCCACCTTAGGCCTTCCACTTCCTTTTTGTTTTTCTTTTTTCTGGCCCAGGGAGAAAGGGAATTGCGCAATATGCAGAGGTGGTCAGAGTTAGGGGACCTGTCAATAATAGGTGCCTTCCTCAAACTTTTCCACATCTGTTGAAGAAAAAATGAAGAAAAACTTGTTAACTTGTTTACTGTGAATGCAGTGTCTTGTCTGCTAATGTTACTGAACATGTATACATTACTCTGTATTTAAATTAATTATTAAATTATTATTAAAAATTAATTAGAACATTTTTGTGTAGGATGTAAGCTAATTACAAATAATGCTAATGATAGTGGGTACGATACACACTCAGCACCAGATGCTTCATCATTCCGTATGCTGCACTAAGGTGGTGGTATGGGGGCCCCAAAATGAAAATCTGCTCAGAGCGCAATAAAGTCCTGGGCTGGCCCTGGTCACGCGGATGCTTCCAGGGCCTCTCCATGGCCACCATATTCCTCGAAAGTAAACACAGAAGTTAGTTAGTAAAGCAAACTAATGTAAAGTAAGACACACAGCAGACAGCACAAGATCATAGTTTTATCAAGGATAAAACTATGATAAACAAGCCAAAGCTAATATTACAAAATATAAAAGAAATGACTTGGAGGTAGTCACATGAGATTGACAAGCAGTGTGGCTGGTTGGGAGAAGTTGTCCCATTAACTTAAATCCTAACTAATCTGAATATTTATCCTTTTCAGCTATTTGTCTGTTATGTATTTCATTATCAAACTTTCTACTGTTCGAAACCGTTCATCCATAAGAACGTCTTCATCTTTAAAAAATTTTAAGCCTTCATGAGGGAAGGGGCAGTTGCTACCGAACCAGGTGATGCTAGCCCGAAATGGGACAGAATGCTAATTTGGAAAACATCCTTGACGAAGTGAGTAGAATGAGAAGATGGGAAGACTCCACTCAACAACTGGTGAATGGCCACGAGCTGCATGGCAAGTGCATAGATAATCTGTAGAGCTGTGTGGAAGATCTGGAAAATAGGAGCCACCACAATAAAGTCAGATTGTTTGGGCTTAAAAGAGGGCATTGAAGGGGAGAACTTGATTGTATGCATTGAAAAGATACTGTCAGAAGGCCTGCACATGCACATTAACAACAAATTTGAAATTGAAAGAGCACACTGCTCTCCCGGATCTCATCCGCATGAAGACCATCTTCAGAGATTCATCCTGATAAAGTTTCTGCATTCAACCGCAAGAGATAATGTCTTAAAAAGCAACCCTAAAGCATCAGCAGTTACTGATGGGGAATAAACTATAAAACATCCACTAGCACAAGGGGACTGAGAGGTAGTAGACGTCTCAGACATTCCACTGACCCAAGTTAAGTTCTCTCCTTTTTGTTCTTCCTTTTTTCTCTTTGTTGTTAGTTTTGTGGACATGAATTTAACAAGAAGAGAATCCTCAGCTGGCTGCTGGAGACATTTTTCTGTTCATGTTCTCTCCTCTGCTGTGGAGAAAAGATTTTTGTTGGCCTGTTTGGCTATGTTGGTTAATTTTAGAATTACGTGTATCCTAATAATGTTCAGTGGTACAAAAGCAGTAGCCTATATTTTGAAAGTAGGAAGGTCAGATGGCATGGGACAATTGCTATGCAATCTTTTATTTCAGTTTTGTTATCTTATAATATGAATGGCAAATAGTGCTTATGTTAAGGTAGTTTCCTGGAATATTAATGGCTCTTATGGAGTTCTTATTTTGGTCCATAGGAGGTTGAACTTTTCTTTGCTGAAAGAGTATAAGGATAGTAATGGTAGATTTATTTATAAAGAAGCCAGTATAAATGGGGGGGGGGGTAAATAACACTATGTAATATCTATTACTGTCATGGAGTTTATATATTGGTTAATGCCCAAGGACAAATGATTTTGGCAGGACTTTAATCAGGTCTTAGATGGGATATTAGATCAAAGTAAATAATCAGGTACCTCAACGCTAAAGGACAGAGCTGCCATTCACATGCTGATGGAGGACAATGACCTGCCCAATAATTGACTTTATTTTGATCTCAGAGTCTAACCAATACTATCACTGGTAGCACTATCAACGCTATTTCCGTGTCAGACCATGCATCTGTTGAGCTTTGTGTGAATATACATTCAGACAGGTTTAGAAGAGGTAGATGGAGAATGAACACATCTCTACTACAGGAGGAGTTATTTTCTTAAGAACTTGCAGAGCACCTATCCTCATTTTAATTTGGGTAGCACAGACAGCATAGCAATGGTTTGGGAGGCATCTAAAGTGTACATTGGGGTAAAAGGATTGCACAGACTTCGGAATGGGAAAAATAGCTCAATTAGAGTATTAAAACATTGGCAGCAGAACTAAATAGCATGGGAAAAAAGTTGGCCAGATATTACTCTAAAAGCATATTTAAAAACATTTGTGATCATCATTCAGCAATCATTTTTATGAGTCAGAAGAAAAACTGACAGACTTTTGACCAGACAGTTAAAAGAACAATGCTCTGTCCACATCATTCCAGCAATAAGAGCAGGGGGTTCTCTTATAACATCTTCCAAGGGTATTAATGGGGTCTTTAAAGAATTCTATGAGAACCTGTATAGATCATCTGGTGCTTTACTAGAGCTATTAGCCCCAGATTTTTTTCTCAAACATAAATCTTCCAAAGTTATCTTCTGATCAAGCATCTATTCTTGATGCACCAATAACCTAAGAAGAGGTTAAAACAGGGGCATGAAAACAGAGAAATCACCAGGAACGAATGGGTTTCCGGTGGAGTACTATAAAGAATATATAGATATAATTACTCCAATACTGACAAATGTGTTTCAGGAGCCTTTTTAAAGAGGCTCACTTCCACCATCTCTTAAAAAACACTCCTCACTCTGATACCTTAGAAAGGAAGAGATCATATGGATCCGGCTTCAGACCAATCAGCCTCATCATTGTATATAGTAAGATACTGGCTAAGGTTCAGACTGGAAACCATCTTACCACACATTATACATTCAGACCAAGTAAGCTTTAAAAAGGGTAGGTCTTCCACTGATAATTTGAGAAGGCTCATGCACTTAATGTGGTTAAATGCCTCCTAGTCAATGTGAAATGCCAGTGGCCACTGTATCGCTTGATGCTCAGAGGGCCTTCGATATGGTCGAGTGGGACTTCTTACACTCGGCCCTGTTGAGGTTTGGTTTTGGTTCTGGTTTTGCTAAAAGGATAAAAATTATATTTGTCAAAACTGATGCTTTAGGATTGCTGTATGCCACTGCTCTTATTTACAATTGCGCTGGAACCCCTAGCAGTGGCCTTAAGAGCGAACCCTGCCATCAAAGAAGTAAACCCAGTCACTATGCACTCTCTAGAAGCCTGGGCAAAGGTTCATAAATTGCACAGGATTTCCCACTACATGTTCAACAACATTATGCATCACTCTGGTTCAACCCAGAGGTGAAGATTGGGAAGCAGAAAGTGTTTTGGAAATGGTGGCTAGACAAGGGTATACACACTGAATGATCTCTATACAGAGGAGACATTTATGTAATTTACTGAACTTGTTCAACAGTAAATGCTACACGAAAAAGGTGATTTCTGGAAATATTTACAAATTAGACATTGCATGATTAGAAAGCCTTGGTCAGTAAGATCAGCCGATCCAATGGTTAACTATCTAGATAACCATTTTAATCATAAGGCATCAATATTTTATAAAATATCAATTAAGGAAAATAAAGTAAAAAAATTTATACAATATAAAATTCTGCACTGGTATTATTGGACACATTGTAGGCTCTTTAAAATAGGACTAACAAATAGTAGTTTATGTTGGAAGTGTAAAAAAGAAATGTGAACCTTTTTTCATTTCATATGGGAATGACACATGGTTAAACCATTTTGGCACAGTATGTTTGTGTTTTTGGACACATGGGCGAGAGTAGCCCTGCCAGTCTCTCCCCACTTATGTCTCTTGGGAGATAAAACAGAAACCTCAAATCTAACAAAAGGCGTATATTCAGTTTTGATGGTGGGGATAACCTCAGCCATCAGAGTTATGGGCATGTAGAGTTAAAGGGCCTGTAGAACTGGGGATTTGGGATTATTTCAAGGATCATCTAATTTCTAACTAACAGCATGATTATAAGACTAAAACTAAGATGTTTGTATACCTTATTATTTCACTTTATAATTATTATTGAAGGATGGGTGTTTGTACAATGTGTATCAGTATGTATATCTGTACCAAATGAGTTTTTGTTTACTGTGTTAAACTACAAAAAAAAAAAAAGAAATGACTAGGAGTAGCAAGTAGATAGGCAAGTAAAGACCAGGATAGACAGAAAGAGCCTTGAGGATGGACGGATGGAAAAGAGCATTGTAGAGGGACAGACAGGAAAGCAACCCACAGAATCTTACTAAACTCAGTTAACATGGCTGCGTAAATCTAACCTCCCATACCCAATCTCACCACTTTCACGGGTGGTACCATTTCCACACATTTCTAAGACAAAGATGTTGCATTTGAAAGAACAAAGATCATACAAGATAACACTCATTACAGTATAACACTTCACCGAAGTGTATCGGGTTGTCTTACTAATGAGCCAAAAACAAAAAAAACACAAACAAAGACCAGGCCACAGACAGACAGGCTAAGTCTGAGCTGCTTTGAGGTGTCACCCAGGTTTCACCGCATTGAGACTGTGTCTGTGCCCCAAATTAAACCCAAACACAGAACATTTAAATCAGCTTGTTTTATTAATTTACTTAGTGTTAAATTCTCACATTCAAATGATAACAGCACCATCTCAGACCTAATGCATGGTCTACTTAAAATTAGATCATTAACCATGAAAGCAGTCACTGTAAATTAAATTCAGTGATCAGAAATTAGATGTCTGAAACCTGTATTAGACCTGATCAATATACAGCACTAAATGAAGCCACCCCCACAGGTTATAAATATGTACATAGCACTAGATTATCAGGCAGAGGAGGTGGAGTTTGCATAATCTACCAGAATACACTTGATATTCAAAAACACTGTAACACCTTCACTTCTTTTGAGATTCTCTACATTAAAATATCAAATCCAGCCACAAATAAAAATGCATTCACACTAATTAATATTTGTAGGTTTTGCTGCAGACTTGGCAGTGTGCAGTGACAAAATTAGAATAGTAGGAGACTTTAATATTCATTTTGAAAAAGCAGACGATCCATTAACAAAGGCGCCTGCGTCGATCTTAGATTCTGTCGGCATCACACAAAACATAACTGAAACCACACATTACTGTAATCATACCCTAGATTTAGTCCTGTGTGATAGCATTGATAATCTAAATATTCTACCTCAAAGCTTAGTAACATCAGACCATTACCTAATCTCCTATGAGCTACATCTTAGGCAAAATGTTAATTTGGCCCCTTGCCACTTTCTAAAGCATGCAATAATCCAATGACCACTGTACAGTTTACTGAAAATCTCCCAGACCTATCGACCTTAGCTTACAGTCCGTCAGATTAAACATAGCTAGATAGATTAACAAACGGTCTTTAACATACCCTTCAATTAACCTTAGACAAACTGGCTCGCACTGTGGTACAGTGATCAAACTCGTACCTTAAAACAAACAGCGCAGAAACTAGAGCCAAAATGGCGGACGACCAAACTAGAGGTGTTCCACTCTGCCTGGAAGGACAGCCTTAGTCAATATAGAAAGGGACTCATTAAATCTCTCTCAGCGTATTTGGCCTCACTGATCTAAAATTACAAAAACAATCCGAGAGTATTTTTTAGTGAGATCTCTAAACTTACTAAAAGGCAGGCAGATACTCAACCTCAGATTCCAGCTTCTTTAACCAGTAATGTTTTATGGACTATTTTAATAATAAAGTAGAAAGCATTAAACAACAAATCCAACACTCCTTATTAAATCAAACATTTGACCTTAAATCTAAATTGCTTGGTGTAGCTGCTTTAGAACATAACTTAGTTGTAGAACAAAGGCTGGAAGCCTTCTACCCACTTCCACAGCCAGAACTAGAAAAAAATATTTCCTCAGCAAATTGTACAACCTGTACACTTGACCCAATTCCCTCTAAAATACTAAAAGAAATACTCCCATTATAATCAGACATCTTTGAACAATAGTAAATTCATCCCTTAGCTTAGGGCATGTACCCAAAACCCTTAAATCAGCAGTCATAAAACCATAAAACCTAATCAAGAAACCAAATCTTCTAGTCCATCCATGAATAAGAAATTCCTATCTGGATTCAAACCCCATCGTAGCACAGAGACAGCCCTAGTGAAGATTATAAAGATCTCTTTCTTGCCTCTGCTCAAGGCTACGTATCTTTATTAGCCCTACTAGATCTCAGTGCAGCCTTTGATACAATAGTTCACACTATTCTACTAGAAAGATTAGAGAAAATGGTTGAAATCACAGGAACAGCCCTATCGTGGTTCAAATCATATCGAACTGAACACTATCAGTTTGTAAAGATAAAAGATTTATCTTCAAATTACACAAAAGTAAGATATGGAGTTCCTCTATTTTACTCTGTTTTAGGACTGCTATTATTTACATTATACATGTTACCACTGGGCAGTTATAAGCAGACATGGCAATAATTTCCATTGTTATGCAGATGACATGCAGCTCTATAGATCAGCCAAACATGTTGATATTTTAGAATTTAGAGTAAAGAAAATGGAGGACTGTGTAAAGGATATGAAACTCTAGATGTCACATAACTTACTTCTTCTTCACAGTAACAAAACAGAACTTCTCATTTTATGTCCAAAAGACACTAGAAATAAACTATTTTTATTTAGACTTAATGTTAGACTTGGCTGAGTTTTCCATTATTCCTGGTCCAGCAGCTAAAAATCATTTGACAGAATAAAGATTTGAATAAAGTAAATCATCACTTACCTGACTGGTGTGATTGGGTAAGGTCTTGGTGTAGCACCTTCTCGATGTTTCCAGAGAGCACAACATATTCCAGGCAGCAGAGGTGAAGCCTTTCTCTGTGGTAGAGGACCGGACGTCATACCCAATTTCATCACTTTAACTGGTGGTACTATTTCCATATATTTCTCAGACTAGGAGAAGCTGCATTTGCAAACACTAGTAAATAAAACTTCACCGAAATTAATCTGGCTGTCTTACTAATGAGCTAAAAAACACAGTCACTTGTTTGTACATCCATTGGAAAGCTCAGTCAAGTTAGTTTGATATTGGATCATTAGATATTCACTTTGCCCCTCCTCTCACTCACAAACAATGTCCTAAAATCTCAAACATGGCTTTAAAAAAAACAAAACAATGGAGAACAGAGAAACTACACTCATATTTCCTCAACATTTCCAGTCTTTCCACTTTGACAAGGATATTTAATCAGAATAGCCAGAATTCCTGCAACAGGTGCCGTCGATGGTAAAATGCAAAAAAATGTGTGGAAACCAAAAACTCTGAGATAAAGAGCTGCTGGTGTTACTTATAAAGATAATCAAAGAACAGAGATGAAATGAAATTCAATGACTAACCTTAACTTCTTTAACAAACTGATTTTTTTTTAGCACTTTAGATGTTATAAACATGCATGTAGCGCATTTTCATCATGAATAAATCACTACTGTGACACTGTCGTACAATATGCCTATTTTAACAATTTTTATGTAATATTGTTCCAGTGAAACATCCATAAAGCATATAAATCCAAAATCAGCTGTAGTGTACAGAGACACATCTGAAATACACTACTACCCTTAGAATAGCCAGATTACAATTTACCAAAAAGTACTTAAGAGAGCCTGCAGATTTCTTGTGAACTGCTCACTAGTGCTTGAAGGTGGGTAAAATTGTGTCTGTACTCACCCTCTTGTTGACAGTACTTAGTGGGGTCCATAGAAACAATCCAAAACATAGGAGTTGGGAAGCTCTCACAAAGTGGCTTGTATTTCTGAAATCCTTCTTCCTGATAATAGTTGATAATCCTGGGTGTTTCCTTGTGAAAGGAAAGTCTGAACCATGGAAATCCCTGGTTTGAGTTGCTGAGAATCAATTCAGGAGTGATGCCTTTGTCTTCTGGGTGTAAAGTTTATCCCAGTGTCCATAAAAAGAGCAAGTCAGTTGTAAGGACTGCAAATAGAGAAACAAACAAACAAACAGAAAACAAGACAAAAGTGAAGCTTTCTGCAAAAGCAGAACAGCACAAAACCTCATGAATAAAACATACACAAAGCTCGAATGAATATATAAAGAATTAAATGATAGCAAACTTACAGTGAGTATTAGAACCTATAGTTCCACCAAGAAGGATCTTCATTACAGTGAGGCCTACAATGAGGCCTAAAGTGAGCCACAACTAAACCACCTTGCTGCTGCTTAGTTCCCTCCTTTTGGCCTACTTCCCCTGGCCTACTTCCAATATACTGCCACATAGTGGATGGAGTAGGAATTACCATGAAAAAAACACTGTCACAACACTGGAGTCACACGAGTGTCAGCAATCAAGTAGGCCTAAGTTTTAGGATTTTTTATACCAATATAGAAAATAGGCAAGTGGCTTAAAGTTCCAACCACAACAGGCCCAATGAGACCTAAAGAACCAGCACAACAGGCCCAAGGATAATGATAATTACAAATCAATACACATAACTAATCATCAAAATTATTGCATTTTCAACTAAAAAAAACATTCTGTTAATAGTCATATCTCATATGAAGACTTTTGTATCCTTTGAAAAGAACTAAATCTGACATGTGTGACTGTCTCCTATAAATACTTATAAATAAATGAGTACATTGTAAGGTGAATGCTGTGCCAAGGTCCTGCACAATTGTTTCATATTTTAGAGACAAATAATTAGCAATTTAATACATTTATTATGTATTTATATTTATAATACATTTACTATTTTACAAAGTTAGTGAGATAATGTTTACATCAATCCTGGTGCTTTAAATCTCTCCCACATGGTGAGGTTTATGGTTTATTTATTTAACAATGGTATCGGATCGGTATGTGTATGTATTGGTATTGGAACTGAAAAAGGTTGGTGCATCTGTAAATGTAACATTTAGGAAACAGCATATGACAGCATTATTGTAAGGCATTTCTGGCAACTTCACTGGTTAATAGAATATGCCTACATTAATAAATCCCCTTAGGTTTCACTCTGATTAGTGAATGTTTAGCATGTCAAATGTATGCTTGAATGTGATTGGCTAATGGCAACCACAATAATTGACATATCAAGTCCTCTGGTCAGACTATTATAGAATAGGCTAAAGATGCAGCAAGTAAAATTGTAGCTTGACTGGATGAATGGTTTCTGAGAAACAGTTATGTACTACTGGCCTCGCTTTCTTGTGACAAATGTCCACCAAACTTGACATACCCCCTCAAAATAATGTGCTGAACAAATTTTGTTAAAATGAGCTTTAGTGTTCAAAAGGTACAGGTTGACATTATTCATTATAATTATTATTAATCATAAATATCGCAGGTATTTTGCTACCAGATATGTGAGGATTGGTAAAAAAAATCCTAGAAGTAGGAAGGATCAAGAAATCAGCCAAATAAAAACTATTTTTTTAGTGAATGTCATTTTTCTTGGCCGAGTTTTTCACAGCTGCTGTAACTTGTTTGGTGTTTCTGGGATTTACGGCTCTTTATGGCAGGAGTAAACAGACCCAAAGTGTCATTCACAGTGCTGAGGCAAGACTCCAGCTCATTTCTCCTACCTGATTACAAAAATGCAGCCTACCTCGACTGCAGCCTAGACTTTGTATCGCAGCTAAAGACACCAATATGATTGTATTTACACATAAGGTCACCGATCACCCAAAACTAGAGCTGAAACAGTATGAAAATTGAATGTCACGATTATAGTAACATTAATGCTTGATATGGTTATCAGTATTATCACATGCTGTTACAATGTGCTGAACAGTTAAAAAAATACTGAATTACATACTGAAATTTCAGGCTTTTCTTACTGTAGTTGTGTCAGTAGTGGCGTGGTGGCGCTGTAACATAATCAGTACAGTGCACTGGGGAAGTCAGCGTGCTGTGAGCCACAGATAGAAGTCTTATTACACAGCAGCACTTCCACCAAACAATGCATGATAAGTCATGTCTATTCAGCAGTAGGCTCGACAATTCCCTATTTGGGTTCAAAGAATCATTAGGGACACTTTTCACCTCAGCCACACACTTCCATTCGGGAGGAGATAAAGGACCATTCTTGCCAGAATTGCTGCCAGAAATCCACAGAGCTGCTAATCTGACCTTCCAGCTTCCAGCAGTTCTCCTCAGTGCACAAGAACATCCAGGGCTTCAAGGGCCGATCTCCACCCCTAGATCTCCGCTCCCATGGCCCTCCATTAGGCTATCGAGGGCTACTGGGTGGGTCAGTCTGAAGACCCTAACCTGTGCGCTATCCACACCAAAAGAATCACCCTCATGCCTAAACACATCCAGCTGGTCGGCGGAGAGCCCGCAAACCAGGGCACCCAAAATACCCAACAGCCCTGTTAAGACCCACCTACCCAGTGTTGCCAACTTATATTTAGTGACTTTTCAGACCCCTCTAGAGACTTTTTTTAAGCGACTAGCAACAAATCTAGCGACTTTTTCTGGTGTTATTGGAGACTTTTGGAGACTCTGAGGTGAACACATGTTCTTCAGTTACTGTCCTCAGCAGCAGGTGCTGCCGTGAGCCCCGTCCCTCACAGTCAGAGCAGACCCACACCGCTCCACGTACACACTGCAAATGAACTGCGCATACCCAAAGCCTCCGCTGACCCCCCCCAAAACTAAAAACTAAAAAAAGAGTAAGTAACTCTTTTAACGTAACTGCCGGTCTCAAGCCCGGATAAAGACGGAGGGTTAAATGTACAGTAGCAGTTCCACACCACATAACACACTTTTGATTCAATTTGATATGCTAACATTTAACAGGACAAAATGTATTTATTTAATTTACGTACAAATGATTTATGGAATGTGGGTCTAGACAATGCTTTAAAATAGTATGAAGTTATTTTGTGAAGTAAAAGCCTATTTCAAAGGCAAAGAAAAAAGAATCAACAGAAGAAGTTGATTTATTCAGAGTTCATTTGTAGCTCTAACACATTTAGGCTGTTTTTACTCACTTTTTTCTCTCCCACAACGTCATCTCTTTATTCTACAGCTTCAAACACCAGCAAATAATTAATTATGCAAATTGGGCGATGGCGTCATTTAGCGACTTCTGGCGACTTTCTGGACAGACAACAGCTCCTTTCCTTACTGAGGAGTTGGCAGCACTGCACCTACCCCTGTCAGCGCAGTCAGCGCAGTCAGCACTGCAGTGCTGTAGTCAATCAACCAATTAACCACCAAGTTCAGCTCTATTCAGGATGGGCTGGAGAATATGCTCCTCATTATGAAGACACACACACTTTTTGAAAACGTTGCTGGACACAGAGATTAGCTTAACACTGAAGTGCTCTCATGACTCCAGCTTTAGCAGACAGTGAGCTTTTCTCTAGTCCTACATGCTCTAAATGTATGTAGTCGAGTGAGCACTAAATGAGAGCATTGTAAGCTTTAATTTGGGTCAATTACAGCTAAGGTTACCTGAGGCTTTCTAAAAAAGTCTCTCTGTTAGCCTCGATTCTCGTCTTATAAGAGGCTGCACTGCATGCAGAGAGCAGTTTAATCAGGGGTTACTGGTCCTGCACTCCGGCGCTAGGCAGCTGCTTTGCTAGAGGAATTAATCATACAGATATATGTAGTAATGTAGCTTAGCTAGCTGGCTAACTGGGGTCAGTTAGACTTTACAGACTGGTTGGTGTGAGTGTTTAGTGTGGTAGTATTGTAGCACCCTCTGCTGGATTAGCTGATATTTACCTGGTGCAAGGTATTATGGGGGGAGCACATGGTGAGGGGGATATAGCAGGCGGGAGATAGGTCAAGTTCGATAATAAAGTACTCGCTCGTTGGAAGTTAACTGGAGTTGTCTTGGAAGTCATTTACCCGCGCTATAAATAACTAAGAACACGACATGGTGTCAGAATAGGTCTTGAAGAAGTATATATATAAATTATTGGTTTGTTTTGCATAAGTTTAGACGCTGTTTGCGCAGTAGTTAGCGGTTAGCTTGTTAGCCAAGAGACCCGGAGATGGAGGGAGCTTCAGGCAACGCAGCCGCCGGGGGCAGCCAGCCGCCCGTGCCCGGCCCGAGTGCTACATTCAGCATACAGCCGCCGGAGCCTTTCGACTTCACCAAACCACACGAATGGGAGAAATGGATTAGACGGTTCGAACGTTTCCGTCAGGCCAGTAATCTCTATGCTTCTTCACAAGACAACCAGGTAAATACACTCATGTATTGCATGGGAGACGAGTCGGACGATATACTAAAGGGACTGAATTTAACGGCAGACCAGCAAAGGCAGTACAGCGCCGTAAAAGAGGGATTCCAGGCTTTCTTTGTTGTAAAGAAAAACGTGATTTACGAAAGAGCACGTTTTAATATGAGAAAACAAGGAGAAAGTGAATCAGTGGACTCTTTTGTCACAGCGCTATATTCACTGACTGAACACTGCAAGTATGGAACGCTGCGTGAAGAGCTGATCAGAGATCGGTTAGTTGTTGGACTTGCTGACATGCGCTTATCTGAACGCATGCAACTGGACAAAGATCTGACGCTGGAAAAAGCGATAGAAATGGCCAGACAGTCCGAAGCGGTAAAACAGCAGCAGAGTAGCCTGCGGGGTGACACTAGCTATGATAAAGGGACTGGCTCTGTGGACCGTGTAATTAGCAAGAACAGGCCACACCAGAGCAAACAGAGAGCAAAGAACAGTCACATCGCTAGAGAGAAACAGTCAAAATGTCACAAATGTGGTAAAAGCCCTTTCCATCCAAAAGCTCACTGTCCAGCTAATGCGGTAACCTGCCATGGGTGTGGAAAGAAAGGACACTACCAGAAAGTGTGCTTCTTATCCAAAAAGGTGAATGAGGTTCAAGAACTGGACGATGGCATATTTCTGGGCACAGTTGAAGCCAGCGGAGACCCATGGATGGTTGACATTAAAATCAAAGACAAAACAGTAAAGTTCAAAATTGATACAGGGGCAGACGTGACTGTCATGCCAGAGCACATGTTCCACTGTGTGTTCAAAGGCCGCAAGAAGCCAGTGCTCAGGCCAGTGTCCAAACACTTATTGGGACCAGGTTACGCTCCACTTGATGTGCTAGGGGTCACAAGCTTGCTCCTGCAAAAAGATGAGAAGCATTCACTGGAGGAAGTGTATGTTATAAAGAGTCTTCACAGAGCTCTATTGGGTAGGCCTGCTATCACTAGCCTAGGGTTGGTCACACGAGTGGACAGCTTAACCACCCAGTCACTAAAAGAATGCTATCCAAAATTGTGCAGTGGACTAGGGTTAATACAGCAGCCATACACAATTAAACTGAAGCCAGGGGCAGAACCATTCTCTTTATCCACTCCACGTCGCATCCCCTTACCTCTCATGCCCAAAGTCAAGAACGAACTGCAGCGCATGGAAAGGATGGGAGTTATCAGCAAGGTGGAGGAACCCACAGAATGGTGCTCAGGAATTGTGGTGGTTCCAAAAAAATCAGGGGACAATCCTCGGATATGTGTGGACCTTACCAAGCTCAATGAGTCAGTTCAGAGGGAAAAATACATTCTCCCTTCGGTTGAACAGACACTTGGTTCTCTAGCTGGTGCAAAAATCTTTAGCAAATTAGATGCAAATATGGGCTTCTGGCAAATCCCATTAGCTCCAGACTCAGCTAAGCTCACAACTTTCATTACCCCCTTTGGCCGATACTTTTTTAACCGTTTACCGTTTGGGATAGCGTCGGCTCCTGAACATTTCCAGAATCGAATGGCCACGGAAGTCACAGACGGACTAGACGGTGTAGTCTGCCACATGGATGATGTGCTGGTGTGGGGGCGGTCACAAGACGAGCATGATGCACGTCTTTGCTCTGTTCTGAAAAAGATGGAAACTGCTGGTATCACGCTGAACACTGAGAAATGTGCCCTTTCACAGCGTGAAGTGAAATTTCTGGGCCACATCATTTCTGACAGTGGGGTGAAGCCTGACCCAGAGAAAACGGCAGCAGTCAAAGACATGCCAGAGCCAACTAATGTCAGCGAGCTAAGAAGTTTTCTGGGGATGGTCAATCAACTTGGAAAATTCATACCACAGCTGGCTGAAAAAGACAAACCCCTCAGAGACCTCTTGTCCAAGAAAAACTGCTGGCTTTGGGGGCCAGACCAAGTCAAAGCGTTCAATGACTTGAAAAAGGATCTGTCGTCCACACCCGTTCTCGCCTTGTATGACCCAAACAAAGAGACAAAGTTGTCAGCGGATGCATCATCCTATGGTTTGGGTGCAGTTTTGTTGCAGAAATGGGGTGAACACTGGAGGCCAGTCGCCTACGCATCACGGTCTCCAGTGTTATCACGGTCTCCATCATATCTCTGTTCAACACAAGTTGAACAGAGATATGCACAAGTGGAAAAAGAAGCCCTTGGGCTCACTTGGGCATGTGAGCGGTTCAGAGATTTTCTAATAGGCCGTTACTTTGAAATGGAGACTGACCACAAGCCACTTCTTAGTCTCCTGGGTGCGCAAGCGCTGGATGCGTTACCCCCGCGTATACAACGCTTCAGGATGAGACTCATGCGCTACTCCTACAAAATTTCACATGTCCCTGGGAAAAGCCTGTGGACAGCAGACACACTGTCACGTGCTCCACTGCTAAAGAAAACAGACAACGCAGATGAAGAGCTTATGGAGAGCACAAACATCTATATGGACAGCATCATAGAGCATCTCCCGGCAAGCTCAGCTTACTTGGATGGACTGAGAGAACATTTAAAAGCAGACAGTGTGTGTTCTCGTGTCATGACAATGTGTCAGGAAGGTTGGCCTGAGTTCAATCGCTGCGCCGGACCAGAAAAGCATTACTGGGAAGCACGTGCCTTCCTCGCAGTTCATGATGGACTACTGCTCAAAGGAACAAGACTTGTTATTCCCTCTGCTCTGAGGAATGACATCCTAGCAAAACTACATGAGGGTCATCAAGGTGTGGTGAAATGCCGGGAGCGTGCAAGGCAAAGTGTGTGGTGGCCTGGGTTAAGCCAACAGCTTAATGAACTTGTGCTGAATTGCAGAACATGCATCAAAGAACGTACAAACCACACAGAACCACTAATCCCAACAGACTTGCCCGAGAGACCCTGGCAAAAGTTGGGCACTGATCTGTTTACGCTGAAAGGGAAAACATACCTATTGGTAGTAGATTACTACTCACGTTATGTTGAAGTGGTAAACCTCTCACTCACAAAATCTGCTGACATCACCTTGCATCTTAAGTCCATTTTTGCTCGACATGGCATCCCAGAGGTCGTCGTCAGTGACAACGGTCCTCAGTACTCGTCCAGCATTTTTACTGAGTTTGCGGCAACATATGGATTTAAACACATCACTAGCAGTCCGAGATTCCCTCGCAGCAATGGGGAAGCAGAACGTGCAGTGCAAACTGTGAAACATCTTCTTAAGAAGACATCAGACCCATATCTTGCCTTGTTGGCATATAGGGCAACACCACTCCGGAATGGTTACAGCCCTGCTCAGTTGCTGATGGGGCGTCGGCTTCGTACCACGGTGCCAACCCTGCCATCGGTGCTGAACCCATCTCTTCCTGACAATACTGCGGTACGCTTTAAGGAGAGAGAGAAGAGGGGCACAGACCAAATGCACTTCAATCAACGTCATCGTGTACACAATCTAAGTAAGCTCTTTCCTGGCAAACAAGTGTGGGTCACAGACCAGAAGGTCACAGGGACAGTGTTAGGAGAACATTCAACACCACGCTCTTACATGATTGAAGTTCCTCATGGGACTGTTCGTAGGAACAGACACCACCTTATCCCTATGGATGAGACTGACAGCAACAGCACTACTCAGAACAGCTCTCAGGTGCCTGCAGCTGTTACACCCATACAGACTCAAGTGACACAAACACCCTGTGCCAAACCGGAGCTCACTATACCCAGAACCAGATCTGGGAGGCTGATAGTGAAGCCACAGAAACTGGACTTGTAATGAACATTCATGTCTAGTCTAGGTTGAGCAGCTGTCAAGATGGGGCAGAATAACCCCCTCAGCTGACTCGGGAGGTTCAGGTAGTCCACCCTGACCCCCAGGTTTAGAAAAACAAAAGTTTTGTGTTAAGTCCTGCTGACCTGTCTATTTTAAGTTGTCAGATTGTTTTTAAGATATGACAGTAGGTTTTAGGTTGAAGGTATAAGCAGGTTAAATGTTAAACGCACAATGCATTTTTTTTGCTGTTGTTTATTTGTAGCTTCTATGACAATAATTGTTTTGTCCTGCTCAAAAGGGGAGATGTGGTAGTATTGTAGCACCCTCTGCTGGATTAGCTGATATTTACCTGGTGCAAGGTATTATGGGGGGAGCACATGGTGAGGGGGATATAGCAGGCGGGAGATAGGTCAAGTTCGATAATAAAGTACTCGCTCGTTGGAAGTTAACTGGAGTTGTCTTGGAAGTCATTTACCCGCGCTATAAATAACTAAGAACACGACATTTAGCTGCCCCCCCCTCACTAGCTGCATCGTGAATTAGCATGAGGCTGAAGGTGGTGTCTTTATTTCCAGCTTCTTATTCTGATTTTCTGCTGAATTTGCTGTTAAAAGGTAACATGGAACATTTAGTGCTTTTTTTTTTTTTTTACAGACATTTACAACAAAAGCTTTAAGAGGCTTAAACTTTCCAGACGCCTGGTTCTTATCACCACGGCTGTAAAAATGACTGTACTGTAAGAATTACTGAACACATTTGATTGATTTTGTTGCTCTTGGTGTGCAGGTATCCCACCAATGCAGAGTATCTCCAAGTTACCAAAGCTTTAATGGTGAAGAGCTCTTTCCTGAGGGATGTTAAGGAGAAGGGTTATGTAAGTTTGTTTAAGAATGATTTTATTATGGTTGATCACAGAACAGTAGTAGGTGTAATATTGGTGGAGAGATTTTAGTAATTCTCTTTTTATGGTTGGGACTGATATCTTGTGTCTTTGATAAAGGAATCATGCGTTGTTGGAGAGGATACTATGTCTGAGGCCCACATTGAGGTTTTGCATGAAAAACCTGATTTGATTTACATTTACATATTTGTCATTTAGCTGACGCTCTTATCCAGAGCGACTTACAAGGTAACTCATATTACAGAGGCGGGTCAGTGTAGTGTTAGGAGTCTTGCCCAAGGACTCATGCGCAGCATAGTCACCCAAATCGGGAATCGAACCCCAGCCTCCCACATGGTGTGGTAGCTTAGTGGCAGGTAGTGGTGTTATCTGTTGCGCCACACCAACCACATTTGATGATCGCGAAGGACCTCATGAAGACCTTTGCATTGGCAGCATGGAGAACTAGCTGAGGGAATGACTATTGAAAAGCTCTTGGAAGATTCTCAGGGGTAAGTGGAATAAAGTAATGGGAAAAATAGTCTTTTTATAGTCTATTGTAAGATATTTATGACTGTTCTAGGTTTTTTACTCTCCACTACTGCCTTCATCTCTACACTTTATTGCAACATCATAATGAAGCTTTTGTGTGTTTTTTGCTTTTGTCTTACAGTGTATGATGAGGTTGATGCCATCCATCCTGTGATGGTGAACATCTGTCACTGCTTCAGCTGAAACAGTGCTGGGAGTTTTCCTCTAAAGGACTTCTAGATGATCCTCAAGAGATGTTCAGCAAAAGTGTAAGCACACCATTTTCATCTCCACCAGCAGACCTACAGAAGACTCTTAAATTCAGTGATGCTCTCAGAGGTGTACAGGGTCAAGGGAAGGTGCTTCAGTGTGTATCTAATATTACACTAAATTATGTAAGTATTCCCTTGATGATGTTTGTGTAACGGGCCGTCTGCATACTGAAGTGATTCCATTGTTTTGGAAAGTCACGTACTTACTAAACATAGACACTGTGTGGGTTCTGTTAGGTAAACTGTTGCTTCTGGTTTCTGGTGGGTGTTTTTCTTTTTAATAAGGTTGATCTTTTCCGGAGTATAAACGTAACATGGATTCTTTGAGTATGGCATTTTTTTTAAATAACTTTTCACCTCCATAAACCTTCTGTTGAGATGAATTTCTGTTTCTGATGCTCTTTCAATTAATGCTAAAGTTGAGTGTTTTATACTAAATAAACAGCATAGAAAGACATTGTGAACATGTGTGGATCTTTTAGGTACACTTTAGTCACACTTCTTAGGGTACTTAATAATAAAAAATACTTCTGTGTCCTCCAGACTCTCTGTGTGACCGTGGAGTATGGCAGCTCCACTGTGGCAGACGGAGGCCCTGCAATAGGTGGTGAGAAATGCCTTCCATGAGACACGTTCCTTATCGGCACTGTGTGTAAAAAGCTTGCAGCTTCATTAGGAACACCTTTCACCCCAGCCACACACTGTATAACCACCTCAGTCTGCAGGAAGTAGAGGCGCTGCTTTCTTGGCTATGGAGCTGGTGTTGAGGGATCACGTGAGGTTCTCTGTGATGTAGACGCCGTTCACAGTGAATAATACGATCACTGTGAATAATATTTAAATCCAGCATAAATGAACCATCCCCACATTCCCCAATAAACACAGAGTGCAGCATGTTGGGTGCACATTCCTACCAGAGCACCACAGATAGAAAATGATGCTCTAACCCACCAGTTATAGTAGATATATGACTGTCATCATGAAGCTATGAACTAGCTTACATATCACCATTCCTTCCTCCGCGGCCAAAATAAGGAACTCCAGATACATGGCTTTTCCAATCCAGTGTGAAAATGAATTAGGTCTAAAATAGCTGAACTGTGGTGTGGTAGCAAGCTAACTACCATGTATTCTTTATTTAAAAAATGGCTTGGTTTGCATAAATTGTGCTGTAGCCAACAGGCTTTCCTCTCCACATTTTGTGAGCTGTAGTCTTGAGCTAATTTGCTCAATACTAATGATGCTAATCAAGTCCCCTGTCAGATATAACTGGCTATGTTGCTCAGATCATTAGTGGATTAAGAGACCATGGTTTAAGGATTATTTATTAAGCCATTTATTTGACTTAATCACGGTAACCTGTATAAAGTTCTAATTATGACTTTGTTTTACAGGTACAGATTGTCTGAATTCAAGGCTGCAACTGAGGATAAAGTGAAGTAAGTTTAGCAATTTTGTCTCATATGATGAAAAACTATATTTTATATAGTTTTATATATATATATATATATATATATATTAATGACTAAGACAGTCGTAAGTGTAGAACACAGGGTTTAGGAAAAATTAACCAAAACTGTCTAACATCTTATTTTTTCAATCCCATGTGGAATTTGTACAACATACGAAGGATCCCAGAAGAAAGTCCTCGAGAGCTGGTCAGCTCTGGTCATTGAGAGACAGGTAACCAGTCACAGAAGTCATGTCAGATTTACTGTATATATCCTAGTGTGCTGTATTTAGCTATTATTTAATGTCTGTTCTTGTCTCCTCAGATTACGACACGGTTAAAGAGAGTCATCACCACAGACCTTTTCCCGTATTTTATCAGACTACTTAATGGTCGTGCAGCTTAGCTCATAGTCTGCTAGTTAGTCGGCAGAGTAGTGTAAAAGGCTGCTGACTATCCAGAGCCGGGACCAGGCCGCAGACAGACAGGCTAAACCGACCGCATGCGAGCTGCTTTGAGGTGTCACCCAGGTTTCACCGTATTGAGACTGTGTCTGTGCCCCGAATTAAACCCAAACATAGAATATCAAAATCTGCTCGTTTTAATAATTTAATCAGTGTTAAATTCACAGATTCAAACGATAACAGCACTACCTGAGACCTAAAGCTATTTAATATTAGATCATTATCCTCGAAAGCAGTCATCGTAAATTAAATTATATGTGATCAGAAACTAGATGTTTTCTGTCTTACTGACACCTGGATTAGACCTGATCAATATATAGCACTAAATGAAGCCACCCCGCAGGTTATAAATATGTACATAGCCCTAGATGATCAGGCAGAGGAGGTGGAGTTTGCATAATCTACCAGAATACACTAAATATTACTCAAAAACACTGTAACACCTTGACTTCTTTTGAGATTCTCTACATTAATATATCAAATCCAGCCACAAATAAAAATGCATTCACACTAATTAATATTTATAGGCCTCCAGGACCCTACTATTTTTTTTTTAAGAATTTAGTGATTTTGCTGCAGACTTGGCAGTGTGACAGTGTGACAAAGTTATAATAGTAGGAGACTTTAATATTAATTTTTAAAAAGCAGACAATCCATTAACGAAGGCATTTGTATCAATTTTAGATTTTGTCAGAATCACACAAAACGTAACTGGACCCACACATTACTGTAACCATACCCTAGATTTAGTCCTGACCCTGGGTGTTAGCATTGATCATCTAGATATTGTACCTCAAAGCTCAGTAATATCAGACCGTTTTCTAATTTCCTTTAAGCTACATCTTAGGCAAAATGTTAATTTGTCCCCCCAACACTGTCTAAAGCGCTCAATCACCGCAATGACAGCTGTACAGTTTACTAAAAACCTCCCACCCTTATCGACCTCAGCTTACACTCCTTCAGACCAAACGGAGCTAGTTAAATTAACAAAAGATCTAGAAAAAACCCTTCGATCAACCTTAGACAAAGTAGCACCGTTTAGAAGTAAAATGACAAGGCAAAAAAGGCTCGCACCGTGGTACAGCAATCATACTCGTACCAGTGCAGAAACTAGAGCGTAAATGGCGGACGACCAAACTAGAGGTGTTCCACTCTGCCTGGAAGGACAGCCTTAGTCAATATAGAAAGGCACTTATTAAAGCTCGCTCAAAAACAAAAACAATTCCTAGATTACTTTTAAGTGAGATCTCTAAACCTACTTAAAGCCATACAGATTCTCAACCCCAGATTCCAACATCTTTAACCAGTCATGTTTTTATGGACTATTTTAATAATAAAATAGAAAATATTAAACAAATCCAACCCTGCTTATTAAATCAAACATGGCCGTCACTTGGTGGAGCTGCTTTAGAACATAACTTAGTTGTAGAACAAAGGCTGGAAGCCTTCTACCCACTTCCACAGCCAGAACTAGAAAAAATGATTTCCTCAGCAAATTGTACAACCTGTACACTTGACCCAATTCCCTCTAAAATACTAAAAGAAATACTCCCAATTATAGTCAGACCTCTTTTAACAATTGTAAATTCATCCCTTAGCCTAGGGCATGTACCCCAAACCCTTAAATTAGCAGTCATAAAACCTTTAATCAAGAAACCAAATCTTGACCCCAGTGTATTGTCTAATTACAGACCCATCTCCAACGTAACTTTTATATCCAAGATATTAGAAAAAGCTGTGGCCCAACAACTCTGCTTATACCTGAGTAAAAATGACATGTATGAGAAATTCCAATCTGGATTCAGACCCAATCACAGCACAGAGACAGCCCTAGTGAAGATTACAAATGATCTCCTTCTTGCCTCTGATCAAGGCTAGGTATCTTTATTAGCCCTACTAGACCTCAGTGCAGCCTTTGATACAATAGTTCACACTATTCTACTAGAAAGATTAGAGAAAATGGTTGGAATCACAGGAACAGCCCTATAGTGGTTCATATCTAACGGAACACTATCAGTTTGTGAAGATAAAAGATTTATCTTGAAATTATACAGAAGTAAGATATGGAGTTCCGCAAGGCTCAATTTTAGGACCGCTATTATTTACGTTATACATGTTACCACTGGGCAGTTATAAGCAGACATGACGTTAATTTCCATTTTTATGCAGATGACACACAGCTCTATATATCAGCCAAACCTGACGATAAATTTAGATTACAGAAAATGAAGGACTGTGTAAAGGATATAAAACCAAGGATATAAAAGTCCAAAAGACACTAGAAATAAACTAGCAGACTTAATGTTAGACTTGGCTGATGCTTCCAAAACAAAATTCTTCTATTAATATATAAAGCCCTACATGGCCTCGCTCCTGAGTACATGCGGGATCTTATTACATATTACAAACCATCAAGACTACTTAGATCTCAGGGTGCTGCCCTCTGACTCGTTCCCAAAATTCAGAAAACCTTAGCAGGGGGAAGAGCCTTTTCTTATGAAGCCCCCAACTCTGGAATAACCCTCCAGATAATGTTCGGGACTCAGAGACAGTCTCAATCTTTAAATCTAAGCTGAAAACTCATCTGTTTAGCTTAGATTTTGGTAATTCCAGGGGTTCACGGACACAGGGAATTGTAGTACACTGAGATGCTGGAGCTGTCGTCTCACTGCTTACACGCGATCACTCAGGTTTGTTGACGGTGGAGCAGATGGATGCCAGCGTTTTAGGGTGCTCCCGTGTCTGTGTTACCTTCTGGCTCTCTCCTTTCAATTAGGCTGTTATAAACAGACCTGACGGAGTCGTCAGACACACTCTGATACTGCTCAACATTCTCTGCTCTCTATAAAATTCTCTCAGTACTAACTGTCTCTTTTTACCTTCTCTGAGTAAATGGCCACCCAGCCTGACCTGCTGGAAGATTGCCCGCCGAGGTCCCCTCTACCTGCGTCAGACCAGCTGCCACTTACCAGTCCGACTATCAGGCCCCCCACCCACCACCACCCATAGCAGACCAGCGACACACCCGCCTACCACTGCTACCTGTTTAATGACCATGTTAAAACCTAAATTGACTCGTAACTATCTGCCACTATTGATATCACCACTATTAACTCTCTGTTATATCTGGTTTGGTCATTTTTAGGAATAATGTTTAAATAGTTCTGACCAGAGGAGGATGTTTTTTTGTTTTTATTAATTACTAATTATGTACAGCAGCTTTGTGACGACAACAGGTGTAAAAAGCTCTATACAAATATATCTGAATTGACTTTAATTTTTTCGACTGCCCTGAGAAATCTGTAGGTGCAGGATCTGTTCATGATTCATCAATTTTCATAACTCTATATCCTGTAGAACAACTTCAGAAGATCCAGAAGATTTTACCAGGATGTCTGATTTAAGCCTGTACCTGTTTTTGTGAGGCTAGACTGTGTGCATGTATAGCTTTGAACATGTACTTGTGATGCAGGTATGCTGTGGGTCATGTGAATAATGATTTCTTTTTATTAATGATATAAACTATAGAGGAGCATTACTGAGGAGTCCTGGGCATGTCCCTGTTCATTAAATAGGGGCTTTGTTTTATAGGTTGTACACTGGCAGTGAATGAGTTAACTGAGCTCATCAGTTCAGTAATCAGAAATCCATTCTCTCTCCATTAGCAGAACTGATCATCTGCTCCTCAAACCATTGTTAAGTTGGATCAGCTTTGCTAAAGCAAAGATAGCTGGAAAGTAAGCAAGGAACTCTGTAATGAGTGGAGTTGGGAATCACCAGTCCAGTTTTATGACAGAAATCTAACCTTATAGAGCAGAATCATTTTCCTTGCAGACAAAATGGAAACTGTTTCTTCTAATATTTCATGGATATGGATATTTTGTGGAAATGAGACTTACTGATGAGCAATGTAGCTGCTCAACAAGATGCTGTTTCTCGGGAGACTCTTAATGTTTATTTGTGGCAGAGGAGACTATTGTATTACACAACCTCAAAGATGTCCTGTGCAGCGTTGCCTTCGATTGTGTAAATGTTGAGTGTCTGAGCTTTCACAGTGAGTTGTGATGAAGCTCACACCAGACCAGGCCTCTGCAGGAACATACAGATTAAGAAGCTGGATCAGAAGGTGCTTACAGATTAAGTCCCTCTCTCCGGGTGTCACTAATACAAACAAATCTGCAACATAAAATACTTTTTGACTGAGAGCTAAAATTACTGTCTTACATCAATTCCCACTTCCAAAACTGATTAAGGGAAAAGTGATCTACTTGTGTTATATTTTATTGCTGCTACATTACATTTCCTTGGGTTTAAATATTTTAAGAAAAAAGGTATTGGAGTTTTATTAATCTTTTATATTATCTAACTTTTATATTAGCGGGGTAATTCATTAACACAGTGAATTTCTGAAGAAATTATTCATTTTTATTAACTTAATTGTTACTTAGCGAATACCTTAAACTACCTCAAGCTAAATCAATTATTTATTTCAATAATTGTCAGATTATTTGATTGTAAAAAATAGTTGTTTGTTGCATCCCTAATCTGCTGCAGCCTGAGAAGTTTAAAAATGAATAAAGATTTTATTTTAATTGAAGTGTTTGTCATTATTGAACAGTATGACTATTACTTTATTGAGTGTCATTAGTAAGAAAAGGACATTAATATGTAATGTTTAATATCTCAAGCAAATTTGTTAATGAACATTAAAGCACATACACTTACTCATTTAACAAAACTAATAAATATCCTTACTCTGCTTACAGGGCCAAATCTCCTTTCAGTCCAACTTGAGTGTGAAGTAAAATAATTAAAAACAAAGTTTTACTTTTACCACCGTTTACTTTACTAAATAAATAAATAACTTAAAAATAACTTCTATAAAATAAAAAAGTCAGATACAGACAAACTCATTTGTGTTTATTTACATTTGTGTTTTAGGCTGTGGCCAATCGACTGTGGTGAGAAGCAGTTTGACCAATGGTTGATGTAGACGACCGTACTTGTAGACCAAACGACACAGACGTGAAATAAATGCGCACACATTTTTTTCACATCCCAAAAAGAGAACATGTCCAGTAAAAAGAGGACGTCTGGTCACCCTGCTTAACGAACCTCCACTTAGTCATTCCTGGAGTTTTGGAATTGTTACTGCTGAATTTACCCCATTTGTTGTGGAACTACTTTTTTGGAGGAGGAAATTTATATTATTTAAGGTTTAGAAAGAATATCAAGGCTTCTCTGCTTTATTTGGTTTGTATAAAATACTCTTAGAATGAATTATCTTTAAAGATGTCTAATAGATCCCAACTGTATTTGGCATTTTGTCTCCAAAACTGGAGGACTATCATTTATCACTTTTAAAATATACTTATTTGACAAGAAAATAATACATAGGTGAAAACTATTACTAATGGTCTTATTCAACTTGTACAAAAGTAATTTCAGACGCAGTAGCAAAATGCAATTATTATGTATATTTGATAAGAAATGTAATAATAAACATATTAGAAACCTGCTTAATATCAAAAATCAAAAATGAGTGAGGAAGTAAATAACCAAATAATTTTGATATGAAGGGAAAATTAAACAGTCATGTGTCCACTGACTAAATAAACCCATCAACTCTAATCAGGATTTCTACTGGAGCTTTCCAGCTGCTGGTCTTTTAACACAGGTTTAACTCAGTCTGATATTAAACGGTATATTTGCGCCATCTGCTGTTCACTTCACCACATTACATCAGCGCAGTATTTTCCTTTTACAGCGTTTATCATTTTTAACATTTTTAAATTATACTGATATTGTATTATTCAACCAATAATTCTAAATGCTTTTAAATGTATTACCAGATATTTTAACAGATTTTTAATTGAAATTAAATGAAGTTAAACTGGTGATTTTTTGTTGATTGTTGTATAATTGTTATAATCAGAAAAGTGCTGGACACCATCAGGGCACCAGCTAAATTATTAAATGCTGGCACTGAATATACAGTTATAAATAACACGTTTACCAGAAACAGAGACGCTACGACAAACATATGTCTGCCCTTACTGGAGTAACACTGGTGTAATTGGCGCTTTGTCGCCGTCTAGCGGCCAGAATCTGTAACTGACTGTAACTATCATTAAAGAAATGACGAGGCTCGTTTCGTTTGACCCAGTGACTCTGCTGCTGCTGGAGGAACAAGAATAACCCTCTCGTATTGCAGATATTAGATCTATTATTTGATATTATAATAGTGGAATAAAATCCATATTAGAGAATATTGTAACCTACAACTCGATGTCTTTTGTTTAGACGCTAGAGGGACCCCAGAGTGAGTCCAAAACAATGGGTCTATATGAAGCTGTTCAAAATAGTAATTTATAAATGATTCATCATTTTTATACAGATAACAGCTCTCACTGTAACACAGAACAGAGGAAAACAACTCAACACACTTTTAATCAACAATTATAGGACTTCAGTGGTTAAAAATGATTGAATGTTTTTTTCTGGTCTTTCAGGCAGGAATGATCTTTAATTACTAAAGCAGAAGAAATCCTTACATAATTTAATAAGAAAAAAATGTAACAGCGTACACATCCTGCCCTACAGGAAACAGATGTAGAGCAGAAACCGCTTCCATTCTGGTTACTGAGTGCTGATTGACTGGTGAACTGATCTGCTTATCGGCTGGTCAGACTCACTGACGTCTTGAATTATGTCTCATAATTGATTAAAATGTGTGTTGAGTTGTTTTATGATGTACTGTGTCGAGAACGTGAGCAGTTATCTATATCAAAATGTAAGAGCATTATTATTTTTGCACAAAAGCTCCGTATGGACCCATTCATTTTAGACTTGCGGTTGAGCGTCCTCTAGTGTCCGAACAAAACGGAGGGCATAATCAAGTGCTTTATCCATTTAGAATAATGTCTAATAGTGTTGGTCATATAAAGTCCACAATAGTGGAGCTACAAGTTCTCTGGAACAGCAGCAGCAGAGTCACTGGACCTCCTCATTTATTTCATGATTAGCGTTGGTCAGTTACAGATGCCGGCTGCTAGACGGAGAGAAAGCAACAATTACACTGACCGTACTCTAACAGACATACTGGGGTTGCGGCCCCCAAATCGTTAGCTAATTAGGCCACTGTCGCACCGGTGTCACATCCTCTGACGTCATCTTACAGAAGGACCATTTAGGACACAATACGTTAACCAGCTGATGTAGCTAACATGCTACTCGTTAGCCAGCCGAGCTAATCAACCACCTTGCCTGTATTAGCTATCATGCTACTGGTTAGCCAGCCGCTGAGTTGCACCCCCCCCCCCACACACACAGTGTGTTTAATCTAGTAATAGTTTTTTTTTTTATTGCTTTATTATTTTATTTGGATCCCAGTTATCTGCTGATCTTGCACAAGGTTAGCTCGATAGCGGATAGCAAGTGAACGATAACTAGCTTTACCTGTTAGAATCAGCTTTAAATGCCAGAGTAGCAACAACAATATTACATCAGTTTAACTTGCTAATGTTTAACATTTGATTAATAAAGATAAATAGCAACACTTTATTCAGATAAAAACATCTCAGTAATGATCAGTAAATATCTTTCTATAAATTTTAATCTGGCATATAAGTCTGACAGCTGTGTGAAGATGGGCAGTTAATCACGTGCGTGATTTTAACCAATGGAACAGTCGGGGGATAGGATGTGTCACAGCACCGGCCGGTCTGACTTATTTACACCTTACCATAAAGCTAACACTAACAAGTGAACTTCATTCTTTATTTTAGTTCATTTATTTAGATTTTCATTTACTGTATTTATTAATTATGAATGTATTAGGAGTATTGTTAGAATGTACTGCTTGTTTTCTAGACTGAATTCATCCAGTGTGAATAATTCATAAGAGTATTTTATGGACAATCAATCCTTCAACAGGTTTATTTACTATTTAAGTGGTGAAAAATCCACACAGACACATCAGTGGAACGCACCTCGCACCAGCAGGTGTTACAGTATAAGAGCATCACAAAGACCAGAAACCTTTGAGAAACTGACAAAGAACACAAAGTTCAAATGCATTGGTTACACCTAATTGTGATATGAATAAACAAAAGGGCATTAACATACGTGCATAATTAATGACGAGGAAGGAAGCTCAAATATGTTTTTTAGAAGCCCCTCACACCTGGAGATACCCAAACAAGTTGGTATGCAACTTCGAGGTCACTTGAACAATAACTGACTGTGGCCAGCATAGGGGAAACAGATAAGGCTTACACTTAGGACCGGAGGAGTAGCTAGTTTGTTCCACTCCGGGCGAAGGGGAGTAACTGATTTGTGGACTCCTTCATATGGAGCAGTAAAATTATATCCACCCGAAAGTTATGATTAAGTGCCCAAGTATGTTAGCCTGGATATAATATACTAAGAGAATGAAGCTAATGGAATACATATGGTATATGTGAGAGATAATAATCATCTGACTATGTACTACTATAATCTCGAAACCACATTTCCTCCCTTTAGACATAAAATGTCCATAACACAAAGAAGAGATTCGTCAACAAAATACTCAACGTCAACAAACTGTCAGAAACAAGCAAACAAAACCTCAAACCATAGAAAAATGTAAAACAAAGATTCTAACTGTTCAGAACTAGCTGATCTGAATTTAGATCTATGTACACCATTCCGATTACCTTTATGTGGCATAAAATCTAATACAATTGTATATAAACATAGGAGAGAGCGAAGTATACAAATACAAAGTAAAAACAAATATAATACAAAAGTCAAAGTCCTGTCTTTTTCCCAAAAGAAAATTTGAACACACTAGTCGGAAAACAGTGGAAACAATTCTCTGGATGCAGTTTATTCATCAGGAAACTTGTCGACAAGCATCTTGGCATGGAAACAACCGTCTTCTGCCTAGTGTAGTTTTGTACTACATAGGACACGTTGGGCAAAACAGGGAGAGGTTACTAGCACGTCACCTGATCGCCTGAATCCTCAGTTGTAGACACAAAGTTGTCTGGAACAGTCACTCTCTTGCAATGTGAGCAGTGGGTCCAGGTGTCTCTCTCAGCAACTCGAACAGCGGATGGGGTGGTCAGCATAACTTGCCATTCCAACGAGGCTTGTGCCACGCCTTCACTTTTACAGAGTGTAGAGGACCCTCAGCACTCACTGGCAACGCCTCTTTCACCTGCAAACGAATAGACTGAAGAGTTTTGCACAGTGCACTCATATAATCAATCATGTGATCATCGACCTGCTGTAGAAAGCCTTCAACTTGCCTGTAAGGAGAAAGGTTAGGAGTGGAAAACCACATAATACTTCCATTGGGCTCAGTCCTGTTTGGCGGTTTTGCCGTCCTCTAATGTACATCAGTACTATTGGTAGAGCTTGTACAATTTAGACCTGTCTCGGCCGGTACCTTCGACAGTTTCTGTTTGATGGTCTGGTTTAGACGTTCCACCGCACCAGCCGACTGCGGATGATAAGCGCAGTGTGTGTTCAAATTAGTTTCAAAGCATCAGAAAGATGTTGGACCAGTTTGTTCACAAAGTGCGTGC